>NC_089228.1:82460019-82826170 GCF_963924675.1 Phocoena phocoena | reverse complement strand
GACCCCATGGCTAGAAAGATGAGGAGGGTTACAGTCTCCCTGTGCTGTGCCCCCAACCCTGGACCAGCTCTCCCTTTCTCCATTTACAATAATGTCCCAGGAGCCCAAGTGGTGACACTGTAAATATACCTCTGCTCATCTCAGAGCAGACCACCACAGCCCCACACTCCTGGGAAGTCCTTTTCTCCCGATATGTATTCAGTATATGCAGCAGAACCCGAATAACAGTGGTCTCACAGGATGGAGGCTTGTGTGTGGCTCCCATGACACTGAGGCCGGCAGTTCCAGGGCAGCTAGGGTGGCTCTGCACCACGAGGATGTCCAGGCGTCCAGGTCTCCTTGACCTTCCTTCTCTGCTGTCCCTGGGATGTTGCCATTGTTGGCATGACCCGAGGTACCTAAGACCATGTTCATGGTCCATGAGCAACCAGGGAAAGCAGGGAAGGAAGAAAGGTTTCTTCCCTTTAAGAGCAAAATTTTAAAGTTCACATCTGCTTCACCATATTGGCCAGAACCTAATCAAAAGGATACAAGTAGTGGAGATTGAATGCGTTTTTTTTTTTTACTTTAATTAATTAATTAATTTAGGCTGCATTGAGTCTTCGTTGCTGGGCTTTCTCTAGTTCCGCTTAGCTGCATTGCAGGGGTTTCTCATTGCAGTGGCTTCTCTTGCTGCGAGAACAGGCTCTAGGCGCGCAGGCTTCAGTAGTTGTGGCGCACGGGCTTATTTGCTCCGCGGCATGTGGGACCTTCGCCGACCAGGGATCGAACCCGTGTCCCCTGCATTGGCAGGCGGATTCTTAACCGCTGCGCCACCAGGGATATCCCGAATTTATTTTTATTCTGGGTGACTTTGTCCAGAAAAAAAACTCTATTACAATGGAAGAGAGATGATTTTTCTTATACTTTTTTTTTTTTTTTTTTTGCTGTACGTAGGCCTCTCACTGTTGTGGCCTCTCCCATTGCGGAGCACAGGCTCCAGACACGCAGGCCCAGCGGCCATGGCTCACGTGCCCAGCCGCTCCGCGGCATGTGGGTTCTTCCCAAACCGGGGCACGAACCCATGTCCCCTGCATCAGCAGGCAGACTCTCAACCACTGCACCACCAGGGAAGCCCTATACTTAAATTTTTTTTAATCAGCAGTGCAGAATTATTATTATCAGTATCTTAAGCTGAACCAGATTTGTAGTTTAAAAATAGAATAATCTTAGAATATATTGCTAATTGATAACAAAATTGCAGTTAGAATATGTGATAAATACCACCTGATAAAATGAAATCGCTCTCTATAACGCTGTCGAAACTGGTAACAGTTACTGTGTCCAGGGAGGGAATTTGGAAGGGTTTTGGATAGGATGGAGGAGGAAATTTACATTTCACTGTATGTATTTTATGTCATATGAATTTTTTTAACTTTATGCATGTATTAGTAAGTTGAAATAAATGTTGAATGACCAAAGAAAACCCCACACTCATTTAGTAATCATTTATTAGGCAGTTACTAGATGTCAGGCTCTGTGCTGGGCCTCAGTGAGTGACACATCAAGGAACTCACGATGGAGTGAAATGACCTGGTAAATGCAACATAGTCTATAATTAGCTGTTGGGGAAACAGCTTTCAGGAGGGAGGGAGCTGATTGAGAGCATACTGTGTGCCGGGTGTGGTGCTCCCTGCCGGGGACATAAAGAAAGCTAAGGTCTATGCCTTGGTGACCTAAATGTCTCACCCCGATGAGGGTCTGTGCCAGTCCATGACTTCCCAGGAGCCCCACTCTTATCCTGTCCCTGTGTGGGACGTGAGCTGAGGAATGGAGAGACGACCTTGGCTCATTTGGTCCAAAAATTAGTGGAAAGGTTTAGCTAGACAACACAATTTCCTAATGAAACTGAGTAATCAACACGAGAGAAAATCACTAAGAAATAATCTGGATGAAGGGGAGAAAACCAACAAACTAGAATCACAAGGAGTGACTCTGGGATCCTGTATGAAAGTAAGATGTGAGGAATAGTGGGAGCCCAGGGTTTGCTGGCAGGATGACACAGGGAAGAAAATGTGGGTGACTTTAGTGACAGCACTTTGCTAGAGGTGTAGGAAGTTTGAAAAGTAAGGGGGCAAACATTCAGAGCGGACCCTCTCAGATTCCCACAAGACCTGGAGAGAAACCTTTCCGATGAAAACATTGATTCTTGTATCCAGGTCGGTGCCCAGATAAACACAAGTCAGTTCTGTAGATCATCCTGCCTGCAGCGGACCCAGAGTGACAATGATTGTTCAGTGACTGTGCAATCCGTGTGTGAACACGGCCAGGGCAGAGTCCTCACTACCTCGTGCTCCTGCTTCTCTGACCTGGAATGTCCCAGTGCAGACAGACTCTGAGATGCTAACCCCAAGGATCCCTGCCTCATGGGGTTCACACCTTGTGGCTCTCCGCCCCTGAGTGTGGGTGGGACCTGTGACTTGCTTCTGACCAATAGAATATGGCAACGGGGATGTCACTCCTGAGATCAGATCATAGAAGAGCAAGACCCCATCTTGCTGGCTGACTTTCCACTGTCTTCACTGCTTGCAAGCTCCCAGGAAGGAAGCAGCCGCGTTGGCAAGTCCTACATGGCAAGAAATTAAGGTCAGCCTCCTGTCAACATGTGCAGAAGTCTGAGGCTGCCAGTGAAACAGCCCACAAGAAACTACTCAGTCTTCTTCCCTAAGGCAACGCTTTCCTTTCCTTGGTGACAGACATTCTGCTTTCTCTTTACCAGCGTAATGTCAGCTGCTATGTCTATCCTAGTTGCTATCCTCTCACTTCATCCAGGAGGCCCCAGAGGGAGCAGCAGGCAGGGTGGGAGGAAGTGCTGGTGAGCAGGGGTGTGGCCAGACCCCTCCTCACGTGTCACCTTCGACAGCAGATGTTCCCAAGAAGTCAGCTGGCAGAAGAGCAGTCGGGGCAGCAGGGATGGGAAGGAGATGCGTGAGCACCCCTGTGACTCTCAGGCCCACGAGGGGCCGTGGTTTCAGGCTGTCAAATAACACAGTGATGAGTAAACTCTGCATGGGTCCCGCTGGTCGTCACCCTTCAGCATCTGGGAAGCCCAGCTCACACCCAGATGCAAACACCACTGAGGCCCTCCAGCCCAGATGTGACCCTCACTTTCCCCCACTTCCGGCAAACACACTCCAGCAGCCAATGTAGAACCAACGCTCCTGTCACTTCAGACCCCATGGACACACCTATAGGGAGTGTGAGAAACGCAATAGACTCCCAGCCAGTCTCAGAGCCCAGAGGGGACAGGGAAGCTGTCAGAGCCCCCAGAGGAGGTGACCCTTAGCGAGGCTGGTGAACAGTGTATGGGAGTCAACACAGCAGAGTGAGTACAGACCTGGGCGCAGCAGTCAGACGGCTTGCTTAGAGTCACGGCTCAGCCAACTGAGAGCCAGCCAAGCTCTCTGAGGCCTCAGTTTCCTTGTCTGTAAAATGGGGTTGATAGCTGTCCCTATCTCAGAGGACTCTTATGAGATTTAAATGATTTGATTCATGTAAGTCCCTTAAAATGGTATCTGACACATTTATTAAGGCAAAATCCTGGGAAGGAAGAGAGTCCACGCATGCAGCTCCTGTTTCTTTCTTCCGAGAGGATGAGGACCACTTCTCCCCAACACTCATCACCTCAGCCTCTTCTTACTCATGTGCAGATGGAGAGCTGTCCTGTCTCTTATATACCCTGAGGGGTGGGGCACCTGGAGAAGGCCAGGGTGGGGGCCAGGATGAGGACGCATCAGAGCAATGCACACCACAAAAACACACATACACATACAAAGGCCCACACATGCTTGTGTACACTCACCCACACACACACCCAGACATCCACACACATTTCTATCCGCAAGTGAACACACACAGACAGACACACATGCAGGTTACACTCTCCCTTCAGATTTGCCAGTTCATTGTAGGACTGGGCTTAATGCTACTTCATCTTTGTAAAAAAATTTAGGATCCTGCTGGAGACCGACCTGAGAATTTTTGTCCCACTAGAAAGAGACCCATTCCCCAGGCAATCTGGTACTTTCTGGGCCGCATGTGGCCCTGCTGCTGGAAGCCTCACAGAGAAGGGGAGCTGAACTTAGATCAAGGTCCTGGAGTCCAAAGGCAGCCACGTACACTGGCCGGACCTGGAACTGGGGCTCGGGGGATCCAGCGGGCCCCAGCCTCGCAGCTCACCTGCACTTCCTCAGCTGGCCTCCCACCAGCCAGGGTCCCTCCAGGCTTTGCTACGCAGCAGGATGTCTGCACGTTGGCTCCAGAAGTCACGAGGACAGGAGCTGCAGTTCAAGCCCTGAGGCGAGAGACCCTTGGGTCAGAACCATGAAACCCAGAATCCCTTCCTAAGCTGAGCTCTTGTTGTTCTAGAGCACAGTTCTCGCAGGCAAAGTTCCACCCACCTAAACTCCTGCAAACACAACCCCACTGACAGCAGCTGCAAGGAGAACCTGGCCAGCAAATGCTCCCTTGACGGGGATGTTGGGCTGGGAAGATGGCTTGGAGGAGGAAAGGAGAGTGAGGGGCCCTGACCTCACACCTGAGCCCTGACCCTGCTGAAAGTCCCCAGAAGGGCTCCTACTTCCCTGAGAAGAAGGTTCCCCCTCAGATCCCTCCACACCGGACCTCAGGAAGAGGGGTTCAGGCAGCCCCTGGTGCTGCACGTGGCACGTGTGTCTGCTCGTCTCCAGAAGGCAACACCAGGGCCGCCCACTTCTGGAACGTTCTGTCCTCTGAAGGCCTGGTCTCTACAGGCTCCATGGCCTGGGTCTGGTCCTCCTCACCATGCTGCCAAGTCAGGGTGACCTCTGAGGGCCCAAGATCTCAGGGTGACCTCTCCATCAGGGCTGGGATGGTGTGTGACCTGTGCTCTGGAGGCTATGTGGTAGACAAAGCAGGGAGGGCCCAGGCAGGGGCTTGCTGAGTAGCATCGACTCCAAAGATCAGGACACCATAACTCCTGATGGTTTGGCTGCCAACCAGCACGAGGCAGGGACCGTCCTATAGCCAGCGGGTGAAGGGAACGAGCACTAAACAGCCAGGTCCAGGACACGGAGGTGACAACTCTGTCCAACATTCTGCTCCAGGATAAGATCCTCTTCAAGGACTCTCCTCCCTCTTTTTTTTTTTTTTTTTGTTTTCCTGTCAGTGGTGTGCAGGGTTTTTTCTAATAGTTTTATGTTTCATAGTTTTTAAATCTTGTGACCAGACAAGTTTGTTGCCATTTCTACCTCTCTGCACTTTATTGAGGCTTTTTGTATCGTACGTTGTAAACTTTTGGACAGTTCCAAACATTTGAAAAGAAGGTACATTCTCTGTGTTCTTGGAATAGGATTTGCTATATCTCCATGAAGTTTTCCTTAGTAGTTTTGTTATTTAGGTATTTTGTATTGACAGTTATTTATTGACTTCTTGATATGTTATGGACTAGAAGAAATCACTCAAAGATTCCTATTAGCAATGAGTTTTTGCCCATTTTACTTGTATTCTTATAGTTCTGCTTTTTATATTTTGATACTTTTTTCCTGTATGACCTTTAAGGAGAGTTATATCTTAATTGTGGATTATAATTTTCTTAGTAACATAAAACACCCTCTGTTGTCTCACTTAATAATTTTTTTGCTTTGAATACACTCCTGTTCGAAAATAAGATCAAGACCCCAGATTTCTTTCATTTTGTATTTAGCTTATATATCTCTGCACAGCACTGCCTTAATTTTAAATTTAAAGCTTTAAAAACTGTATATTTAGGGGCTTCCCTGGTAGCGCAGTGGTTCAGAGTCCGCCTGCCGATGCAGGGGACACGGGTTCGTGCCCCGGTCTGGGAGGATCCCACGTGTCGCGGAGCGGCTGGGCCCGTGAGCCATGGACGCTGAGCATGCGCGTCCCGAGCCTGTGCTCCGCAATGGGAAAGGCCAAAACAGTAAGAGGCCCACGTACCGAAAAAAAAAAAAATTTAATTTAAAGAATACTGGGAGAATGAATCTAAAAGAGGTATCTTTGAGAGTGGAGAGAAATACTATTGTCTAGGACTAGAAGTTTAGGGCTTAGTTTAAAAACAGGGAATATGCCTGAAGGTACTCTTTAATGAAGCACCAGGTGGGTTCAGCAGATGTTGGCCGGGATCCTTACATGAACCACTTCAGACTGGACAGCTCTGGGTGTCTCCTGAATTGATTTCTCTATTTCACTTGAGTTTTCACGGTGCTTTGTCACCTTCTAAAATTATATTAGCCAACAGTAAGAGAATTTGACCTAGAAGATGTGGTGTCAGAATTGCTTACTGTCCTTTGGTACTTTTATTCCAGGAAAATTGTTGAGGGATCTGGAATATAAAACAAGTGAGCATCTAGAGGGGATAGTGGCTGAAGGTTGCTAATTGCAGCTTTCCTATGAAGCCCCATTACTTATGGGTCAGCTCTTTCATTTTAAAGAGGAAGGTCTTCGTGTGACTAATGTATCCAAATTCTTTATCCTGAGAATTCAGATTTCAAACCCACAAACCTTTCCCCAGATCTGTGCAGCTGCAGTGATCTCAGTCCTTACCGTTTTGCCCTCTCAAGTCTCATCACACTGCCTGTGCCCTTGAACTTTCTGTGTTCTCTTCATTTTCCAGATGTGGTTGCTAATAGTATGAGCACAAGGGCACAAGCAGTTTCTGGCCTGCTCCCCTGAGGAGTCTACCCCCATGGGCATAAAGGCCCCAGAACCTATGGGATAAACCTCATTTGCTGTCTTCTGTGATGCCACACCTTTGCCTCCTTGTCCCCACAGGGAGGATCATCCTGAATTCCCACACAGCCAATGGCTACCTCTCAGTGTTTCCAAATGGGAAGAGCGTGATATTCACTGGCCTGTGGATGAACACATAGCAGCATGGTCAGCAATTTGATCCGGAGCCTGGTGTGCTGGGCAGTAAGGGCTTCACGCGGGGCAAAGTGTATCAGGAAGTGACAGAGGACAGGATCTGGTGGGGAGCAGAGGAGGAAGAAGAAGCAGTGAAATACGGGGGTGGAAGCAGAGGTGTGTTTGGCAGTAGCTATCTTGGTGGATTTCTAGGCATCCCTGATGGGTCTAGTTCTCCTGGATATAGAGGTGAGAAGGAGCAGTCGGAGGGGAATGGTCGCAGGACAGTGGAATGTGGCCAGAATTCTGCCTGCTGAGGGCGGCAGGAGAGTCAGTGGTGAGAAGAGGGTTTCTCAGCTTCACCCCCAAGGAGGGGTTCTGGACTCTGCAGCTGTCCTCAGCTGAGGTCTATATACACACCGGCCCTGAGCCTTGCCAGATCCTGTCCTACTGTCCAAGGCTGACTGGAGCTGCTCTGGATTGTGATGATGGGAAGGTAACCTTTACCAATGCCAGAACTCAAGAGTTTCCCTATGAATTCTCAGCTTCCTTCACTGGGAGAATTTCCCCTTTCCTGTGGCTTGACTGCATGAGATCCAGACTTACGCTGAGACCCTGAGAGGAGACCTCCTGTGCACAGCACTGTGTGTTTTCACTGATCCTCTGCTCCTTTACATCATTCCCAACTCACTGCCTCAGCTGTGTGGTCCTTGCTGGGTTTCTGAATGCGCTTAGATGACTGGAGCCTTACGGTAGTCAGGACTCTCTTGTCCTCACTGCTTTGTCTCTAAAATGGGAGCTTGATCTGCTTTCTCTACAAGGGAATGATTGAAATGTCTTTAAAGTACTTATTAAAATGCATGTTAATTATTAATTTTTCTCTTCAGTTGCCTTTGATTTGGTTCTTCACCTGCCACTGAGATAAAGGTATGAGAACGAGTGACTATATCATAGGACTGCAGCCCCTGCCATGAATAGGAATTGATTACAACATCCATATCCATTTCTACAGCACCTTTTCTGTCACATAATTTCTCCTGCCATCCTTCTAAGCAGCTGAGGAAACAGTAAATGTTTTGCAGCTCATACCTGCTTACCGTTGATACATTATGAGACTTGAGCTATCTGGAGGGGGAATTGGTTTATTTCTTTCTGCTATGCTCTGATAATTTTTGCAGTAAGAAGCGGGGGAGTGGAAGCCATGTGAGGTTCAGGTGTATATGAGTTTTTGGAGGTCACTTGGACCTGAAGTTCAGTCTTATGTCAGCTGTGTTTTGAGGTGGTAGAAATAGATACTTAGCTTAATATTAAATTAGTAGTCTTAAGTATAAGCAGCAGATAACAAATTTGGCAAATTTTAGAAAATGGGAAAATTATTAAACGTTACAGGGGTTTGTAGAGTCTAAAGAGGGAGGGATATGTGGGCCTACCTGCTTGCAAATTCTGCCCCAAGAGAGCTGGGAGTCAGCGTGGGCACTGCAGTGAGAGGGAGGAGCAGCTAGGGGGTCGCAGGTGTTGAGAGGAAGGTTGGGATTGGCGGCACCTAAACAGAACATACCACGCATGAGGACAAGCTAGTGGAGAGCGGGTGTGATCTCGTGGGGAGCAGAGGAGGAAGAAGTAATGAACACACACAGGGGTGGAGCCAGAGCTGGGTTTGGCAGCAGCTATCTTGGTGGATTCATAGACCCAGCTGATGCGTATAGTTCTCCTGGACATAGAGATGAGAATGAAGAGTTGAGGAGGGAATGGTCTCAGGAAATTAGTGGATAGAACAGGCCGTAGTTCTTCATGTAAGTAACTCCTAAAGAAAAATCTGGCATAAGTGCACCAGATTGCCACAGAATAAGGATGCCTGCCTGTGCGCCAGCAACATTAAAGGTTAGGAAAGCGTGCTTTTGGCTTGTGTAATGAGAGGTGATCTCATCAAGACTCACGTAGTTTAGCATTCTCAAGACATGGGAGCAGCTGCTAGTTGCCTAAGAAGAACGTCCCTTATTTAAATTGCTGGGTTCAAGAGATGTGGGTATACTTGCTCTGATAGCTCAGTTGTATAAGAAAGTTTTGTCAAAACATTATGACCAAACAACAGAAGATTCCTATAACTGTATCTATCAATAAAAGCAAGTACAAGTCGAGTGCTGACGTTGTATGTTCAGATCCTCATTATAGAAGGGACAAAGCAACGTGCAAACAGATTTTTTTCTATATGGTGAGTGGCCAAAGGTTTTAACTATTACATTCAATTACAGCGCAGTCCATGTTTCACTTACAGGACTGAAAGGAACAGATTTTATAGGTTAAGGATGTAGATAGAGGATGTTGCAGTGCTTTTGGTTAGAAGTAATTATGAGATGAAATATGAGTAATTACTAAAGAACAGGGTCAGAATTTAGCCAGACAATGTTGAAACTGTTCCTCTTTAGAATGTTTCTTAAGTCAAAGATTAATATTAATAAGATACTTATCAGACAGATAAACAGAAAAAAAGTCAGAAAAAAGAAGCCAAGAAAAGAAATTATGGCTGATACTAGAACCACTGGGAAGAGTCCTCTGGGGATTCTAGATTCTGTGCCAAGAGAGTGACTCTGACCCCCCTTCTCTCAGGACAACTAAGGCATCCAGTCTCTCCAGGTATGCAGGGGAAGACAATCCCCGAAGTAACTGATTAGCAGTTCCCTTTGACCCCGGCGGCAGCAATGGGCACTATACTCTGGACAACTTTCTCTCTCTCAGGCCTTGCTCTCTGCCTCACCCTCAATCTGTCTGGAGGTCTGACTCCAGCTTTTCTGAGTTACTCCGCCCCCACACAAGTCAGGACCGGAAGTGGTGTTCTCCAACCCAGAAACCTGGAGCCTCTTACTCTGAGTTGTCTCAACCTGAACTTATAGCTATCCAAGGAACAGGAGATTATCCCAGACCTCACGTCCAGGCTGGTGTCTTTCTACACCCAACTCAACTGTCCTGTCTGTTCCCAGGATGGTCACATGAGTGCTGCTGGAGTGTCCCATGAGGGTTGCAAAATGTATAAATTTTCTGATTCATCCCCTCAGATTCCCCCAAAGACACATGAAACCCATCACTCTATCTCTGACCGTGAGGTCACCCTAAGATGCTGGGCCCTGGTCTTCTACCTTGTGGAATAACCCTGATCTGGCAGCATGATGGGGAGAACCCAACTCATGGCACAGAGGTTCTGGATAGAGAAAAATATACCATGCTAACACTAGTCTAATGAAAGCAAGAGTAGCTGTATTAATTTCAGACACAGCAGACTTCAACACATGGAAGGTTATCAGAAATAGCAAGAAAGGCATCACATACTGATAAAAGAGTCAATTCTCCAAAAGACACAACAATCTTTAATGTGAATGCACCTAACAACAGAGGGTCAAACGATGTGAGGCAAAAACTGATAGAATTGATAAGAGAAATAGATGAATCCACTCTTTTAGTTGGAGACTTCAACATCCCTCTCTCAGAAATGCACAGAGCAAGCAGGCATAAAATCAGTAAGGACATAATTGAACTCAAAACACTATCAATCGACTAGATATAATCAATATCTATAGACTTACTTCAGCCAACAACAGAAGAATACACAGTCTTCTCAAGCTCACATTAAACATTTACAAAGATAGACCACATTCTGGGCCATAAAACACACCTTAACAAAAAATTTTTTTAATAAATTTAGTTTATTTCTGGCTGCGTTGGGTTTTCTTTGCTATGCGCGGGTTTTCTCAAGTTGCAGCAAGCGGGGGCTACTCTTTGTTGTGTTGTGCAGGCTTCCCCTTGTGGTGGCTTCTCTTGTTGCAGAGCACGGGCTCTAAGCACAGAAGCTTCAATAGTTGTGGCTCACGAGCTCTAGAGCGCAGGCTCAGTAGTTGTGGCGCACGGGTTTACTTGCTTCTCGGCATGTGGGATGTTCCGAGACCAGGGATCGAACGCGTGTCCCCTGCATTGGCAGGCGGATTCTTCACCACTGCACCACCAGGGAAGTCCCCACCTTAACAAATTTAGAATATTAGAAGTCATACAGAGCCTGAACCAAGATGGAAGAGTAGAAGGATATGCTCTCACTCCCACTTGTGAGAACACCAAAATCACAACTAGCTGCTGGACAAACAGTGACAGGAAGACACTGGAACTCACCAAAAAAGATATCCCACATCCAAAGACAAAGGAGAAGCCACAATAAGATGGTAGGAGGGGCACAATCACAGCAAAATCAAATCCCATAACCACTGGGTGGGTGACTCACAGACTGGAGAATACTTATACCACAGAAGGCCACCCACTGGAGTGAAGGTTCTGAGCCCCACGTCAGGCTTCCCAACCTGGGGTTCCGGCAACGGGAGGAGGAATTCCTAGAGAAACAGACTTTGAAGGCTAGTGGGATTTGATTGCAGGACTTTGCCAGGACTGGGGGAAACAGAGACTGCACTCTTGGAGGGCACACACAAAGTAGTGTGCACATCGGGACCCAGGAGAAGGAGCCTTGAACCCAGAGGAGACTGAACCAGACCTACCTGCTAGTGTTGGAGGGCCTCCTGGAGAGGCGGGGGGTGGCTGTGGCTCACCGTGGGGACAAGAACACTGGCAGCAGAAGTTCTGGCAAGTACTCCTTGGCGTGGGCCCTCCCAGAGTCTGCCATTATCCCTACCAAAGAGCCCAGATAGTCTCCAGTGTTGTGTTGCCTCAGGCCAAACAACCAACAGGGAGGGAGCCTAGCCCCACCCATCAGCAGTCAAGCAGATTAAAGTTTTACTGAGCTCTGCCCACCAGAGGAACACCCAGCTCTGCCCACCACCACTCCCTCCCATCAGGAAACCTGCACAAGCCTCTTAGATAGCCTCATCCACCAGAGGGCAGACAGCAGAAACAAGAACTACAATCCTGCAGCCTGTGGAACAAAAACCACATTCACAGATAGACAAGACGAAAAGGCAGAGGGCTATGCACCAGATGAAGGGACAAGATAAAACCCCAGAAAAACAACTAAATGAAGTAGAGATAGGCAACCTTCCAGAAAAAGAATTCAGAATAATGATAGTGAAGATGGTCCAGGACCTCAGAAAAAGAATGGAGGCAAAGATCAAGAAGATGCAAGAAATGTTTAACAAAGACATAGAAGAATTAAAGAACAACAAACAGAGATGAAAAATACAATAACTGAAATGAAAACTACACTAGAAGGAATCAATAGCAGAACTGAGGCGGAAGAACAGATAAGTGACCTGCAAGACAGAATGGTGGAATTCACTGCCGCAGAACAGAATAAAGAAAACAGAATGCAAAGACATGAAGACAGCCTAAGAATCCTCTGGGACACCATTAAACGCAACAACATTCGCATTATATGGGTCCCAGAAGGAGAAGAGAGAGAGAAAGGACCCCAGAAAATATTTGAAGAGATTATAGTCGAAAACTTCCCTAACATGGGAAAAGAAATAGCCACCCAAGTCCAGGAAGAGCAGCGAGTCCCATATAGGATAAACCCAAGGAGAAATATGCCGATACACATAGTAATCAAACGGGCAAAAATTAAAGACAAGGAAAAATTATTGAAAGCAGCAAGGAAAAAACGACAAATAACATACAAGGGAACTCCGATAATGTTAAGAGCTGATTTCTCAGCAGAAACTCTGCAAGTCAGAAGGGAGTGCCATGATATAGGTAAAGTAATGAAAGGGAAGAACCTACAACCAACATTACTCTGCCGGGCAATGATCTCATTCAGATTCAATGGAGAAATCAAAAGCTTTACAGACAAGCAAAACCTATGAGAATTCAGCACCACCAAACCAGCTCTACAACAAAGGCAATAGGAACTTCTCTAAGTGGGAAACACAAGAGAAGAAAAGGACCAACAAAAACAAACCCAAAACAATTAAGAAATGCTCATAGGAACATACAAATCAATAATTATGTGAATGGATTAAATGCTGCAACCAAAAGACACAGACTTGCTGAATGGATACAAAAACAAGACCCATATATATGTTGTCTACAAGAGACCCACTTCAGACCTAGGGACACATACAGACTGAGATTGAGGGGATGGAAAAAACATATTCCATGCAAATGGAAATCAAAAGAAAGCTGGAGTAGCAATATTCATATCAGATAAAATACACTTTAAAATAAAGGATGTTACAAGAGACAAGGAAGGACAATACATAATGATCAAGGGATCAATCCAAGAAGAAGATATAACAATTATAAATATATATGCACCCAACATAGGAGCACCTCAATAAATAAGGCAACTGCTAACAGCTGTAAGAGAGGAAATCGACAGTAACACAATAATAGTGGGGGACTTTAACACCTCACTTACACCAATGAACATATCATCCAAAATGAAAATAAATAAGGAAACAAAAGCTTTAAATAACACAATACACCAGATAGATTTAATTGATATTTATAGGACATTCCATCTAAAAACAGCAGGTTACACTTTCTTCTCAAGTGCTCATGGAACATTCTCCAGGAGAGATCACATCTTGGGTCACAAATCAAGCCTCAGTAAATTGAACAAAATTGAAATCATATCAAGCATCTTTTCTGACCACAACGCTATGAGATTAAATCAATGTGATACATCATATTAACAAATTGAAGAATCAAAACCGTATGATCATCACAATAGATGCAGAAAAATTTTTGACAAAATTCAACACCCACCTATGAGAAAAACTCTCCAGAAAGTGGGCATAGAGGAAACCTACCTCAACATAATAAAGACCATATACGACAAACCCACAGGAAACATCATTCTCAATGGTGAAAAACTGAGAGCATTTCCTCTAAGATCAGGAAAACGACAAGGATGTCCACTCTCACTGCTATATTCAACATAGTTTTGGAAGTCCTAGCCTCGGCAATCAGAGAAGAAAAAGAAATACAAATTGGAAAACAAGAAGTAAAACTGTCACTGTTTGTCGATGACAGGATACTATACATAGAGAATCCTAAAGATGCCACCAGAAAACTACTAGAGCTAATCAATGAATTTGGTAAAGTTACAGGATACAAAATTCATGCACAGAAATCTCTTGCATTCCTATACACTAGTGATCAAAAATCTGAAAGAGAAATTAAGGAAACACTCCCATTTACCATTGCAACAAAAAGAATAAACTACCTGGAAATAAACCTACCTAGGGAGAGAAAAGACCTGTATGCAGAAAACTATAAGACATTGATGAAATAAATTAAAGATGATGCTTACAGGTGGAGAGATATACCATGTTCTTGGATTGGAGGAATCAATATTTTGAAAATGACTATACTACCCAAAGCAATCTAGAGATTCAATGCAATCCCTATCAAATTACCAATGGCATTTTTTACGGAACTAGAACAAAACATCTTAAAATTTCTATGGAGACACAAAAGACCCCCAATAGCCAAAGCAGTCTTGAGGGGAAAAAACGGAGCTGGAGGAATCAGACTCCCAGATTCAGACTATGCTACAAGCTACAGTAATCAAGACAATATGGTACTGGCACAAAAACAGAATCATAGATCAATGGAACAAGATAGAAAGCCCAGAGGTAAGCTTGAGGGAGGCGATATGGGGATCTATGTATACATAGAGCTGATTCACTTTGGTACACAGCAGAAACTAACACAGCATTGCAAAGCAATTATACTCCAATAAAGATGTTCAAAAGAAAAATGGGGCTGGGACAGCTGGACATGCACATGCAAAAAAAACCTAATAAACAATAAAACGAATCTAGATGCAGACCTTACACCCTTCACAAAAATTAAATCAAAATGGACCACAGACCTAAAGGTAAAATGCAAAAGTGTAAAACACCTAGAAGTAACATAGGAGGAAACCTAGATTACCTAGAGTATGGCAGTGACTTTTTAGATAAAACACCAAAGACACAATCCATAAAAGAAACAAGTGATAAGCTGGGCTTCATTGAAATTAATAATATCTGCTCACAGAAAGGCAATGTCAAGAGAATGAGAAGACAAGACACAGACTGGGAGAAAAATAGGTAGTATTTTACCTATTTTAGTAGGCAGAAAATAGAGGTATTTTAGGGTAGTGAAACACTCTGTCTGATACTACAATAATGGACACATGTTCCTATACATTTGTCCAAACCCACAGAATGTAGAGTTCCAAGAGTGAATCATAATATAAACTATGGACTGTGGGTGATGATGATGTGTCAGTGTAGGTCCATCAGTTGTAAAAAACGCACCACTCTGCAGGGGACATTGATAATGGGGCATGCTATGCATGTATGGGGTCAGGGGGTATATGGGAAATCTCTGTATATCCCCCTCAATCTTGCTGTGCACTTAAAACTACTCTACAAAAATAAAGTCTTAATAACATGTGAACAAGTGTTATCTAAATACCCAGCATCACAGAAAAGTCTGCCTTCTTGTGAGAGGACTCTTTCACTTACAAGTTAACAAAACTGGAATGAATCTAGCTTTGGCAAGAGAGGTTTAACATGCTGATTTACCGGGGAAGGCCAGGGGTGAGGCCAATTAGAGACATGAATGGACCCGGAGACTCAAATTTGTCATCAGACCTCAATTTCTCTTCTCTTTCACTGTTCCTGGGGAAGACAGACAATATGATCTCTAACCCCTTCACATTACCCACTTTCACAACTTCAGCAGAAAGATAAACATCTTTCTCACACTGACCATACCTAAACTACTGGAGAGGAAAGACTACCCTTGGACCAATCCCTGTTGCTAGGTGGATGTGGTACAACGTGGTAACCTGACTTGTCAGGCCTGGGTCATGTGATTTCCTCATCTCTCGGTTCATTATATTTCCTAAGTTATTTAAGGTCATGCTGATTATTAAACCATGTAACTATTAAACAAAAAGACTTTCACAAATTCTCAGAACCATAAGAAAATAAGTGAGAACATTAACTATTAGAACCGCTGGGTGTCCTTTTATTTCCTCTCCTTTATATTTCTACCTAGCCTTTTGCCTCCTCCATTCCCCAAATTACCAAGAAGACTGGGCTACATTTCTGGGATCACAATTTTGTGCTGTATTCCTGTGGGATGAACACAAAATCCCTTGGACCTCAGCTCTGATCTCTGCACTACTGGCTATCAGCCCTGTGAGATGCCACACTTACAGGTGGTTGCCAGAGCCCCCCTTGTGGTGAGCACACTTCTGAGATGTGATTCCCATCTCCTGGTGTTCATGCACTTGTGTAATTCCCACCTTTGGAGTATAAGGTGGACCTAGTGACTCATTTGTAATAAAGAGAATACAGTGAAGCTGCTGTCCCTGGGATGTTGCCCTTATCAGCATGACCCAACATACCTAAGACCATGTCATTGGTCCATGAGCAACCAGGGAAAGCAGAAGAGAAGGGAAAGTCTCATTGTGTATCTCCATCAGAGCTCTTGGGTGACCAAGTGCATCATCAATGAACAGTAATAGTTTGAAAGGAATCTTTTTCTGAGCAATAAGTTTCAATAGTGGGCTGAAAATATTTAGTCCACCATGTTGTAAACAGATGTGCTCTCATCTAGGCTTTGCTGTTCTATTTACAGATCACAGGCAGAGTAGATTTAGCATAAACCTTAAAGGGCCTGGGATTTGAGGAATGGAAAATACGCACTGGCTTCAAGTTTAAGTCACCAGCTGCATTAGCCCCTAACAAGAGAGTCAGCCTGGCCTTTGAAGTTTTGAAGCCAGGCATTGACTTCTCCTCTCTAGCTATGGAAGTCCTAGATGGCATCTTCTTCCAATAGAAGGCTGTTTCATCTATACAGAAAATTTGTTATTTAGTGTAGCCGCCTTCATTGATGGTCTTAGCTAGACCTTCTGGATAACTTGCTGCAGCTTCTACGTCAGCAGTGCTGCTTCACCTCGCATTTCCATGTTACAGAGACGGCTTCTTTCCTTAAACCTCATGAACCAACCTCTGCTAGCTTTACACTTTTCTTCTCCAGCTCCTCACCTTCTCGGCCTTCATAGATTTGAGGAGAGTTAGGGCCTTGCTGTGGTTTGGAATTTGGCTGAAGAGAATGTTGTGGGTGGTTTGATCTTCTATTCAGAGCACTAAAACTTTCCCCATATCAGCGATAAGGCTGTTTTGCATTCTTGCCAGTCTGTGTGCTCACTGGAGTAGCACGATTTATTTTCTTCAAGAACTGCTCCTTTGCTTTCACAACTTGGCTAACTGTTTGGTGCAAGAGGCCTAGCGGTCAGCCTATCTAGGCTTTTGACCTTCCTCACTCAGCTTAATCATTTCTAGCTTTTGATTTAAAGTGAAACATATGCTACTCTCCTTTCACTTGATCATTTAGAAGCCATTGCACGGTTTTTAACTGGCTTAATTTCCATGTTGTTGTGTCTCAGGGAATCGGGCGGCCTGAGGAGAGGTAGAGAGATGAGGGAACGTCTGGTCGGTGGAGCAGTCAGAACACACACAGATTTATCCATAAGTTTGTTGTCTTCTATGGGAGTGGTTCCTGGTGCCCTCAAACAATTACAATAATAACATCAAAGATCACTGATCACAGACCAGCATAATAAATATGATAATAATGAAAAGTTTGAGATATTGTGAGAATTACCAAACTCTGATACAGTGTATGGTCAGGCCACTCAGGATGGCTGTTCTCTTGTTCTCTTGTACATGCCCTGTCCGACCAAGGCCTGCTTCACAGCTACACACTACCCACATGACTGACCTCCTACATACTTGCCCCTAGCCCTAGCTAGTGATTGTTCTTATCAGGGAGGATGTGAGGGGTGTGCCCTCTACTGGTTTCCCTGGTAACTAATGAGCCCACCTGACGTCAATTCCCCTGTAACTGGTAATATACCCCTGGCCCCCGCACACGGTGGGGTCTCGCTCCAGGATCTAGCTTCAGACGTGTAAGCTTCCCCATCCATTACACCACTGACGCCTCTGTTGCTGACTCCGAGCCTTTCTTCTGTCTTGAAGCTGGGCAAGCACAGGCCTTGTAGGCCTGCGGGGTGCAGCCCAACACACAGAGACATGAAGTGAGCAAATGCTGTTGGAAAAGTGGCGCTGATGACTTGCTCACCGCAGGGTTGGCACAAACCTTCAATTAGTAAAAAATGCAGTATCTTCAAAATGCAATAAGACGCGGTACACCTGCACAGGTCGACACCAATTACTTCCTTGAAGCTTTGTCTAAAATTCCAGGAAGGGAGGGGTGAAATCAAACAGTGTCTATTTCAGCTCCTTGGGGGAAGGTGTGAGATTACAGTGGGTAAAACTATTGTTTCCTTCTCTTTTCTGGAGCTCTCCCATCTCTCCCAGGCTGGCCATTCTATGTAGCAGGAGACAGATGATTGCAGGCAAAACCCAGGCTTTTTCTCCCACCCTCCCATCCTTCTTTCTTTACCATTAATATTGCGATCATCAGATTACAATATTCCCATATTTGGATTTCCCCTGCGACCCCATTCACTCAACTCTGACTCTACCGCGGGCACCGTCTAACCCCACATGTAAGTGCTCATTCCTGCACGCCCGCCCCCTCCTTAAGATGCCAATCTCGAGTCCAGGTTGTCACCTGTGTTTCTGACCGACTGGCTACAGATTGGATGTTCTAATGATCCCCCACTCGGGTTTGATTAATTTTCTAGAGCGGCTCACGGAGCTCAAAGGAACACTTTCCTTACTAGACTATTGGATGTAACTCTGGAACAGCCAGACGGAGGAGACACGAAGGGCAAGTGTGTGGGAAGGGCGTGGAGCTTCCGTGTCCTCTCAGATCGGGACACTCTCCCCAAATCTCCGTGTATTCACCAGCGTGGAGACTCTCTGAACCTCATCATTTTGGGGTGTTATGGAGGCTTCATTAAATAGGCATGATTGATTACATCATGGGCCATTGCAGTAGGTGAAACCTCCAGCCCCTCTCGGCTCCCAGGACATGGGGGATGGGGTGGTACCGGAAATTCCAACTGCCTATTAACATGGTTGCTTCTCCTGGTAACCAGCCCCCATCCTGAGGTTCAGTCCAAAAGCCAACCTTTAACATAACAAAACACACCTCTGTGGCTCTCATCACTTAGGAAATTCGAAGGATTTTAAGAGTTCTGTGCCAGAAATATAAAATTAGGAAAATGAATGAATGTGTTTTCTTTTGTTTTCTTCCAAGCATACGGGTTTATTGAGGGCATGGGGGTCTACAGGACAGCCCCAGGTGCCTGTGGAGAAGGCCCGCCATCGGTCTAGAGGGCCGCGGCCCCGGGGGCAGCCGGGGATGGGGTCTCCAAAACCTGGGTTTACTTGAAAGTGTGACTCTCCGCTCCACCGCGCCCAAAGCCTCTGGGTCCGAACATGGCCCAGTAGCAGGGTTGGTTGCAATAGGGCTTGCCTTCGTGCTCAGTGTGTCCCCTCGCCCCGAGGTCAGCGTCTTTCCACATTTCTCACACTTCAGGCAAGGTCATGCCAGTCCTTCCCCAGGAGGTCACCCGCTCAGCCAAGTACACCTCCTCGTCACACTTGGGGCACTTGGGCACGGTGGCGCCGGGTCCGGGGCGGGTGGCTGGGCGGGCGGGAGCACACCGGAGCGCGGGACTCGGAAAATGAATACGTTTTAATTCAATTTATAATAGCATCAGGATAAAATATTTAGGTATCAATTTAAAGAAAGTGCGCCACTGAAAGTGCGTACACTGAAATTATATAGTTTTGCTTAGAGTTTCAATGTCTTTGGTAAAGTATTCCTTCTGTTCATTCATAGTATTCCTGAGCTCGTTATACTGCCTTTCTGAATTTTCTTGTAGCTTGTGGCGTTTCCTCATGAGCTGTTTTGAAATCGCTATCAGTTATGTCACAGTATTCCATGACCTTAAGTTTGGTTTCTGGAGAACTGTCCTTTACCTTTCGTGATGCAGTGTCACTGTGGTTCTTCGTGTGCTTGCTGTGCTGTTCCTCTGCCAGCACTGGTGAAGTGGGGAGCACTTTTCTGCTTCATTCTAACCATTCAACAAATTAGAGAGCAGAGGCTTTTCTCTTCTCTTCCAGGAGGTGGCGCTAGAGCACAGGTTTGGGGTTCTCCTACCTGTGTTACCTGCTTGGGAGAGTTGGCACTTTCCACCCCCCATCAGGGGTGTGGTCCCGTGCCCTCTTATTGCTTCTTGTGCCTCCAGGGATTTTGCTGCCTTGTTGCTGCCTGTGCCACTGGCATCACTGCCCGGTGACCTGGGATAGTGGGCTCTTCCCTCGTGTCCAGGATTCCCTGAACCACAGGGGAAGAGGGGGGCGTTGGTAGCTGGGGTGGTGCAGGCACCTCTGCCATGTCC
Organism: Phocoena phocoena; assembly: GCF_963924675.1. NCBI lineage: Eukaryota > Metazoa > Chordata > Mammalia > Artiodactyla > Phocoenidae > Phocoena > Phocoena phocoena. The sequence continues at coordinate 82,805,979 of NC_089228.1, read as the reverse complement.
CGTGCTGTAAGGATCTCCGGCTCTGCTGCTGCCAGTGGGTGGCTGGAGGGGCCAAAGTCATGGGCGTCTCAGGGACTGGTGGCTGGGGCCCCAGGACCCACTTCTGCTGCTGCCTAGTTACCTGGGGCCCTGGGCACTGCTGAGGCTGGAAGGCTGGATTCCTGTGTCCTGTTGAAGCTGCTACTGGGTGTTCTGGGGCTTCCAGCTCAGTGGCTGCAGGTGGAGAACAGGATCGCAGGCTCCTCCTCTGCTCTTCCCTCGGTTCAGCCTCGTCTCTGTGTCCCAGTCCACCCACCTTTCCATGCACACTGGGTGGGATTCTCCGGAGTCCTGGTGTGTTGGGCAGAGTCACCTGTGGTGTGTCGTGGATGTTTACTGGTTGCGGATGGAAGGGGGGAGAGACAAAGGCAGCTTTTCACTCCTCCGTGTGGCTGATGTGACTGATGTGTCTCCTGCAGGTCGCAGTTTTATGTCCAGAATCTGCCGATTCTGTTCAGCTGGAAGCCTGGCTCAGCTGCAGCCTGTGGGGCCCTGGGGAGCCTCCCCTGACACCTGACCACGAACTCCTGGGTCAACATCAGTGCCAGAAATTAGATCTGAGTCCAGGACCACAGGGCTTTTAAATTCAGGTTGAAAAGTGGCTGGAGGGATCCAGACAGCATGTCCCTGTCTATTATTAGGTCCACGGAGGGGAAGAAGAGGCAGGACACTGGGGTGTCCTGGGCTCTCGGGACTGGGGAGGAGCGGAGAGGAACCTCGAGGCTTCAAACGGTGGCGGATTTCATGCCTGGACAGGAGGGGCCATGCTTGGTGTCCTTGGGTTCGGTGTTGGGATGCCTGGGTCCTGTAGGTCTGGGGAGGGGGGAGGTCATTTTTGTGTCTCAGGGAAATGTTAGGGGGATCCCCGGGCCCAGACTCATGGCTGATCTCCTTGTCCCACTGCGGTCTCCAGGCTCCACTCCATGTCCTGTCCTCTGCTCTCCTGTCCTCTGTTCTCCACCTCCACAAGCTGGGCAGGTCTTTTTCCAAAGGTCCTTAGCCAGTCTTTTTGGCACAGTGGTCACCGCTGTCTTAGCTCACAGGGAGACGATGTCCAGGTAGCCCCGGGCTGTGAGCTGGGATGGACTCTCCCTTCCTTGAGTCTCCCTGCTGCCCCCCAGCACCATGTGTGTGTGGGGTGGAGTGAGGACTGGGGGTCAGTTTATTTCTCTGGAAGAGAGGAATTCCTTTAACCACCTCCCCTCTCTCCTTTTCTCTTTTCTCTTTCTTCTAGGAGTATTTGAGTTATACCATACCTGTAAGGACAGGAAAACACCGAAAACATAAGCATAGTTTACCAGCAAAATAGAGAGCTGACACCTGTGTACTTATCATCCAGGTGAAAAACAGAGCCTCTACCAGCGCCCAGGCCAGAAGCCCCTGAGCCTGTCCCCACACAGACCCCACCCTCCCCGCCTACGTGTCCACTGAGTGAGCCGCCCTGCCCCTCTCCTCTCTCGTTCCTCCCCCTCCACTCCAGTTGGCCTCCATCCCCTAATGTCACTGTTTCCTTCCTCTCCTCACTTCTCCAGGAGCCTCCCCATCTTCATAGGCAGATATCTGAGGGGCTCTCCTCCCCCTCCCCCTCCCCCTGCCCCCCTTCTACCTCATTCTAGGGCTGGAGGTTCCAGAGTTGATTCCCTAGAGGAAGAGTCTATAACCCTGTCAGCAGCTGCAAGAAGTGACAAGGACTTGGGGTTCAAAGTCCTACCCGTGGAGACTGAGGACACCCAGTATGTTTGTGGGGTCCACCCTGGACTTGGGAACCAGCTGTTAATGGCCTTGAAATCAGATCCTCCCTGAGGCCTTAGTCCTTGGTGGTTTGATGGGGAGAAAAAGGTCCCTGTCAGCATGTATTCTGAGTAACAGTTCAGACTTTGAACTTGACACGGGATGAACTCCAACTTCTGTGCGCAGCACTGACCCACTGCTAGGAGCCCAAGGAAACCCTGGGCAGGTCTTTTGTAAGGGGGTCAAAGGGGAGCTCAGGTCTCCTGTCATCAGCGACTGTGGCCACACGGGGGCGCCACCACTCCGCCCTCTCCTATTCAGCACAGGGAAGGGAGAGGATGGGCTGTGGTCTGAGTCCGACAGAGATGGCTGCCCTGGAGGCTGGTCAGCAATCAGGGGATGAAGATGCTGCCTGAGCAGCTCTGGGGTCGGGCTCGGGGATGCGGCGGGGATTAGAGGGGAGGAGAGCCTTGGAGCCCTGCCTTGTGTCTGAGGTTTCCATCTTTCCTCTCCACAACCCATCTCTCCAGCTCATTGATGAAAACACTCTGGAAAACTCAAAGTCGATTATTATTTCACTCCCTGTTCGTTTCTGGCAGATATTCTTTTTTTTTCTCATTTTAGTGTAGTTTGAGATTCACAAAAACAGTAGCAGAGTTAGTAGAGAGTTCCTGTAAATCCCACGCTCAGTCTCCCTGTGGTAATATCGGATATCACCATCATACATTTGTCACAGCTAATGAAACAATATTGATACATTATTACTAAATGCCAGAATTTGTTTGTACTTCATTCGTTTTTCCTTTTCCTGATCTACGATCCTATCAAAGACACATTGTGCTAAGTCCCAATCATGTCTCCTTCAGGCTCCTGTGGCTGTGACAGTCTCTCAGAGGTCCCTTGTGTTTGATGACCTTGATGTTTTCGAGTATTGCTCAGGGATACTGTAGAATGTCCCTCTATTCAAGTTGGTTGACTGGGGCAAAGTATTTTGGGGAAGAAGACCACAGAGATGAAGTGACATTCTCCACACAACAAGGGTGTATACTCTCCACTTGATTATCAGTAATAAGTTCACCTTATCACCCAGCTAAGGTACATTTCCCAGGTGTCTCCTTGTGAACTTTTATTTTTACTTCCCAACTTTCCGTACCGTAGCCTTTAGAAGGAAGTCACTACGTGCAGCCCACACTTGAGGGGCGCTCTGCTATAAACTTTGGTGTGCCGCGGTTTGTGCATATATAAGTTTTCAGATGAGTTGCATGAGGACTAGAGCGCTGAGTAGACTAGATGGAGGGTCTATGTGCAGCTTTATAAGAAACTGCTGACCATCATTTCTAGGGGCTGTGCTGCTTCGTATTCCTGCCCCAGTGACTGAGGGTTTCTGTCGCTCCACATCCTGGACAGCACTTGGTATCACCAGTTCTTGGATTCTAGCTATTCTAATAGGTGTGATGATGCATCATTTTTTAAAATTTACATTTCCTAAAAATATATGATGTTGAGCATCTTTTCATATGCAGTTCCATTGATAGATCTTCTTGAAGAGGTGTCTGTTCAGTCTTTCCTTCATTTTTAAATTGTTTCCATATTATTGAGTTTAAGCATTCTATGTGTATTCTAAAACAAGTCCTTCATCAGATATGTGAATTTGCAAATAATTTCTCCCAGTCTGTGGCCTGAGCTCTTTCACTGACATAACAGTATTCATTAATGCATAGATATATTTGGGGAGAAGGAAAATGAGAAATTGCCAACCGCAGTGGTTTCCAAGTAGAGGACTTGGGCAAATGGGGGACGAGAGGGAGAACATGAATTATTTATTTTGTATACCCTTGAGTACCTTTTCAGTCCCCTTCTGTGTAGGTAAATATGCTTTCAAAAATTACATTAAAATCCCTTGCACTTGTAAAACACCTGACAGATCCTCTTCAGATCGTGCATTAGGAAACACATTCTCTACTTTGGCACCCAAAGTCTTTTAACTGAGCTATTCTGCCACAGAAATTCCATTACTGGAAAAGATGGGCTGGATTGTTGGGAGAATTCTGCTCACTGAAAATAGCTGAAAATGCCATGTAAAATACAAAAACTATCTTAGAAGCATCAAAGAGGTGACAAGGTCCTAATAAGTGACCACACTGAAAAAAGAAGGGAAAAATCCTGCTTGGCCTCCAAAGAAAACACGGTCCTGAGAAAAGGAGAAAAGGCTGTGTGAGTTCACTGCCCAGAGCTCAGGCACAGAGCCGGGCACGTCCAGCTCTGTGCCCACAGCTCTTCACTTTTTCTGCCCACTTGCCTTCCTTTTAAAAATTTAAACAAAGCTTTTAAATTCTTATCATGATGTATATGTGTAACGTATAATATAGGATATAATGTATGTTCACTGTAAAGCAAGTAATAAAGTGTCGAAAGTGATAAATGACAAAGTAAAAAGAATGTAATCCTCACATCTGCAGATATTTTGTTGCATTTTTCTTTCGTTTCTTATACATCCTCCTGTTGTTGCCCAAGAGCTGGAAATTTCTCTAAGCTGAACAGCCCAGACCTCAGTGGCCCCCACCCTGTACTCTCCAGACGCCATTTCTCAGTCAGCTCACTCTCACACCCCTGAGAGGGCGATTTCTCATTTCTTCCTTTTCCCTCAGACCCCGCCACTCATCCCTCACTCCCTGTTATTAATGATGAGCTTTTTTTTTTTTCACTCAGAAAAAAAAAAGCACTCGGGTGAGAATTACATCCTCCTCCTCCACTATTCCCACATTTGCAGCTGTATCTCACCTTCCCACCAGTGATGATGGATGGTCCCCTCCTGTCTGAGGCTGCCCCTCAGCGTGGGTATAGGATCCAACAACATCCTCCCTTGTGTCATCAGTTTCCCACTCTCTACTGCTCCTTCATCCCTGCCTACAAACATTCTGCAATTCCTCCCATTAAAATGAATCAAACAAAAATAAATAAATCAAAACAAAATTCTCCCATAAACATCCACCACTCTGTGTACAGTTTCCTCCCAACTACTGCTCCATTTCTATGACTCTTCTTAACAGAACAATTCCTAAGGCCAAAGGCCATTCTCTCATCTACTAGGTCGTCTTTTTGTTTTTAGCTAATGGATATGTGCACATAGTTTTAAAAAGTAAAATACTTCTATAAGACTTGATATCTGGACCGATGTCCCCAATCTTCCATGTCCCCCGTCTCTTGAATCTCAGAGACAAGCTCTTTTAGTTCTTAAGCTGGTTCTCTAATTGTTTCTTCTATGTCTCTAAAATGCATGCCTTTAATACTCCTTTGCTTTCAGTTTTATGTATCATCTTTAGTTAGTTGGTTTTTCTTTCACACACCCCTGTCTTCCCAAAATAGTTATAATTATACATCTGTCAGTTTTGTAATTTTGATTAGCTTGCTGTGCAATATTTGCCTTATGATGATGACGGAAATGCTAGTCACAAGTGAGCATTTAGTAGACTGTGATTACTTTTCTTGAATGGATATTTAAGATTTCGCTGGAATAAATAATGTCTTACTTTGGTTGTACTGATTTTTTTTTTTTTTTTTAGTTTATTTGCCTGCTTTGGGTCTTCATTGCTGCATGCGGGCTTTCTCTAATTGCAGCGAGTGCGGCTACAACTTGTTGCTGTGCGCGGGCTTATTGTGGTGGCTTCTCTTGTTGTGGAGCATGGGCTCTAGGTGCGCGGGCTTCAGTGGTTGCAGCAGGCGGGCTCAGTAGTTGTGGCTCACGGGCTCTAGAGCACAGGCTCAGTAGTAGTGCCACAAGGGCTTAGTTGCTCCACAGCACGTTCGATCTTCCCAGACCAGCGCTCAAACCCTTGTCCCCTGAACTGGCAGGCAGATTCTTAACCACCTCACCACCAGGGAAGCCCCATATTATACTCATTTTATATCATTCTAAAACTCTGTGCAGAATCTAAGTCTTTCTGAATGCATTCAAGCACATTGGATATTCCACCAACTTCACCTCTTTGCACAGACTCTCCTACAGCCCTCTGTGCTGCCACACGGAGACTGGTTCCCTGCACACTTGGGGCAGGGCTGACGTCCCGGATCTCCTTCTCCTCATTCTGGGCAGCCCTCTGCCTCTCTCTCCTACTGTATAATTTTACAAGGCTGCCCTGTTGCCTGGATCCCATGTTTCCCTGCTGTTGGTTTTCTCCATCATTTCCCCCGCACTTTGTCTAACAGTATGCTGAAGAAGGGAACGTGGAAAGGAAAACATTGTAACTCTGAAATGTCTTAGGCTACCCTAGGACTTACTGTCATCTTGACTCAATATAGAACTCTGTGTTGGAAATACTGATTTTTTTCCTTAGAATTCGGAAGGCATTGCTTCACTGTCTTCTAGCCTCCAGGCCCATGTTTTTTGCCTCTTAAAGTTTTCAAGGTCTCTCTTCTTTTCCATCCTTTCTGCAATTTCACTGTGATGTTTCTTAGTGTCGGTCTGTTTTCATCCACTGCAGTAAGAGTTTGCTTAGGCCATTTCAGATGTAAATTTTTGTCTGTAAACTCCGAGAGGTTTTCTTGAAAAATTTTTTTATTATTTCCTACTCTCCCTTATTTTTGAAACTTGTATTGCTTACTCGCTGGAATCTCTTGATTGATAGAGGAATATTCTTATAGGTCTTCTCTCCTCCTTGCCATTACTTTTCTATTCCTATTACTTACTGTGAGTATGACTGTAATTTTTCAATTCATCTACTGAATTATACACTTCTATGACATTATTTTTAATTTCAAAGAGCCCTTTTTGGTTCTATGATTTTATATAATTGTATAGAATTCTGTTTTTGTTTAATATGCAATATATCTTTTACATCTTTCAAATATTATTGCTAACAGTGGTAGGGGAGCTGTCAGGTCTCTTGGTTATCTACTTTCATAATATCATGAACTTCTTCCTCACAGCACTTAGCTCAGTAGTGCTTTACATTTATCTTTGTCATTTCTGTCCACCTCCCTCACCACAGTGCCTGTCACACATCACCCAGGTCCCAACTGTTGTTCTTCATTTTTTCTCCAGTGTCTCCAGATCCTGATTGAAGGTGGCCTTGAGATATACACTCCTTAACCTCTCTGAGTCTCCACTTCTGTGTCTCCTCTCTCTGAGTCTCTCTCTCTGTACAAAGTGATCACATGTTGGGTGCCTGATGGGTTTGCTTTTTTTTAAATTAATTAATTAATTTATTTATTGGCTGCACCAGGTCTTCATTGTGGCATGCGGGATCTAGTTCCCTGACCAGGGATCGAACCTGGGCCCCCTGCATTGGGAGCTCGGAGTCTTAGCCTCTGGACCACCAGGGAAGTCCCCTCGTGGGTTTGCTTTGAGGAATAAATTTGACCCACTATGTAAATCACATGGCATTATTGCTTTAATTCTTATTAAGTGTTCCTCTATTCATAGTTACCATCATTGCAATGACTATAGCATTTAGCTTGTTTCCATTCTTTGCTTTTATAAACCACAATTCAAGAACATCCTTGAATATATATTTTTGAGAACATGTGTGATTATCTTCGCAGGATATATTTCTGAAAGAGAAATTTCTATGTCATAATGTAAACATATTGAAGGCAACCCACCTACACTGTTGGTGGGAATGTAAATCAGTACATCCACTAGGGAGAACAGTATGGAGGTTGATTAAAAAAGTAAACATACAAGTACCATGTGACCCAGCAATCCCAATCCTGGGGAGATCCGGAGAAAACCGTGGTTTTAAGAGACACGGGCACCCCAACGATCATGGCAGCACTATGTACAATAGCCAAGACATGGAAGCAACCTAAGTGTATAAGGACAGATGAATGCATAATGAAGATAGGATACATATACACAATGGAATATTACTCAGCCATAAAAAGGATGAAATAATCCATTTCCAGCCACAAGGAAGGAAGCGAAACAGGAAAAGACAGGTCTCCTATGATATCACTTACAGGTGGAATCTAAAAATGGATACAAATGAACTTCTTTACAAAAGAGAAACAGCCTCACAGACCTAGAAAAGAAACTTATGGTTACCAAAAGGGAAAGGTGGTGGGCAGGGGAAAATGAGCAGGTTGAGATGAACATATACACACTACTATTTATAAAATAATCAACAAGGACCCACTTTATAGCACATGGAACCCTACTCAACACTCTATAATAACCTATATGGGAAGAGAACCCAAAAAAGGACATATATATGTCTATGCATAAGTGAGTCAAGTAAAATGTACAGCTGAATCACTTTGCTGTACAGCAGAAATTAACACAACATGGTAAATCAACGATACCTCATTAAGAAAAGCTTTAAAAATAAATAAAAATTCCTTTGTTTCCTAAATCATCCTTAAATCCACTTTTTTTTTTTTGGCCATGCCCCACAGCATGTGGGATCTTAGTTCCCTGAACAGGGATTGAACCCTTGAACCCAGACCATGGCAGTGACAGCTCTGAGTCCTAACCACTGGACGGCCAGGGAACTCCCTTAAATCCACATTTTAAAAGTACCTTCTAAGTACCTTCTAAGATGACATGGGAAGTACCCATCAAGCCCTTCTGCTACATTCCAAAGTACTATGTCCCAAGGAAAATAATTTGTGTGACCTGAACTACCCTCTTCTTCATGGAATACAATGTTTACTTGAAAGAATGAATGACACTGGAAGATCTATATAACTTAGTGAAGCAACGTATTAGTTTTTTTAAATCTTACCTTAGTACAAGAGACATTCAATGCGCAAAATAGGGTTATGGAGTTTAACGTAACAGAATAGAAAATAGTTAATAATATTGTTTCCGGTCCACTTCGAAAATAACCTTTGAGAAACTACCACTTGTGTAGTTTTCGTTTTGTATCAAAGACTAACATCCATGACTGTCTGAAAAGGTTTTTAAAAATACTACTCCTACATATGTGTGGGCCTTTTTACCATAGACTTCCATCAAAATAACACATTCATTGAAGAAGCAAACATGAACATCCAGGGGTCTTCTAATGAGACAGACAAGAAAGAGAGAGACTTGCAAAAATATAAAAATCTGAAAAGCTCCACTTTTCCCACTACCATGTTTATTTTGAGAAGTCGTTATTTTTCATATTAAATTATGGGTTATTAATATTATTCTAAGTAAATTAATTTTAAAATTTTAAACTCTATTACTTATACTTTGGAAAGTACCGATAGAAGTATCCACATAAAATTATCTGTGGGGTCGTCGCTGGTTTGTAAGACTGTGTAAATATTCTGACCACAATGTTGTGAAAATCGCTGACTACACAGTCCCTGGGCCAGGACTCAGGGAGACACTGTGACAAAGAGCTCTCGGTGCAGGAGGGGCGGGATCAGGCAAAGTCCCAGGTCCCGGGACGGGCTGGCTCTCAGGCTTTCAGGGTGTCAGGCGGTCTCTGGGGCGGGGACGCTCCGTGGTGGGGATTCCCAGCCTCCCGGAGTTTCACTTTCTCTCTCACAACCTGTGTCGGGCCCTCCTGCCTGGATACTCGTGACGCGTCGCCACTTCTCACTCCCATTGCGTGTCCGGTTTCTGAAGAAGCCAATCAGCGTCCCCGCGGTTCCCGGTTATAAAGTCTCCACCGACCAGCCTCACGCAGTTTCTCCTCAGACGCCGAGGACGCAGGTCATGCCGCTGCGAACCCTCCTCCTGCTTCTCACGGGGGCCCTGGCTCTGACCGAGACCTGGGCGGGTGAGTGCGGGGTCGGGAGGGAACGGCCTCTGCGGGGAGGAGCGAGGAGACCCCGGGGGTCGGGGGTCGGGGGTCAGGACTCCCAGGGTAGGAGCCACGCTGCCGCCCCCGGCCCAGACCCGCCCCCTCACCCCGGTCCCAGCCTGTCCCTCCCTTGCTTCCCGCCCCCTCTTCTCTCCCCCCGAGGTGCCGGCCCTTCTCCGACCTCCACACCTTTTCCGTCTCACGAGTCCCTCGCCCCCTCCCCCCTGCCGGCCCCGTCACCTCGGACCCGGGGACCCGCGCCGGGAGGAGGGTCGGACCGGGTCTCACCGCTCCCCGCCCCCAGGCTCCCACTCCCTGAGGTATTTCTACACCGGGGTGTCCCGGCCCGGCCGCGGGGAGCCCCGCTTCATCATCGTCGGCTACGTGGACGACACGCAGTTCGTGCGGTTCGAAAGCGACGCCCCGAATCCGAGGATGGAGCCGCGGGCGCCGTGGATGGAGCAGGAGGGGCCGGAGTACTGGGATCGGGAGACGCGGATCTCCAAGGACACCGCACAGTTTTACCGAGAGGGCCTGAACACCCTGCGCGGCTACTACAACCAGAGCGAGGCCGGTGAGCGACGCGGGCCCGGGTCCGGGTCACGACTCTCATCCCCAGGGACGGGCCGGCGTCGCCCCGAGTCTCCGGGTCCGAGGGTCACCCCAACATTGCGGGACCCGCCCGGCCCCCCGACTCGGGAGGAAACGGCGGGACTTTACCCGGTTTCATTTTCGGTTTGGGTTTAATCGCTGCGGCTGGGCGGGACGGGGTCAGGGTCTCACACCATCCAGGAGATGGTCGGCTGCGACGTGGGGCCGGACGGTCGCCTCCTCCGCGGGTACAGACAGCACGCCTACGACGGCGCCGATTACATCGCCCTGAACGAGGACCTGAGCTCCTGGACCGCGGCCGACGCGGCGGCTCAGATCACCAAGGGCAAGTGGGAGAGGGCCGGTGCTGCGGAGCACTACAGGAACTACGTGCAGGGCAGGTGTGTGGAGGGGCTCCTCAGATACCTGGAGAACGGGAAGGACACGCTGCAGCGCGCAGGTACGAGGGGCCGCGGGGCCTCCCTGGTGTCCCCTCGGGCTGGAGCTGGCTTCCCACAAGGGGAGGAAATGGGGTCCCTGTGGGAACACCGCCCCAACTTCTTGTCGGGAGAGGGAGGAATCCGCCCAGGTTTTCGTATTCTGTACGAGACGGTGGCTGGCCGGTGGCCTCACTTCTCTGAAAGACAGTGAAGGAATCCAGTCTCGTTGGGGAAGAAGCAGGAAACCATCCCTGAAATAACTGACCAGCGGTGCCCTTTGACCCTGACCCCCATCTTGTGAACCATGACTTTCTTTCTCAAGCCTGTTCTCAGCCTAAGAACATCTTAGGAGGCCTGACTCAAGCTTTTCTGAGTCATTCAGCCTCCACCAAAGTCAGGACCATTGCTCTGTATTCTCCCCTTTACATGGAGCCTCCTACCTTGGCTTTCATCCTTATTCTAGAACTTGCCAAGGACTGGGAGATCTTCGCAGACCCCGGAGTCCAAGCTGGTGTCTGGTGTTTGTGCTGCTTCTTTTCAAACCTGTTGTACTGTTCATTCTCAGGATGGTCACGTGATGCTGGTTCAGTGGCCCATGAAGGTAACACTAAGTGTGAATTTTCTGATTCTTCCTCCTCAGACCCTCCAAAGACACACGTGACCCACCATCCCATCTCTGACCGTGAGGCCACCCTGAGGTGCTGGGCCCTGGGCTTCTACCCTGAGGAGATCTCACTGACCTGGCAGCGTGATGGGGAGGATCAGACCCAGGACATGGAGCTTGTGGAGACCAGGCCTTCAGGGGACAGAACCTTCCAGAAGTGGGCGGCCCTGGTGGTGCCTTCTGGAGAGGAGCAGAGATACACATGCCATGTGCAGCATGAGGGGCTTCAGAAGCCCCTCACCGTGAGATGGGGTAAGGAGGGACATGTGGGGTGGAGCTTCCTCTCAGATAAAGCAGGAGCCCTTCTGGACACGTTCAGCAAGGTCGGGATTCAGGCCTGAGGTCAGGGCCCCTTCCCTTTCCTCCACAGAACCTCCTCAGCCCACCGTCCCCATCATGGGCCTCATTGTTGCCCTGGTTCTCTTGGTGGTCACTGGAGCCGTGGTGGCTGGAGCTGTGATCTGGAGGAAGAAGCACTCAGGTAGGGAAGGGGGTAGGGATCTGAGTTTTCTTGTGTCACTGGGGGGGGTTCAAGCCCAGGTAGAAGCTTGCCTGCGTGTGTATTGGGCAGCACCATTCAGAGACATTGCTTGCCAATCTGGAGACTGACACTTATCCTTTTGTAAAGCACGTGTGGAAATGAAAGACAGGTTTTTTCACCTTCATGATTCCAGTTGGGGACCAGGTTACCATCACTTGAAGGTCAGAGAGGGAATGTTCCTGCTGAGGATGGACCCCCAGGAGGGAAGAAGTTGATCCAGTCCCCGCACATCTCCTTTCTTCGTGTTCCTGATCCTATCATGGGTTTTGGTCAACAGTTCTGGAAAGTTCTGTGCGGTCCAGGACTAGGGGGTTCCTCTAGGATCTCAACTCAGTCTTCTCCCTGGCCTCTCACGTGAGCTTTTCTTCTTACAGGTGAGAAAGGAGGGAGCTACGCCCAGGCTGCAAGTAAGTGTGCAGGGGCTGTGATTCCTGAGACCCTTGTGAGGGTGCAGACAGGAGGCTATGGGGCCTCACCCTCCTAAAGTTCCTTCTCTAGTTTCTCTCCTGTGGGTTCTGACCACGTCCTGGTTTTGTTCTCCCCCAGGCAGTGACAGTGCCCAGGGCTCTGATGTGTCTCTCACGGATCCTAAAGGTGAGACCCTGCAGGACCTAGATTGGGAGAGGTGTTGGGGCGGAGGGGATGCCCCGGGTGGTGGGGGTCCTTGAATGGGACATTTGAGCATGTGGGGGGCTGTTGGGAAGGTCAGCACTTACATGACTGACCTGCATTTGTTCATGATTATTTTCTTTCACAGTGTGAGGCAGCAGCCTCGTGGGACTGGGTGATGCACGGTCCCACTTTGTGGCTTCAGATCCCGTGACTCCTCTTTCTGCAGCTGCATCTGAATGTGTCTGTGTTCCTCGTAGCCTAATGTGAGGAGGTGGGGAGACTGGCCCACCCCTGCCCACCACGACCCCTCCCCACCCTGACCTGTGTTCTCTTCCCTGATCCACTTGCCTGTTCCAGCAGAGGCAGGGCTGGGCCACCTCCATCCCTGTCTTAACTTCGTGGTGCACTGAATAATAATGTCTTAACTTGCCTGTTGGAAATAAAATCTGTATATGAATTTTGTTTTTTCTAATTCCTGCCATGAGGCGTTGATGGGATAATAAAGGAAAGGATTCTTAAAGTTTGAGAGAGAAAATAAATGGAAGCACTGAGAACCTTCCAGAATCTGTGTGCTTGCTGTGCTCTGTCTGATGCAGGTGGGACAGGAGGAGGCGATGAGGAGCTGAGCGTGGATGTGGCCTGTGCCCACTCCGTGCTCACTGCATCGTGGGCTTTGATGGGGTCACTGCTCTGCCAGGTCATCTGCTCTGTTCCTTTGTCCTCGTCACTTCAGTAGAACCTTGTCCCACCAGGACCTGTGATCTCAGAGGCTCAGAAATCAGCTGGGCCTCGTACTGTCTCCAGGACTGTGGGCAGCAAGGGCTTCCTGTAACCAGGTAGCCTTGGCTCGGGCCTTGCTCCCATCCTCGGACCATGTCTTTATCGTGCGTGTTTATATTTTGCTTATTTAGTTGTTGCCGTTGGAATAATGACTGTTGTTTTTCATGTGCAGAGTTTGGTCTCATTCTTCTCTGGGTGTCCCCATCTCTGACAGCAGCCGGAGTCATTTTGCCTGTCTTGTCCCCACAAGTCCAAGGGGGCCCTGCACACAGGATTCTCAGTAGTATCAAGAGAGCAATTTTCAGCCTCATCCAGCTCTTGCCTGTCCTCTAGAGATGTCTGCTGGGGTCTTCTTTCCAACTTTTACCCTTTTTTTTTTTTTTTTCCCCCCATGTTTTAAAAGGAACCAGATTCTGGAATTAGCAAACAGAAGGGACCCAATAGTCTCTCATCTTGATTTAATTCTTGCTGGCTTTCTCTCTCCTCTGCAGCCTGGCCCCTCTTCTGCCCTTAGATCTTCTAAGCCTAGTGCTGACTCCAATCCAAACTGATGGATTTAGAAAGCAGAGTCTAATAGAGTCAGGGTACGTTGGAATATTAGACGCAAAAGTGCAGGATATTCTTTTCTGAAGCGAGAAGGAGCATGGTGTGTGGTGTGCAGACTGATTGGTGTGGGAGGGAGGGGAGATCAGCCCTTGTGAGAAAAGTACAGGCGGCATTGATGTCATTGCAAGTGGATGTTGGGCTGTAGCTGCCACAAGACAGCATGTGGCCTGAGGTCACGATAATAAAGACTGTCTCTAGAATAGGGAGGTGCTCTACACTGATCATTCATTCAATAGATATTTTTGTGTGCCAGGTACATGACACACTATTTTTGCCTCTAGGAAACCTCAGGGAACTAACAACAGACAAAACTTGTCTTCCGTGTGGAGTATATGCTCTGGGGAAAGGGCAGAGTGTGCACTATGAAACTAGTAAGTGAGGGAAGTGTTTACATTAAAAGTTGGTGAGTGCTTTGAGGAAGGTCACCCAGCGTGTAAGTGTGTGGGGACAGGGATGATGTCTGTTTTACTAGGGTGGTCAGTGTGGGCCTGACTGAGAAGGTGACCTTTGAGTAGCGATGTGAAGGACATGAAGGTATGTCCACGAGGATGTCTGGGGCAAGTTCTCTCCAGGCAGGGGAGCCTCCAGTGCCAGTGCACTAGGGCAGGAGAGTGTCTGCGTGTTCAAGGAAGAGTGAGGAGACCATCGTGGCTGGAGGAGAGAGGAACTGAGATGAGATGCAGTGTCCGGACAGATCATATAGACCTAGACAATATTAGAAGGGTTTTGATTTTGTCTGAGTAAGATGCGGAGTTTACATGATGGTTTGAACAGAAGATTGACCTGGTGTGACTACTCTCTAGAAACATCTGGCTGCTGGGCAGAATCAGGAGGTGAAAGGGCAAGAGATTCCATAGAGGAAACTAGGAAATGGTGCAGTGTCCAGGCTGGAGATACTGGTGCTTGTCTGGGGTGTGAGCAGGGAAAGTAATAGTAACTGATTGGATTCTGGATATATTCTGAAAATGGCGTTTTACAGCAATTCCTAATGGATGAAATTTGGGTTATAAGAAAGCAGAATGAAGGAAGACCCCAAATTTTGAGATTTGCATGTAGACATGTGGGGCACCTTCCGCAGAAATGGGGAGACTCTGGAAGCAGCATATTTGAGGAAGCGGCAGCATTGGCATTCGGTTTAGGAAAGTACAAACTGAGTCTGGGGTTCAGGTGAGATGACTTGGCTGGAGAAACAGTTGGAGGAGGTGACACCCTATAAATGAGGTTTAAAGCTTTGTGAACAGATGAGGTCACCACGGGAGAATTGGCTACAGAAGAGGAGGGACAAGGACTGAACTCTGGACCCCCCAGCGCTATGCGATCTGATCAGACCACACACCCGAGCAGACCACACGGTTCTAAACACCGAGTCTAGACGGCAAAGAGACCAGGGGGTCCCGATCTTCCTGTGCACCACCTGCACACCTCAGGTGGAAGGGAGCGTGAGAATCTGCATTTTAAGCAAGTTTGGTGCTGGTGTTGCTGGTCTTCAGATCACACATTTAGTAGCAACAATGCAGACCAGGATTCCCACGTGGCTGTGCATCAGCCTCACCTGCAGGGCTTGTTCATACGGGATTCCTGGACCTCATGCCCACATTCTGAGACGGCGGGTCGGGGAAGAGGCTGAGTACTTTGTCAGAATCCCTACAAGCAGTCCTGAGGCTCAGGCAGATTGGGATCCACTGAGCTCAGGGATCAGAGAGTAATCAGGGTGGGGAGGGGTTTTAAATCCGCATTGAAATGTTTTTCCCTGGGAAAAAAAAGTCAGGACTTTTTGTGAGAGATACATGTTTTCTCTACCATGCAGTATAGCCAGGTGGAAAATTTAAGAAGCAGTTATCCACTCAGCATAAAGGAAAGCTCTTGAGTTGCTAATAGGGTAGACCTAAATTTTCTCCACACACACGAAAAAGGTGATTATGGGGCATGATACAGTTGTAAGCTAATGCTACGGTGGTAATTATTTTGCAATATTAAGTGTATCAAGTCAACAAGTTGTACACCATAAACTTACTCAATATTGTAGATCAATCATATCTCAATAAAGCAGCAGGGAAGAGTCTCTGAATCCCTGCTCTCTCAGAGTTTCGCTACCTGGTATTCTCATGTAATTCTTTATGGGCAAAAAAGGGTTTCAAATTGTTCTAACAGCTCTGAGACTACACAGCCAGGAGGAAAATCCACAATCCCACCCAGGTCGGGTCCCACAGAGGAACCCCTGCCCCTCCAGGTGAGCCCAGATGCCACTCTTCACAGCACTGTCAGCCCAGATGCTGGACAGCGCGCCCTGCGGCTCATCCTGCTGTCTCTGCTGCTCCTGACAACTGGATGACACTACTGCCGCCTCTGCCACATGTGCTAAAGCGTTCAGCACAGTTCCCGCCTCTCTGTGTCACCACGTCCTGAGTCAGAGTCCAGCATGGGGTCACCTGCCTGGTGGAGCCTCAGGCTGTTTCAACCTGCCAGAATGTTTAGAAGCAGGTTTTTCTCTCCTATGGAGGGAGGTGGTCTCTACCTCCTACCAAGATCTTTAAGTTTGAAATTCCCCTAACTTGGGAAGAGGGTACAGATTCTAGGGGTGGAGGTTGAAGGTGAGGAAGGGAAAAAGAATGACAAATTTCCATTTTTGCAGCAATGATCTAGATGAGAACTTGACCTGGTACATTGTAAGCAGTCAGGTTGGATGGATGAATAAGTAATAAATGACATCTTTCAACTTCTTCTGTGATGTTCTGTTATGGGGTCCAGCTTCTGTCTACTCCAGTTTATACTCAGATAAGCAGAGTGCATTTTTCAATAATGAAATGATTACTCAAAATGTCCTCTTCCTACATTTGTCTCTTTCTAAGCTTAAAAAAACAAGATCTATAAGTCTTCATGGGATCCATACATAAACACTGACATTTTATACTGTTTCATATTTCTTTGTACATGCACATCTTTCTGGGGAAAGTATCCATATCACTTATCAGTTTACATGTGATCCCCACAAAAATCTTTAAAAGTATCAATACTAGTTTAGACACCAAGTTACTCAATCTCTGGTCCATGAGGAACTAATGATCCAACTGTCTTAGCAGATCCAATGATGTGATATACATGCTAATCATTTTCTTGGCAATTACCAGTCTGGGTCAGGATAAAGGTAGAAGTTTACTTGCTTACACTCACTTTCAATGTCTGTATGTTTCTTATTTGAGCTGAGAGCAAACATTTCACAAACCAGCACTGGCTCACACAAGTGATAAAGAATCATTGGTTTGGGTGGACTTGTATTCTCGCACCTACCATGGTGCCAGATAAATAGCAGGAGTGAAAAAATAGGTCATGGAGACTCCATTCCCAGTACCGCGATAGAACTTGTTTTAAGGCTGCCTCTTCCAGTGAAATAATAAAGTATAAAAAGCTTACATAAGTACAGTATCAAGAGAATAACTGTTTAGGCCAAAATCTAAACGTGGGTAATAACCCAGAGGGAAAAGTTGTTTTTATCCTTAGGGCACCGTCCAAATCTGGAAAAATCTTACCTTTGGTTTTCTCAAGCTTATGAGCTGTAATTGGAAATGTCACCCAGAGAGCTCATATTGTTGTTTTTTGTTTGTTTGTTTGTTTGTTTTGCGGTAAGCGGGCCTCTCACCGCTATTGCCTGTTTTGTTGTGGAGCACAGGCTCCAGACGCGCAGGCCCAGCGGCCACGGCTCACGGGACCAGCCGCTCGGTGGCACATGGAATCCTCCCAGAGCGGGGCACGAACCCGTGTCGCCTGCATTGGCAGGCGGACTCTCAACCACTGCGCCACCAGGGAAGCCCCTCACATTGTTTTTTTTTTAATCTGTGAAGTAAAAGCTTTTAGTAAGAAAGGCTTAGTGGAATCCCCTGAAAAAGCCTCCCAAGCTCAGCTACGACACAACATTAAAAACAATATTGTGTCTTGGGATAATGAAAGAAGTTAACGTCATCCTCAAAGACTTAAAGGATGCAGGGGTGGTGGTCACATCACGTACCAGTTAACTCACCACTGTGGTTCTTGCGGAAACTGGAAGGATCGTTGTCAATGACAGTGAGACACCGCTAACTCTCAGCGCTGCTACCTGGCTTTTCATTTCCTACGTTTATGTTTCTACCTACAAAGTTCTCTCTTTTAAAAATCCCCAGTTACCTGGAAGATCGGGCCAGTTTTTGGGGAATATAATTTTGATCTGGATTCCTGTGAAGTGAGCCCCAAAACCTTTGACTTGAACTCCTTATTTATTCTGGTCTCTGCATTGCTACCCTCAGCCGTGTGACAGGCCATGTAGTCAGATGGTCCCAAAGTCACCCTGTGGTCGGCAGACTCTTAAGTTGGTCCCCGATGCTCCCTCCTCTGGTATCTATGCCCCTGTCTAATACTTTTGGAACGTAAGCTGGACCTAGTGACTCATTGGTAACAAATGGAATATGGGAAGTGATGAATGTATATTTGGGGATCACCAGGGAAAAAGATATGAGGGACCCGGGGTCTGCTGTCTAAGGGCTGGCTGTCCAGGCCTGGCTGGGGAAGCAGAGATTTCCAATGGAACCCAATGACAACTGATGCTGCATTCTCTCCCTACCTGAGGAATTTCTCCTCTAGATCTCAGCCTCCACAGACTGCCATCAGACAGGAGGAGGGAGGAGGAAAAGACCACAGGCAGGGATTCTCATCCTGGCTGGAATGTCAAGAGAACTGTCTGTGAAAAGGACAAGAAGGGAAGTGAAGAAACGAAGGCTCCCAAATCTCTAACACCTGGTGACCCAAACGCTCCCCTATCAGACCCCATGGCTAGAAAGATGAGGAGGGTTACAGTCTCCCTGTGCTGTGCCCCCAACCCTGGACCAGCTCTCCCTTTCTCTATTTACAATAATGTCCCAGGAGCCCAAGTGGTGACACTGTAAATATACCTCTGCTCATCTCAGAGCAGACCACCACAGCCCCACACTCCTGGGAAGTCCTTTTCTCCCGATATGTATTCAGTATATGCAGCAGAACCCGAATAACAGTGGTCTCACAGGATGGAGGCTTGTGTGTGGCTCCCATGACACTGAGGCCGGCAGTTCCAGGGCTGCTAGGGTGGCTCTGCACCACGAGGATGTCCAGGCGTCCAGGTCTCCTTGACCTTCCTTCTCTGCTGTCCCTGGGATGTTGCCATTGTTGGCATGACCCGAGGTACCTAAGACCATGTTCATGGTCCATGAGCAACCAGGGAAAGCAGGGAAGGAAGAAAGGTTTCTTCCCTTTAAGAGCAAAATTTTAAAGTTCACATCTGCTTCACCATATTGGCCAGAACCTAATCAAAAGGATACAAGTAGTGGAGATTGAATGCGTTTTTTTTTTTTACTTTAATTAATTAATTAATTTAGGCTGCATTGAGTCTTCGTTGCTGGGCTTTCTCTAGTTCTGCTTAGCTGCATTGCAGGGGTTTCTCATTGCGGTGGCTTCTCTTGCTGCGAGAACAGGCTCTAGGCGCGCAGGCTTCAGTAGTTGTGGCGCACGGGCTTATTTGCTCCGCGGCATGTGGGACCTTCGCCGACCAGGGATCGAACCCGTGTCCCCTGTATTGGCAGGCGGATTCTTAACCGCTGCGCCACCAGGGATATCCCGAATTTATTTTTATTCTGGGTGACTTTGTCCAGAAAAAAAACTCTATTACAATGGAAGAGAGATGATTTTTCTTATACTTTTTTTTTTTTTTTTTTGCTGTACGTAGGCCTCTCACTGTTGTGGCCTCTCCCATTGCGGAGCACAGGCTCCAGACACACAGGCCCAGCGGCCATGGCTCACGTGCCCAGCCGCTCCGCGGCATGTGGGTTCTTCCCAAACCGGGGCACGAACCCATGTCCCCTGCATCAGCAGGCAGACTCTCAACCACTGCGCCACCAGGGAAGCCCTATACTTAAATTTTTTTTAATCAGCAGTGCAGAATTATTATTATCAGTATCTTAAGCTGAACCAGATTTGTAGTTTAAAAATAGAATAATCTTAGAATATATTGCTAATTGATAACAAAATTGCAGTTAGAATATGTGATAAATACCACCTGATAAAATGAAATCGCTCTCTATAACGCTGTCGAAACTGGTAACAGTTACTGTGTCCAGGGAGGGAATTTGGAAGGGTTTTGGATAGGATGGAGGAGGAAATTTACATTTCACTGTATGTATTTTATGTCATATGAATTTTTTTAACTTTATGCATGTATTAGTAAGTTGAAATAAATGT
The DNA here is from genome assembly GCF_963924675.1 of Phocoena phocoena. Lineage (NCBI taxonomy): Eukaryota > Metazoa > Chordata > Mammalia > Artiodactyla > Phocoenidae > Phocoena > Phocoena phocoena. The sequence goes on along the minus strand of NC_089228.1, from coordinate 82,786,002 downwards.
TGAATGACCAAAGAAAACCCCACACTCATTTAGTAATCATTTATTAGGCAGTTACTAGATGTCAGGCTCTGTGCTGGGCCTCAGTGAGTGACACATCAAGGAACTCACGATGGAGTGAAATGACCTGGTAAATGCAACATAGTCTATAATTAGCTGTTGGGGAAACAGCTTTCAGGAGGGAGGGAGCTGATTGAGAGCATACTGTGTGCCGGGTGTGGTGCTCCCTGCCGGGGACATAAAGAAAGCTAAGGTCTATGCCTTGGTGACCTAAATGTCTCACCCCGATGAGGGTCTGTGCCAGTCCATGACTTCCCAGGAGCCCCACTCTTATCCTGTCCCTGTGTGGGACGTGAGCTGAGGAATGGAGAGACGACCTTGGCTCATTTGGTCCAAAAATTAGTGGAAAGGTTTAGCTAGACAACACAATTTCCTAATGAAACTGAGTAATCAACACGAGAGAAAATCACTAAGAAATAATCTGGATGAAGGGGAGAAAACCAACAAACTAGAATCACAAGGAGTGACTCTGGGATCCTGTATGAAAGTAAGATGTGAGGAATAGTGGGAGCCCAGGGTTTGCTGGCAGGATGACACAGGGAAGAAAATGTGGGTGACTTTAGTGACAGCACTTTGCTAGAGGTGTAGGAAGTTTGAAAAGTAAGGGGGCAAACATTCAGAGCGGACCCTCTCAGATTCCCACAAGACCTGGAGAGAAACCTTTCCGATGAAAACATTGATTCTTGTATCCAGGTCGGTGCCCAGATAAACACAAGTCAGTTCTGTAGATCATCCTGCCTGCAGCGGACCCAGAGTGACAATGACTGTTCAGTGACTGTGCAATCCGTGTGTGAACACGGCCAGGGCAGAGTCCTCACTACCTCGTGCTCCTGCTTCTCTGACCTGGAATGTCCCAGTGCAGACAGACTCTGAGATGCTACCCAAGGATCCCTGCCTCATGGGGTTCACACCTTGTGGCTCTCCGCCCCTGAGTGTGGGTGGGACCTGTGACTTGCTTCTGACCAATAGAATATGGCAACGGGGATGTCACTCCTGAGATCAGATCATAGAAGAGCAAGACCCCATCTTGCTGGCTGACTTTCCACTGTCTTCACTGCTTGCAAGCTCCCAGGAAGGAAGCAGCCGCGTTGGCAAGTCCTACATGGCAAGAAATTAAGGTCAGCCTCCTGTCAACATGTGCAGAAGTCTGAGGCTGCCAGTGAAACAGCCCACAAGAAACTACTCAGTCTTCTTCCCTGAGGCAACGCTTTCCTTTCCTTGGTGACAGACATTCTGCTTTCTCTTTACCAGCGTAATGTCAGCTGCTATGTCTATCCTAGTTGCTATCCTCTCACTTCATCCAGGAGGCCCCAGAGGGAGCAGCAGGCAGGGTGGGAGGAAGTGCTGGTGAGCAGGGGTGTGGCCAGACCCCTCCTCACGTGTCACCTTCGACAGCAGATGTTCCCAAGAAGTCAGCTGGCAGAAGAGCAGTCGGGGCAGCAGGGATGGGAAGGAGATGCGTGAGCACCCCTGTGACTCTCAGGCCCACGAGGGGCCGTGGTTTCAGGCTGTCAAATAACACAGTGATGAGTAAACTCTGCATGGGCCCCGCTGGTCGTCACCCTTCAGCATCTGGAAAGCCCAGCTCACACCCAGATGCAAACACCACTGAGGCCCTCCAGCCCAGATGTGACCCTCACTTTCCCCCACTTCCGGCAAACACACTCCAGCAGCCAATGTAGAACCAACGCTCCTGTCACTTCAGACCCCATGGACACACCTATAGGGAGTGTGAGAAACGCAATAGACTCCCAGCCAGTCTCAGAGCCCAGAGGGGACAGGGAAGCTGTCAGAGCCCCCAGAGGAGGTGACCCTTAGCGAGGCTGGTGAACAGTGTATGGGAGTCAACACAGCAGAGTGAGTACAGACCTGGGCGCAGCAGTCAGACGGCTTGCTTAGAGTCACGGCTCAGCCAACTGAGAGCCAGCCAAGCTCTCTGAGGCCTCAGTTTCCTTGTCTGTAAAATGGGGTTGATAGCTGTCCCTATCTCAGAGGACTCTTATGAGATTTAAATGATTTGATTCATGTAAGTCCCTTAAAATGGTATCTGACACATTTATTAAGGCAAAATCCTGGGAAGGAAGAGAGTCCACGCATGCAGCTCCTGTTTCTTTCTTCCGAGAGGATGAGGACCACTTCTCCCCAACACTCATCACCTCAGCCTCTTCTTACTCATGTGCAGATGGAGAGCTGTCCTGTCTCTTATATACCCTGAGGGGTGGGGCACCTGGAGAAGGCCAGGGTGGGGGCCAGGATGAGGACGCATCAGAGCAATGCACACCACAAAAACACACATACACATACAAAGGCCCACACATGCTTGTGTACACTCACCCACACACACACCCAGACATCCACACACATTTCTATCCGCAAGTGAACACACACAGACAGACACACATGCAGGTTACACTCTCCCTTCAGATTTGCCAGTTCATTGTAGGACTGGGCTTAATGCTACTTCATCTTTGTAAAAAAATTTAGGATCCTGCTGGAGACCGACCTGAGAATTTTTGTCCCACTAGAAAGAGACCCATTCCCCAGGCAATCTGGTACTTTCTGGGCCGCATGTGGCCCTGCTGCTGGAAGCCTCACAGAGAAGGGGAGCTGAACTTAGATCAAGGTCCTGGAGTCCAAAGGCAGCCACGTACACTGGCCGGACCTGGAACTGGGGCTCGGGGGATCCAGCGGGGCCCCAGCCTCGCAGCTCACCTGCACTTCCTCAGCTGGCCTCCCACCAGCCAGGGTCCCTCCAGGCTTTGCTACGCAGCAGGATGTCTGCACGTTGGCTCCAGAAGTCACGAGGACAGGAGCTGCAGTTCAAGCCCTGAGGCGAGAGACCCTTGGGTCAGAACCATGAAACCCAGAATCCCTTCCTAAGCTGAGCTCTTGTTGTTCTAGAGCACAGTTCTCGCAGGCAAAGTTCCACCCACCTAAACTCCTGCAAACACAACCCCACTGACAGCAGCTGCAAGGAGAACCTGGCCAGCAAATGCTCCCTTGACGGGGATGTTGGGCTGGGAAGATGGCTTGGAGGAGGAAAGGAGAGTGAGGGGCCCTGACCTCACACCTGAGCCCTGACCCTGCTGAAAGTCCCCAGAAGGGCTCCTACTTCCCTGAGAAGAAGGTTCCCCCTCAGATCCCTCCACACCGGACCTCAGGAAGAGGGGTTCAGGCAGCCCCTGGTGCTGCACGTGGCACGTGTGTCTGCTCGTCTCCAGAAGGCAACACCAGGGCCGCCCACTTCTGGAACGTTCTGTCCTCTGAAGGCCTGGTCTCTACAGGCTCCATGGCCTGGGTCTGGTCCTCCTCACCATGCTGCCAAGTCAGGGTGACCTCTGAGGGCCCAAGATCTCAGGGTGACCTCTCCATCAGGGCTGGGATGGTGTGTGACCTGTGCTCTGGAGGCTATGTGGTAGACAAAGCAGGGAGGGCCCAGGCAGGGGCTTGCTGAGTAGCATCGACTCCAAAGATCAGGACACCATAACTCCTGATGGTTTGGCTGCCAACCAGCACGAGGCAGGGACCGTCCTATAGCCAGCGGGTGAAGGGAACGAGCACTAAACAGCCAGGTCCAGGACACGGAGGTGACAACTCTGTCCAACATTCTGCTCCAGGATAAGATCCTCTTCAAGGACTCTCCTCCCTCTTTTTTTTTTTTTTTTTGTTTTCCTGTCAGTGGTGTGCAGGGTTTTTTCTAATAGTTTTATGTTTCATAGTTTTTAAATCTTGTGACCAGACAAGTTTGTTGCCATTTCTACCTCTCTGCACTTTATTGAGGCTTTTTGTATCGTACGTTGTAAACTTTTGGACAGTTCCAAACATTTGAAAAGAAGGTACATTCTCTGTGTTCTTGGAATAGGATTTGCTATATCTCCATGAACTTTTCCTTAGTAGTTTTGTTATTTAGGTATTTTGTATTGACAGTTATTTATTGACTTCTTGATATGTTATGGACTAGAAGAAATCACTCAAAGATTCCTATTAGCAATGAGTTTTTGCCCATTTTACTTGTATTCTTATAGTTCTGCTTTTTATATTTTGATACTTTTTTCCTGTATGACCTTTAAGGAGAGTTATATCTTAATTGTGGATTATAATTTTCTTAGTAACATAAAACACCCTCTGTTGTCTCACTTAATAATTTTTTTGCTTTGAATACAATCCTGTTCGAAAATAAGATCAAGACCCCAGATTTCTTTCATTTTGTATTTAGCTTATATATCTCTGCACAGCACTGCCTTAATTTTAAATTTAAAGCTTTAAAAACTGTATATTTAGGGGCTTCCCTGGTAGCGCAGTGGTTCAGAGTCCGCCTGCCGATGCAGGGGACACGGGTTCGTGCCCCGGTCTGGGAGGATCCCACGTGTCGCGGAGCGGCTGGGCCCGTGAGCCATGGACGCTGAGCATGCGCGTCCCGAGCCTGTGCTCCGCAATGGGAAAGGCCAAAACAGTAAGAGGCCCACGTACCGAAAAAAAAAAAAATTTAATTTAAAGAATACTGGGAGAATGAATCTAAAAGAGGTATCTTTGAGAGTGGAGAGAAATACTATTGTCTAGGACTAGAAGTTTAGGGCTTAGTTTAAAAACAGGGAATATGCCTGAAGGTACTCTTTAATGAAGCACCAGGTGGGTTCAGCAGATGTTGGCCGGGATCCTTACATGAACCACTTCAGACTGGACAGCTCTGGGTGTCTCCTGAATTGATTTCTCTATTTCACTTGAGTTTTCACGGTACTTTGTCACCTTCTAAAATTATATTAGCCAACAGTAAGATTATTTGACCTAGAAGATGTGGTGTCAGAATTGCTTACTGTCCTTTGGTACTTTTATTCCAGGAAAATTGTTGAGGGATCTGGAATATAAAACAAGTGAGCATCTAGAGGGGATAGTGGCTGAAGGTTGCTAATTGCAGCTTTCCTATGAAGCCCCATTACTTATGGGTCAGCTCTTTCATTTTAAAGAGGAAGGTCTTCGTGTGACTAATGTATCCAAATTCTTTATCCTGAGAATTCAGATTTCAAACCCACAAACCTTTCCCCAGATCTGTGCAGCTGCAGTGATCTCAGTCCTTACCGTTTTGCCCTCTCAAGTCTCATCACACTGCCTGTGCCCTTGAACTTTCTGTGTTCTCTTCATTTTCCAGATGTGGTTGCTAATAGTATGAGCACAAGGGCACAAGCAGTTTCTGGCCTGCTCCCCTGAGGAGTCTACCCCCATGGGCATAAAGGCCCCAGAACCTATGGGATAAACCTCATTTGCTGTCTTCTGTGATGCCACACCTTTGCCTCCTTGTCCCCACAGGGAGGATCATCCTGAATTCCCACACAGCCAATGGCTACCTCTCAGTGTTTCTAAATGGGAAGAGCGTGATATTCACTGGCCTGTGGATGAACACATAGCAGCATGGTCAGCAATTTGATCCGGAGCCTGGTGTGCTGGGCAGTAAGGGCTTCACGCGGGGCAAAGTGTATCAGGAAGTGACAGAGGACAGGATCTGGTGGGGAGCAGAGGAGGAAGAAGAAGCAGTGAAATATGGGGGTGGAAGCAGAGGTGTGTTTGGCAGTAGCTATCTTGGTGGATTTCTAGGCATCCCTGATGGGTCTAGTTCTCCTGGATATAGAGGTGAGAAGGAGCAGTCGGAGGGGAATGGTCGCAGGACAGTGGAATGTGGCCAGAATTCTGCCTGCTGAGGGCGGCAGGAGAGTCAGTGGTGAGAAGAGGGTTTCTCAGCTTCACCGCCGAGGAGGGGTTCTGGACTCTGCAGCTGTCCTCAGCTGAGGTCTATATACACACCGGCCCTGAGCCTTGCCAGATCCTGTCCTACTGTCCAAGGCTGACTGGAGCTGCTCTGGATTGTGATGATGGGAAGGTAACCTTTACCGATGCCAGAACTCAAGAGTTTCCCTATGAATTCTCAGCTTCCTTCACTGGGAGAATTTCCCCTTTCCTGTGGCTTGACTGCATGAGATCCAGACTTACGCTGAGACCCTGAGAGGAGACCTCCTGTGCACAGCACTGTGTGTTTTCACTGATCCTCTGCTCCTTTACATCATTCCCAACTCACTGCCTCAGCTGTGTGGTCCTTGCTGGGTTTCTGAATGCGCTTAGATGACTGGAGCCTTACGGTAGTCAGGACTCTCTTGTCCTCACTGCTTTGTCTCTAAAATGGGAGCTTGATCTGCTTTCTCTACAAGGGAATGATTGAAATGTCTTTAAAGTACTTATTAAAATGCATGTTAATTATTAATTTTTCTCTTCAGTTGCCTTTGATTTGGTTCTTCACCTGCCACTGAGATAAAGGTATGAGAACGAGTGACTATATCATAGGACTGCAGCCCCTGCCATGAATAGGAATTGATTACAACATCCATATCCATTTCTACAGCACCTTTTCTGTCACATAATTTCTCCTGCCATCCTTCTAAGCAGCTGAGGAAACAGTAAATGTTTTGCAGCTCATACCTGCTTACCGTTGATACATTATGAGACTTGAGCTATCTGGAGGGGGAATTGGTTTATTTCTTTCTGCTATGCTCTGATAATTTTTGCAGTAAGAAGCGGGGGAGTGGAAGCCATGTGAGGTTCAGGTGTATATGAGTTTTTGGAGGTCACTTGGACCTGAAGTTCAGTCTTATGTCAGCTGTGTTTTGAGGTGGTAGAAATAGATACTTAGCTTAATATTAAATTAGTAGTCTTAAGTATAAGCAGCAGATAACAAATTTGGCAAATTTTAGAAAATGGGAAAATTATTAAACGTTACAGGGGTTTGTAGAGTCTAAAGAGGGAGGGATATGTGGGCCTACCTGCTTGCAAATTCTGCCCCAAGAGAGCTGGGAGTCAGCGTGGGCACTGCAGTGAGAGGGAGGAGCAGCTAGGGGGTCGCAGGTGTTGAGAGGAAGGTTGGGATTGGCGGCACCTAAACAGAACATACCACGCATGAGGACAAGCTAGTGGAGAGCGGGTGTGATCTCGTGGGGAGCAGAGGAGGAAGAAGTAATGAACACACACAGGGGTGGAGCCAGAGCTGGGTTTGGCAGCAGCTATCTTGGTGGATTCATAGACCCAGCTGATGCGTATAGTTCTCCTGGACATAGAGATGAGAATGAAGAGTTGAGGAGGGAATGGTCTCAGGAAATTAGTGGATAGAACAGGCCGTAGTTCTTCATGTAAGTAACTCCTAAAGAAAAATCTGGCATAAGTGCACCAGATTGCCACAGAATAAGGATGCCTGCCTGTGCGCCAGCAACATTAAAGGTTAGGAAAGCGTGCTTTTGGCTTGTGTAATGAGAGGTGATCTCATCAAGACTCACGTAGTTTAGCATTCTCAAGACATGGGAGCAGCTGCTAGTTGCCTAAGAAGAACGTCCCTTATTTAAATTGCTGGGTTCAAGAGATGTGGGTATACTTGCTCTGATAGCTCAGTTGTATAAGAAAGTTTTGTCAAAACATTATGACCAAACAACAGAAGATTCCTATAACTGTATCTATCAATAAAAGCAAGTACAAGTCGAGTGCTGACGTTGTATGTTCAGATCCTCATTATAGAAGGGACAAAGCAACGTGCAAACAGATTTTTTCTATATGGTGAGTGGCCAAAGGTTTTAACTATTACATTCAATTACAGCGCAGTCCATGTTTCACTTACAGGACTGAAAGGAACAGATTTTATAGGTTAAGGATGTAGATAGAGGATGTTGCAGTGCTTTTGGTTAGAAGTAATTATGAGATGAAATATGAGTAATTACTAAAGAACAGGGTCAGAATTTAGCCAGACAATGTTGAAACTGTTCCTCTTTAGAATGTTTCTTAAGTCAAAGATTAATATTAATAAGATACTTATCAGACAGATAAACAGAAAAAAAGTCAGAAAAAAGAAGCCAAGAAAAGAAATTATGGCTGATACTAGAACCACTGGGAAGAGTCCTCTGGGGATTCTAGATTCTGTGCCAAGAGAGTGACTCTGACCCCCCTTCTCTCAGGACAACTAAGGCATCCAGTCTCTCCAGGTATGCAGGGGAAGACAATCCCCGAAGTAACTGATTAGCAGTTCCCTTTGACCCCGGCGGCAGCAATGGGCACTATACTCTGGACAACTTTCTCTCTCTCAGGCCTTGCTCTCTGCCTCACCCTCAATCTGTCTGGAGGTCTGACTCCAGCTTTTCTGAGTTACTCCGCCCCCACACAAGTCAGGACCGGAAGTGGTGTTCTCCAACCCAGAAACCTGGAGCCTCTTACTCTGAGTTGTCTCAACCTGAACTTATAGCTATCCAAGGAACAGGAGATTATCCCAGACCTCACGTCCAGGCTGGTGTCTTTCTACACCCAACTCAACTGTCCTGTCTGTTCCCAGGATGGTCACATGAGTGCTGCTGGAGTGTCCCATGAGGGTTGCAAAATGTATAAATTTTCTGATTCATCCCCTCAGATTCCCCCAAAGACACATGAAACCCATCACTCTATCTCTGACCGTGAGGTCACCCTAAGATGCTGGGCCCTGGTCTTCTACCTTGTGGAATAACCCTGATCTGGCAGCATGATGGGGAGAACCCAACTCATGGCACAGAGGTTCTGGATAGAGAAAAATATACCATGCTAACACTAGTCTAATGAAAGCAAGAGTAGCTGTATTAATTTCAGACACAGCAGACTTCAACACATGGAAGGTTATCAGAAATAGCAAGAAAGGCATCACATACTGATAAAAGAGTCAATTCTCCAAAAGACACAACAATCTTTAACGTGAATGCACCTAACAACAGAGGGTCAAACGATGTGAGGCAAAAACTGATAGAATTGATAAGAGAAATAGATGAATCCACTCTTTTAGTTGGAGACTTCAACATCCCTCTCTCAGAAATGCACAGAGCAAGCAGGCATAAAATCAGTAAGGACATAATTGAACTCAAAACACTATCAATCGACTAGATATAATCAATATCTATAGACTTACTTCAGCCAACAACAGAAGAATACACAGTCTTCTCAAGCTCACATTAAACATTTACAAAGATAGACCACATTCTGGGCCATAAAACACACCTTAACAAAAAATTTTTTTAATAAATTTAGTTTATTTCTGGCTGCGTTGGGTTTTCTTTGCTATGCGCGGGTTTTCTCAAGTTGCAGCAAGCGGGGGCTACTCTTTGTTGTGTTGTGCAGGCTTCCCCTTGTGGTGGCTTCTCTTGTTGCAGAGCACGGGCTCTAAGCACAGAAGCTTCAATAGTTGTGGCTCACGAGCTCTAGAGCGCAGGCTCAGTAGTTGTGGCGCACGGGTTTACTTGCTTCTCGGCATGTGGGATGTTCCGAGACCAGGGATCGAACGCGTGTCCCCTGCATTGGCAGGCGGATTCTTCACCACTGCACCACCAGGGAAGTCCCCACCTTAACAAATTTAGAATATTAGAAGTCATACAGAGCCTGAACCAAGATGGAAGAGTAGAAGGATATGCTCTCACTCCCACTTGTGAGAACACCAAAATCACAACTAGCTGCTGGACAAACAGTGACAGGAAGACACTGGAACTCACCAAAAAAGATATCCCACATCCAAAGACAAAGGAGAAGCCACAATAAGATGGTAGGAGGGGCACAATCACAGCAAAATCAAATCCCATAACCGCTGGGTGGGTGACTCACAGACTGGAGAATACTTATACCACAGAAGTCCACCCACTGGAGTGAAGGTTCTGAGCCCCACGTCAGGCTTCCCAACCTGGGGTTCCGGCAACGGGAGGAGGAATTCCTAGAGAAACAGACTTTGAAGGCTAGTGGGATTTGATTGCAGGACTTTGCCAGGACTGGGGGAAACAGAGACTGCACTCTTGGAGGGCACACACAAAGTAGTGTGCACATCGGGACCCAGGAGAAGGAGCCTTGAACCCAGAGGAGACTGAACCAGACCTACCTGCTAGTGTTGGAGGGCCTCCTGGAGAGGCGGGGGGTGGCTGTGGCTCACCGTGGGGACAAGAACACTGGCAGCAGAAGTTCTGGCAAGTACTCCTTGGCGTGGGCCCTCCCAGAGTCTGCCATTATCCCTACCAAAGAGCCCAGATAGTCTCCAGTGTTGTGTTGCCTCAGGCCAAACAACCAACAGGGAGGGAGCCTAGCCCCACCCATCAGCAGTCAAGCAGATTAAAGTTTTACTGAGCTCTGCCCACCAGAGGAACACCCAGCTCTGCCCACCACCACTCCCTCCCATCAGGAAACCTGCACAAGCCTCTTAGATAGCCTCATCCACCAGAGGGCAGACAGCAGAAACAAGAACTACAATCCTGCAGCCTGTGGAACAAAAACCACATTCACAGATAGACAAGACGAAAAGGCAGAGGGCTATGCACCAGATGAAGGGACAAGATAAAACCCCAGAAAAACAACTAAATGAAGTAGAGATAGGCAACCTTCCAGAAAAAGAATTCAGAATAATGATAGTGAAGATGGTCCAGGACCTCAGAAAAAGAATGGAGGCAAAGATCAAGAAGATGCAAGAAATGTTTAACAAAGACATAGAAGAATTAAAGAACAACAAACAGAGATGAAAAATACAATAACTGAAATGAAAACTACACTAGAAGGAATCAATAGCAGAACTGAGGCGGAAGAACAGATAAGTGACCTGCAAGACAGAATGGTGGAATTCACTGCCGCAGAACAGAATAAAGAAAACAGAATGCAAAGACATGAAGACAGCCTAAGAATCCTCTGGGACACCATTAAACGCAACAACATTCGCATTATATGGGTCCCAGAAGGAGAAGAGAGAGAGAAAGGACCCCAGAAAATATTTGAAGAGATTATAGTCGAAAACTTCCCTAACATGGGAAAAGAAATAGCCACCCAAGTCCAGGAAGAGCAGCGAGTCCCATATAGGATAAACCCAAGGAGAAATATGCCGATACACATAGTAATCAAACGGGCAAAAATTAAAGACAAGGAAAAATTATTGAAAGCAGCAAGGAAAAAACGACAAATAACATACAAGGGAACTCCGATAATGTTAAGAGCTGATTTCTCAGCAGAAACTCTGCAAGTCAGAAGGGAGTGCCATGATATAGGTAAAGTAATGAAAGGGAAGAACCTACAACCAACATTACTCTGCCGGGCAATGATCTCATTCAGATTCAATGGAGAAATCAAAAGCTTTACAGACAAGCAAAACCTATGAGAATTCAGCACCACCAAACCAGCTCTACAACAAAGGCAATAGGAACTTCTCTAAGTGGGAAACACAAGAGAAGAAAAGGACCAACAAAAACAAACCCAAAACAATTAAGAAATGCTCATAGGAACATACAAATCAATAATTATGTGAATGGATTAAATGCTGCAACCAAAAGACACACACCTGCTGAATGGATACAAAAACAAGACCCATATATATGCTGTCTACAAGAGACCGACTTCAGACCTAGGGACACATACAGACTGAGAGTGAGGGGATGGAAAAAACATATTCCATGCAAATGGAAAGCAAAAGAAAGCTGGAGTAGCAATATTCATATCAGATAAAATACACTTTAAAATAAAGGATGTTACAAGAGACAAGGAAGGACACTACATAATGATCAAGGGATCAATCCAAGAAGAAGATATAACAATTATAAATATATATGCACCCAACATAGGAGCACCTCAATAAATAAGGCAACTGCTAACAGCTGTAAGAGAGGAAATCGACAGTAACACAATAATAGTGGGGGACTTTAACACCTCACTTACACCAATGAACATATCATCCAAAATGAAAATAAATAAGGAAACAAAAGCTTTAAATAACACAATACACCAGATAGATTTAATTGATATTTATAGGACATTCCATCTAAAAACAGCAGGTTACACTTTCTTCTCAAGTGCTCATGGAACATTCTCCAGGAGAGATCACATCTTGGGTCACAAATCAAGCCTCAGTAAATTTCACAAAATTGAAATCATATCAAGCATCTTTTCTGACCACAACGCTATGAGATTAAATCAATGTGATACACCATATTAACAAATTGAAGAATCAAAACCGTATGATCATCACAATAGATGCAGAAAAAGGTTTTGACAAAATTCAACACCCACCTATGAGAAAAACTCTCCAGAAAGTGGGCATAGAGGAAACCTACCTCAACATAATAAAGACCATATACGACAAACCCACAGGAAACATCATTCTCAATGGTGAAAAACTGAGAGCATTTCCTCTAAGATCAGGAAAACGACAAGGATGTCCACTCTCACTGCTATATTCAACATAGTTTTGGAAGTCCTAGCCTCGGCAATCAGAGAAGAAAAAGAAATAAAAGGAAGACAAACTGGAAAAGAAGAAGTAAAACTGTCACTGTTTGTTGATGACAGGATACTATACATAGAGAATCCTAAAGATGCCACCAGAAAACTACTAGAGCTAATCAATGAATTTGGTAAAGTTACAGGATACAAAATTCATGCACAGAAATCTCTTACATTCCTATACACTAGTGATCAAAAATCTGAAAGAGAAATTAAGGAAACACTCCCATTTACCACTGCAACAAAAAGAATAAACTACCTGGTAATAAACCTACCTAGGGAGAGAAAAGACCTGTATGCAGGAAACTATAAGACACTGATGAAATAAATTAAAGATGATGCTAACAGGTGGAGAGATATACCATGTTCTTGGATTGGAAGAATCAATATTTTGAAAATGACTATACTACCCAAAGCAATCTAGAGATTCAATGCAATCCCTATCAAATTACCAATGGCATTTTTTATGGAACTAGAACAAAACATCTTAAAATTTGTATGGAGACACAAAAGACCCCCAATAGCCAAAGCAGTCTTGAGGGGAAAAAACGGAGCTGGAGGAATCAGACTCCCAGATTCAGACTATGCTACAAAGCTACAGTAATCAAGACAATATGGTACTGGCACAAAAACAGAATCATAGATCAATGGAACAAGATAGAAAGCCCAGAGGTAAGCTTGAGGGAGGCGATATGGGGATATATGTATACATAGAGCTGATTCACTTTGGTACACAGCAGAAACTAACACACCATTTGCAAAGCAATTATACTCCAATAAAGATGTTCAAAAGAAAAATGGGGCTGGGACAGCTGGACATGCACATGCAAAAAAAAACCTAATAAACAATGAAACAAAACTAGATGCAGACCTTACACGCTTCACAAAAATTAAATCAAAATGGACCACAGGCCTAAAGGTAAAATTCAAAAGTGTAAAACACCTAGAAGTAACATAGGAGGAAACCTAAATTACCTAGAGTATGGCAGTGACTTTTTAGATAAAACACCAAAGACACAATCCATAAAAGAAACAAGTGATAAGCTGGGCTTCATTGAAATTAATAGTATCTGCTCACAGAAAGGCAATGTCAAGAGAATGAGAAGACAAGACACAGACTGGGAGAAAAATAGGTAGTATTTTACCTATTTTAGTAGGCAGAAAATACAGGTATTTTAGGGTAGTGAAACACTCTGTCTGATACTATAAAAATGGACACATGTTCCTATACATTTGTCCAAACCCACAGAATGTAGAGTTCCAAGAGTGAATCATAATATAAACTATGGACTGTGGGTGATGATGATGTGTCAGTGTAGGTCCATCAGTTGTAAAAAACGCACCACTCTGCAGGGGACATTGATAATGGGGCATGCTATGCATGTATGGGGTCGGGGGTATATGGAAAATCTCTGTATATCCCCCTCAATCTTGCTGTGCACTTAAAACTACTCTACAAAAATAAAGTCTTAATAACATGTGAACAAGTGTTATCTAAATACCCAGCATCACAGAAAAGTCTGCCTTCTTGTGAGAGGACTCTTTCAGTTACAAGTTAACAAAACTGGAATGAATCTAGCTTTGGCAAGAGAGGTTTAACATGTTGATTTACCGGGGGAGGCCAGTTAGAGACATGAATGGACCCGGAGACTCAAACTTGTCATCAGACCTCAATTTCTCTTCTCTTTCACTGTTCCTGGGGAAGACAGACAATATGATCTCTAACCCCCTCACATTACCCACTTTCACAACTTCAGCAGAAAGATAAACATCTTTCTCACACTGACCATACATAAAGTACTGGAGAGGAAAGACTACCCTTGGACCAGTCCCTGTTGCTAGGTGGATGTGGTACAACGTGGTAACCTGACTTGTCAGGCCTGGGTCATGTGATTTCCTCATCCCTCGGTTCATTATATTTCCTAAGTTATTTAAGGTCATGCTGATTATTAAACCCTGTAACTATTAAACAAAAAGACTTTCACAAATTCTCAGAACCATAAGAAAATAAGTGAGAACATTAACTATTAGAACTGCTGGGTGTCCTTTTATTTCCTCTCCTTTATATTTCTACCTAGCCTTTTGCCTCTTCCATTCCCCAAATTACCAAGAAGGCTGGGCTACCTTTCTGGGATCATAATTTTGTCCTGTATTCCTGTGGGATGAACACAAAATCCCTTGGACCTCAGCTCTGATCTCTGCACTCCTGGCTATCAGCCCTGTGAGATGCCACACTTTCAGGTGGTTGCCAGAGTCCCCCTTGTGGTGAGCACACTTCTGAGATGTGATTCCCATCTCCTGGTGTTCATGCACTTGTGTAATTCCCACCTCTGGAGTATAAGCTGGACCTAGTGACTCATTTGTAATAAAGAGAATACAGTGAAGTGATAGAATTTTATGATCACCAAGGCACAGGATATGAGGAACCGGAAGTCAACTATCCAAAAGTCAGCTGTTCAAACCAGTTGGGGGAAGCACAGACTCCTCATGGAATCTGAGGCGGAATGACCCTGCACTCCTTTTCTACCTGAGGGGTTAATCCTCTAGATTTCCACCTCCACAATCCCTGTCATCAGACAGGGTGAGGAGGAGGTGACCAGCTGTGATTCTGGTCCTAGGTGGGATGAGCAGGAGGTCTGGTCTGCAAGGAGGACAGGAAGTGAAGGAACAAGGACTGCCAAATCTATCACCCGGTGACCCAAACACTTCCCTAGGCCAGACCCCGTGGCTAGAAAGATGAGGAGGGTAACAATCTCCAGTCTCCCTGTGCTGCCCCCTCTGGCCCAGTTCTCCCTTTCTCTAACTCACAGTAATGTCCCAAGAGCCCACAGAGGTGACACGAAATATATCTCTGCTCATCTCCAGAACAGACCACCATGGCCACACACTCCTGGGAAGTCCTACTCTCTCGATATGTATTAATTCAGTATGTGCAGCAGAACCCGAATAACAGTGGTCTCACAGGATGGAGGCTAGTGTGTGGCTCCCATGACAGTGAGGCAGGCAGTTCCAGGGCTAGGGTGGCTCTGCACCACGAGGATGTCCAAGCATCCAGGTCTCCTTCACCTTTGTTTTCTGCAACCCTGGGATGTTGCCCTTATCAGCATGACCCAACATACCTAAGACCATGTCATTGGTCCATGAGCAACCAGGGAAAGCAGGAGAGAAGGGAGAGTCTCATTGTGTATCTCCATCAGAGCTCTTGGGTGCATCATCAATGAGCAGTAATATTTTGAAAGGAATCTTTTTCTGAGCAGTAAGTTTCAATAGTGGGCTGAAAATATTTAGTCCACCATGTTGTAAACAGATGTGCTCTCATCTAGGCTTTGTTGTTCTATTTACAGATCACAGGCAGAGTAGATTTAGCATAAACCTTAAAGGGCCTGAGATTTGAGGAATGGTAAATAAGCACTGGCTGCAAGTTTAAGTCACCAGCTGCATTAGCCCTAACAAGAGAGTCAGCCTGGCCTTTGAAGTTTTGAAGCCAGGCATTGACTTCTCCTCTCTAGCTATGGAAGTCCTAGATGGCATCTTCTTCCAATTGAAGGCTGTTTCATCTATACAGAAAATTTGTTATTTAGTGTAGCCAGCTTCATTAATGGACTTAGCTAGAACTTCTGGATAACTTGCTGCAGCTTCTACGTCAGCACGTGCTGCTTCACCTCACATTTTCATGTTACAGAGGCGGCTTCTTTCAACCTCATGAACCAACCTCTGCTAGCTTCAAACTATTCTTCTGCAGCTTCATCACTTTCTCGGCCTTCATAGAATTGAAGAGGGTTAGGGCCTTGCTGTGGTTTAGAATTTGGCTGAAGAGAATGTTGTGGTGGGTTTCATCTTCTATTCAGAGTTTTCATTTCAGTTATTGTATTGATCATCTCTATTCATTGTTCTTTAATTCTTCTATGTCTTTGTTAAACATTTCTTGCATCTTCTCAATCTTTGCCTCCATTCTTTTTCTGAGATCCTGGATCATATTCACTATCAGTATTCTTAATTCTTTTTCTGGAAGGTTCCCTATCTGCACTTCATTTAGTTGTCTTTCTGGGTTTTTATCGTGTTCCTTAATCTGGTACATAGCCCTCTGCCTTTTCATCTTGTCTATCTTTCTGTGAATGTGGTTTTTGTTCCACAGGCTGCAGGATTGTAGTTCTTCTTGTTTCTGCTGTCTGCCCTCTGGTGGATGAGGCTATCTAAGAGGCTTGTGCAAGTTTCCTGATGGAAGGGAGTGGTGATGGGCAGAGCTGGGTGTTGCTCTGGTGGGCAGAGCTCAGTAAATCTTTAATCCACTTGACTGCTGATGGGTGGGGCTGGGTACCCTCCCTGTTGGTTGTTTGGTCTGAGGCAACCCAACACTGGAGTCTACCTGGGTTCTTTGGTAGGGCTAATGGCTGACTCTGGGAGGGCTCATGCCAAGGAGTACTTCCCAGAACTGCTTCCAGTGTTCTTGTCCCCACGGTGAGCCACAGCCACCCCCCGCCTCTGCAGGAGACCCTCCAACACTAGCAGGTAGGTCTGGTTCAGTCTCTTATGGGGTCATTGCTCCTTCCCCCAGGTCCTGATGCACACATCACTTTGTGTGTGCCCTCCAAGAGTGGAGTCTGTTTCCCCCAGTCCTTTTGAAGTCCTGCAATCAAATCTCGCTAGCCTTCAAAGTCTGAATCTCTGGGAATTCGTCCTCCCGTTGCCAGACCCCCAGGTTCGGAAGCCTGACGTGGGGCTCAGAACCTTCACTCTAGTGGGTGGACTTCCTTGGTATAAGTGTGCTTCATTTTGTGAGTCATCTACTCAGCAGTTATGGGATTTGATTTTGCTGTGACTGTGCCCCTCCTACCATCTTATTGTGGCTTTTCCTTTGCCTTTGGATGTAGGATATCTCTTTTGGTGAGTTCCAGTGTCTTCCTGTCGATGATTGTTCAGCAGTTAGCTGTGATTCCAATGCTCTCACAAGAGGGAGTCTTCCCTTCCTTCCTTCCTTCCTCCCTTTTTCTTTTCTTCCCTTTCTCTTCCTTCCTTCCTCTTCCTTTCCTTCTTCCTTTCCTTTCCTTTCCTTTCCTGTGAAAGCACTGATTCCTAACCACTGGACAACCAGGGACTTCCCTCCACCATGCTTTTTTTTTTTTTTTTTTTTTTTTTTTTGCGGTACTCGGGCCTCTCACTGTTGTGGTCTCTCCCGTTGCGGAGCACAGGCTCCGGACATGTAGGCTCAGCGGCCATGGCTCACGGGCCCAGCCGCTCCACGGCATGTGGGATCTTCCCGGAACCGAGGCACAAACCCGCGTCCCTGCTTTTTTTTTTTTTAATATTTATTTATTTGGTTGTGCCAGGTCTTAGTTGCAGCAGGCGGGCTCCTTAGTTACAACTCACAGTCTCCTTAGTTGAGGCATATGAACTCTTAGTTGCAGCATGCATGTGGGGTCTAGTTCCCTGACCAGGGATCAAACCCGGACCCCCTGCATTGGGAGCACAGAGTCTTAACCACTGCACCACCAGGGAAGTCCCCCACCATGCTTAAAATTCTCCTAGCCTCTACCAACTGCCTGGTTCCAAACCTGCTATTCCATTTGTAGGTCTTTGTTATAACAATATCCCACTTTCAGGTACTAAAATACATATTACATTTCTACTAATGCATAACAATATTACCATCAATTCAATGGCTAAAACCATAAACAATTATTGTCTTGCAGGCTTTGTGGGGCAGGAATCTGGGCACAGATTAGTGCGTCCTCTGCTTAGGGTCTCACAAGCCTGCAATCAAGGTATTGGCCATCTCAAGACTTGACAAGAGAAGGATCTGCTTTCAAGTTCCCAAACTGTTGGCAGAATTCAATTCCATGTGGCTATAGGAAGAAGGGCTTCAGCTTGTTGCTGATTGCTGACCAGAGGCCACCCCAGCTCCAAGAAGCAGCCCTCAATTACTTTCCATGTTCCTCCCAACATGGCTGCTTGCTTCATCAAAGCCACTAAAGAAAGCCTCTTTCTAAGATAGAAGTGACAATCCTATGTAATGTAATCACATAAGTGATATCCCATAACCCTGGCCATAGTCCATTGGTCAAGAGCCTCAAGTGTAAGTTATCACACAAATGAATGAACACCAGGAGGCAGGGACTATGGGGTTACCTTAGAATCTATCTGCCACAATCTTGTACTGTATTATCTGGCTGAATTAATTTATTCACTCCAGTAATCTGTGTGTTTGGGAGAGTACCTTAGGGTTTTCAAAATGCAGGATCACATTATTTTCAAATAAAGATAGCGTTATTTCTTCCTTTCCAATGTAGATGCCTTTTTTTTCCTTCTAATTGCACTAGCTATAACCTCTAGTACAATGCTTATAGAAATGGTGGCAGCAGACATACCTTGTTCTCAATCTTGGGGGAAAGCATTCATTCTTTCACCATTAAGATGTTAGGTTTTTCATAAATGCTCTTTATCAGGTTAAAGAAGTTCTCTCTGTGGCAGACAAACTCTAAGATGACCCCTAATGATCCTCATCTTCTAATATTCATGCCCTTTTATTACAACCTTCCCCTCGACTGTCTCTGGGACCTTTGACTTGTTTCTAACGGAGAGAATATGGCAAAAGTGATGGGATGTCATGCCTTTGATCACATTGCTACAGAGTCTGTTTTGCTAGTAGACTTTGTTGAGACACTTCCTGTGCTGGCTTTGAAGCAGCAGCCATGTTGAGACTCCCATGTGACAAGGAGCTGAGGGTGGCTACTAGGAGCTGAGGGCAACCTCCAGCCAACAACCAGCAAGAAGTCAAGTCCCTCAGTCTTATAACCACAGGGAACTGAATTCTACTGACGTCCTTAGTGAGTGTGGAAGTGGATCATACAGTCAATCCTCCAGTGAAGAACACAACTGACACCTTAATACAGCCTTGCAGAGAACCCAGCTGAGGCATACTTGGAGTCCTGACCCACAGAAACTGTGAGATAATAAATGTGTGTTGATTTGGGGGCTAGGTTTGTGGTCACTTATTATATAGCACAGAAAACTATGTATGTTTAATCCATTCACATTTGATGTTATTTTTTATCTGAGTGGATTTGTTTACTTTTTTCGTTTTTTTATGTATCTCACGTCTTTTTGTTCCTCTGTTCCTTCCTTATTGTCTTTTATTAAGTAGATATTTTGCTAGGAGCCATATAAATTATTTTGTTCATTTCTAAGTGTAATTCTGAATTATAGTGGTTTCTTTTGGAATTACAATCTCTACCTTAACATATCACAGTATACTTTGGATAAATACTAATTTAATTCCAGTAAGCACAGAAACCTTGCTCTGATACAGTTTTGTTATAACTCCTCTCCTTCGTGTTATTATTGTCATATATATTACATCTACGTATATTACAAAGCTATATTTATAACATAGCATCATATTGATTTATATAATTTTCTTTTAAAGAAGTTGAGAAAAGAGAAAAAACATACTTGAGCCTTTCATTTTAAACCCTGTACTTAGCATTTCCAGTACTCTTCCTCTTGTGGATTCAAATTACCATTTTTGTCATTTCCTTACTCCAAGAGTTCCATTCCTTCCTCCATCCTTTGTCCAATTATTCACATGAATATATATTACATCTGAAGATGTTGGAAGCCCAATGTAATAAATTTATTATTGCTTTATATAATTTAAGTCAGATAAGATAAAAATACATTTATAATGTTTTTCATAATTATGTTCATATTACCTTTCCTGGTGCTCTTTTTTCATGCGGATCGGGGTTATTGTCTGGTGTCACTTCTTCTCAGCCTAAAGAACTTAACTATAGTATTTCTTGTAAAACAGATCTGCTAGCAATAAATCCTCTCAGTGTCTTTGGGAATGTCTTTGTCTTCAGTTTCAAATCATAGTTTTGCTAGATACAGGATTCTTTGTTAACAGGTTATTTGGTGGTTTCTGTATTTTTGTTTAGCTTTATTTTGCTTTTCATTTTGAATGTATCAATGCTCTCTGGCCTCTGTTGTTTCTGATGAGAAGTTAGCTGTTATTCTTATTGTGTGTGGGTGTGTGTTTAATATGTAATGAGCTTTTTCTCCTACTGCTTGCAAATTTTTCTCCTTTCTTTTGACCATAATGTGTCTTGGTGTGGATCATCTTACATCTCTTGAGTGTATAGATTCAAGTTTCTCATCAAATTTGGGAAGTTTTAAGCCTTTATTTCTTTATTTTTTCTGCTTTTTCTCTTTCCTCCTTTGCTGAGACTCCTATTACGCATATGTTGGTACTGATGTTGTCCCACAGTATCTGAGGCTCTGTTCATATTTTTTATTCTTATTTCTTCCAATTCTTCATACCAGATAAACTCTATTGAACTATCTTCAAATTCTTTCTTCTGCCCGCTCAATTCTGCTATTGAGTCCTTCTACTGAACAGGTTTTACTTTGTTTTGGGGGGTTTTTTTGCTTTGTATGTGTATTTTTTTTATTTTTTAAAAGATTTTATTGTTTTAGAAAAGTTTTAGATTTTCAACGAAATTGAGAGGAAGGTACAGAGATTTTCCATATACCCTCTGCCCCACACTTACGCAGTCTCCCCCATTATCAACACCACTCACCAGAATGGTACATTTTTTACCAAGGATGAACCTACATTGACACATCATAATCATGAAGTCCATAGTTTTCCTTAGTGTTCACTCTTGGAGTTGTACATACTATGGTTTGAACAAATGTATGACATATATTCATTATTATTATAGCATACAAAGCATTTTCATTGCCCTAAAAATCCTCTGTGTTCTGCCTATTTATCTCCCTACCCCACCCCACCCCACCCCACCAGTTACCACTAGGTTTTCTTGTCTCTGTAGTTTTGCCTTTTCCATATGTCATATAGTTGGAATCAACCTTGCATCATTTATATTCCCACCTAGTTCTCCCCCAGTACATGCTGGATATTTTAAACAAAATTATAGATATATCATTACATCTGTAATTTTTTTTTTTTTTTTTTTTTTTGCGGTACGCGGGCCTCTCACTGTTGTGGCCTCTCCCGTTGTGGAGCACAGGCTCTGGACGCGCAGGCTCAGCAGCCATAGCTCACGGGCCTAGCCGCTCCACGGCACGTGGGATCTTCCTGGACTGAGGCACGAACCCGTGTCCCCTGCATCAGCAGGCGGACTCTCAACCACTGAGCCACCAGGGAAGCCCCATCTGTAATATTTTTAATGTATCCCTAAAATTAATTTTATAAATTTCATAATTACAATATCATTTCTAAAAATAACAATTCTTGGGCTTCCCTGGCGGCACAGTGGTTGAAAGTCCACCTGCCAACTCAGGGGACACGGGTTCGTGCCCTGGTCCGGGAATATCCCACATGCCGTAGAGTGGCTGGGCCCGTGAGCTATGGCTGCTGAGCCTGTGTGTCTGGAGCCTGTGCTCCGCAACGGGAGAGGCCACAACAGTGAGAGGCCTGCGTACCATAAAATAAATAAATAAAAATAACAATTCTTAACATCATCAAACATCCAGTGCATGTTCACACTTCCCTAATTATATTTTTTTCTTAACAAATGAGGTGTTTAAACCAGGATTCAAAGAGATGTACTCACTGATTTTGGTTGCTATGTCTCCTAACTTACTGATCCTTTTTGGTTTTTTCTCTTGAAATTTATTTGGTTAGAAATCAGCCTTCACTTCTACCACAGCTTACCTACAGCTTCCTGTTTCCTGCCCTTTGAGGTCACAAAATTACTTCTAAGTTAAGATACTGACATTTTCTTGGAAACTCCTTTCTCTTAAGTTTATTTAGTACCTTCAATAACTCTTTCTCCTCATAGTGAGATTTCAGTAGAAAAACACATCCCTACATAAGAGGGTCTATAACCCACTGTCCTAACCTTATTAACTCACTCTAGTGTTATTCTATTATCTTTATGATGCAAGAAGCAGAACTGTCTGAAAATAACACTGGGAGCTCATGCTGGGTAGCCTGAATAATAAGCTAATTAGAACCTGGGGCTCCTTCTTCTCCCAGCAAGTGGGGCTGCAAGAAATCACCGTCCAGTTGGATCAGTGGTGTTTTTAACACTTGGCAAAGGAGTCTATAATTTGCCATGAGCCCCCAGGCCTCCAGTTATTGGGCAGTTGGCATTTCCATACATCAGCAATATATTATCTATTACTGCATAACAAATTACCCCAAACAAGAGGATCTCACAGTTTCTGTGGGTCAGCAATCCAAGCACAGCATAAGCTGGGTCATCTATTTCAGGGTGCCTACAAGGCTGCAATCAAGGTGTTGGCAAGAGTGGGGCTCATGAAAAGAAACGATATTGAGTTATTTGTAGTGAGGTGGATGGACCTAGACAGAGTGAAGTCAGAAAGAGAAAAACAAATACTGTATGCTAACATATATATATGGAATCTTAAAAAAAAAAATGGTTCTGAAGAACCTAGGGGCAGGACAGGAATAAAAGACACAGATGTAGAGAATGGACTTGAAGACACGGGGAGGGGGAAGGGTAAGCTGGAACGAAGTGAGAGAGTGGCATGGACATATATACACTACCAAATGTAAAATAGCTAGTGGGAAGCAGCTGCATAGCACAGGGAGATCAGCTCGGTGCTTTGTGACCACCTAAAGGGGTGGGATAGGGAGGGTGGGAGGGAGATGCAAGAGGGAGGAGATATGGGGATATATGTATATGTATAGCTGATTCACTTTGTTATAAAGCAGAAACTAACACACCATTGTAAAGCAATTATACTCCAATAAAGATGCTAAAAAAAAAAAGAAATGCAGATGATGTCCAAATAAAACTTTCTTTTCACTTCAAAGTTTGACTCACCTTATCTTGGGAATGTGAGGAGGGTGTTGAGGAAGAGTCTGTTAGAGGTTCATGGGAGAGGCAAGTGCGGGGGGCAGGGGGGAAGAGGTGGTGGGAACAAAGGGAGAGACTGAGCAGACTGGACGGTATCCAACAGTGCTCTGAGACTGAGGGAGCACCATGAGTGGTGTCAGGTGCCATAGAGAAGACTAAGGAAAGGCCTCTGAGGACCACTGGAAGACAGTGTAAATTAAGTGGCGAGAAGAAGTGGGACTGCAGAAGTCAAAGAAAGATGAGAATTTGTTTTCTGACAGGAAAGTAGGATTTATTGGTGGGCATGAGTAAGAAGGGGACAGCGCCAAAACTCTAAAGAGTGCAGGGCCCACCATTTGTCCAGGGGCAACAATTAGGGATGCATCTGACCCCACAGCCATCCGAGATGAGCCACTTTTCTGCCACCATGTTTTCAAATTCATCCCCGTTAAACTTAGTAAATCCCCACTTCTTCGAGAGGTAGCTCTTCTGGCGGCCAGGGAACTTGAACTTGGCCCTGCAGAGGGCCTCAATCACATGCTCCTTGTTCTGTAGCTTGGCGTGGATGGACATTATGATTTGGCCAATGTGGACCCTGGCCACTGTGCCCTGGGGCTTTCCAAAGATGCCGCACATACCTGTCTGGAGCCTAGATTGGGGGCAGCATGCCAGTCATGAATGCCCACTGGAAAGGGCTGTCTCCAAGGTCCCTTAGGGCAACCCATTCAGGCAACAGGCTGCACACACTACTGAGGAGGCTGCTGTTTGCAACCATTGCACACTGGGCTCCCATGGGGAAAGATGAGAATTGAGGAAAGTAAAATTAATGCAGACCACTTCTCTCACTGCAGCAAAGGGAAGATTGTTGCTACATAGGTCAGCAGGGCCAATAAACGCTTTGTTAAATTCTGATTTGAAAGCAAAAAACAGGAAGCACTATAAAGACTGATAAAAGAAAAAAGACTATGAAAACAATAACTCTAAAGGAGTTATAAAAAAAATTAAAAAATAAAGGAATTATGATCAAGACTACAGTTAGTTTGGAACTGGCTATATCTCTGGAGAAACATTTTGGAATTAGCTGTCTCTTTTCCCAGCTATGACCTCAGATTCCTGAAGGGACTATGTCTTGTTCACTGGTATCCATGGGACCTAGCACAATGCCTAACACAGTCTCTCAATAAAAGTTTGTTTCTGATGGACTCTTCCTTCAATATTTGAGGAGTACATGCTTAATGAGTGTCCTCAGTGGTCCATGGCCCACATCTATTGCAAAGAGAAAGAGTAATTTCCATGAGCAGTTTGCAAAGATCTTGGCTTCCCTAGAAAGTGCTCAGTTTGACAAACAAGAAGGATCACTTTGCTCCTTTCACCAGCCAGAACGAAGACTGTAGAAAGCTGTTTTAAACTTTCTCTCCTTACATTTGAATGGGATCACATATGGAATCCCCCATATACCTAAGTGCACAAAGATGCAGTGTCTATTTCTCTACAAGTGGTCTGTTCTTCCTCACAAATCTCCCACCTATAAAGTTAGGACAGCCCACTGAACAAGATCATAAAGAGACTTGTAAGCCATTCCAGAGAGATTTAGGTCTTACCCAATCAGTGAAGGATAAAAGTCACCATCAAAGATGACTGAGTAGGGGAATACTACAGAGTCCTGAGTCAGAAATATCACCGAGGAGGCAGTACAAAGGAAAGACTGGGAGTGAGGCAAGGGAGTGAGACCAAATGCTCAGATAAAGGTAGGGAGTCAGTTGCCACAGTATAGGAAGGGCCTGAAATAGGACAGTCAAAGTGGAAAAGGAAGGAGGGGACAGCTAAGATGTTTAGAAATGTCAGAAACTGGCAATTAATTAAATGGGAGGGATACAGGAGAGGAATTACAACATAATTAACAAAGCAGTGAAGCACTGGATATCAACAGCAAAGAAAATGCCCTTTAAAAAGAAAAAAGAAAGAAAGAAAAAAAATCTCATTCCAGTAGTTTCACATCCTAAGGGTCAGGATCTCCACCTGAAATCTTTCTGTGCGCTCTATGGGAACAGGGAGAGGACTTTAGAGGCTATCACTTTTGGGTCACTTCCTAAGCAGTGGAATTCTTAGGATGGGAGGGAGGACATTCTAGCTCCTCAGGGATTCACTGAAGTGAATGAGGGCATGATCAGTGACAATACTGTGTTGTTCCCAGGGCGGACAAAGGTCTGAGTGTGAGAGATACAGAGCTCCCGAAGTCTCTCTGACAGATAAACCCATCAGCCTCTGGAACCTACCTAATCCTTCTCCAGTCCTAATCTCCTTAATCCTAAATCTGAGCTCAGTTATGCCAGCACCTCTAGAGTAAATCATAAAGTCTGAGACCTCAGCAACAAGAGAAGCAGAGTTGGACTCACTGAGGCAGCCAAAAGAAAGAGGGAGAGATGGAGAAATGCAAAATAACAGAAGATCTGACTCTACCACCTGGGTAGTGCCTTTCATTCTCCTGTGTTTTCCAGTAAGTCATTAGCAGATCATCTGCCATCTTCTTTTTCTTCAAGCACCAATCAAAACTCAAATTTGCATTTGGGAAACACAAACTTTCAGGAAGCCCAGAGACATCTTTTCAGGACCATGGAGAGCAGAAGGTGGTCGCTCCTGAGGAAACGTTCCATCTCAACATGAAGGTGAGGGAAAGAAAGAATAAAGGGTAGTCATCAATGGAGAGCATTCAGGTGAGGTAGAAAGACTTGGAATATAAAATCCAAAAGGGCCCTATAGAGCACCTAGTCTGAACTCCTCATAGGAGGGATACTCTTGAGTCAGAAAAGGAAATTCTTCATACCTTCATTATAGTCAACAGTTCTCTTCAGCAACTTATCTTAAAAGGAATCTATAGGGAATTGAGACTTTTTCAATTTCCTTGGAAGAAATGCATACAAAAAGAACCTTTGGTTGATGGTCCTAAAAAGAGCATTACAAACAAGAACTGAAATACTGATACCATAAAGGTAAAGAATCTCACCTAGGTAGGATAACACAAGAGCTGCCAACTCAAGGTTAGTCCTTGGGTCTCCTGACACCCGTGCAGTGTTTTCTTCTTTATAGTTGTTGAGTGGTTAAGGATTTAGATTCTCCTCTAGCTCTGCCATACACCAGCTGTGTGACCTCAGGCAAATTACTCATTCATTCCAAGCCTTGATCTCCTTCTTTGAGCTAAGGCTTCCTGTGTGTCAGACACTGTGAAGCAATGGGAAAACAAAGACAATTTCTGCTCTCAAGTAGTTCCTAGTCCAGTGGAGGACAGATATAAAAACATCAATAGGGGCTTCCCTGGTGGCGCAGTGGTTGAGAGTCTGCCTGCTGATGCAGGGGACACGGGTTCATGCCCTGGTCCGGGAGGATCCCACATGCCGTGGAGCAGCTGGACCTGTGAGCCATGGCCGCTGAGCCTGCGTGTCCGGAGCCTGTGCTCCACAGCGGGAGAGGCCACGGCAGTGTGAGGCCCGTGTACCGCAAAAAAAAAAAAAAAAATCAATAGTTCAAGAACACTATAAAAGCACAGAAGTTTTGCAAAGAAAAATATTAACAACCTGGAGGTGGGAGCAAGATTAGGAGGAATCCAGGAAAACAAAGGCATCAAGCTGTGAAATAGGGCACTAGATTTAGGGAACTACAAATAACAATAACTTAGTTCTGATGGATGATAATTTGGCAGTGGGAAGAGCTGGAGTAATAAAACCTTCCACATACTAATGTTGTGGAAGTCAAAGGAAACAAAGCACTATATAGATAAATATTAGCTATGTATTATGCCAACAGCTACCCCTATGAGAAAAAGATTCCTTAATTCAACAAACATTTATAGAATACCTACTACATACTCACTGTACTAGGAGCAGCCACTTCTCCTTTTGATCCCCTCCCTAAAATAGAGCCAGCTTGAGAATCAAGAAAACCAAATTCTGCAATCTTTCCTGGAGGTAAAATTGCCTCTTCTATGCATATCAAGTAAGGGGAGTGGAGGAGAGCTTGACAATCCCATGATTCCTCTACTGAAGTGCCACTTAGATAAGCACATCTTGTACTTGTGTGATTTGAAAAAAGGCTTTGCCTACAGACCAAAGAATACCAGGGGTGACCTCTGGTATGATCCCCTTGGCACCAAGTAATCAAGCAAGGTGGTATCACGACACAGAGTCAGATGATCAAAAGTGGCAAATTTCCCAGGCTCAGCTGACAATGAGAGCATACGTAAAAGTGGTTAGAAAAATCATCTTCATGCCAGTTACTATTTTCAACTTCTCCTACTTAGTATTAATTCTCTTAGCTTCCCATAACCAAATATTTGCATATGAACAAGTAGCAGCCATGGTTCTACAATCTGACTAGTCCACTGACCAACTCAATGTCTACATCAAGGACATCTGGATATTGCAGTGTCATGGAAACTTCTCTCTGGTGAAGTATCTACAGACACCAGTGAAATTTAAAATTTATACCCTATATTGGGTTGAATAGTGTCCCCCCAAAATTCATGTCCACTAGGAACCTCAGAATGCAATCTTATTTGGAAATAGGGTCTTTGTAAATGTAATCAAGTTAAAATGAGAGCATACTGGATTAAGGCGGGCATTAATCCAATGACTGATGTTCTTTTTAGAAGAAGGAATTTTGGACACGGACACAGACACACAACGAGAACACCATGTGACAGTGGAGAGAGAGACTGCCAAGAAACACAAAGGATTGCCAGCCACCACAAGAAGCTAGGAGAGAGGCATGGAACATATTCTCCCTCAAAGCCTCCAGAAGCAATCAACCTGACCAACACCTTGATTTCAGTCTTCCTCCAGAACTGTGAGAAAATAAATTTTGTTCTTTTAAGCCACCAGTTTGTGATACCTTGTTATAGCAACGCTAGGAAACTCATACATAACCCCCTCCCAGTACATGGTTTCCGTCTATGTGCCCTAGGATTTAGGATTTTTTTATCTTCTCAGACAGAAAAGGATAGATATCAATGCTAGTAACTGTATTAGCACATGGAAAGGGGTACTCGTGAGAGCAACAGAATGAGCAATTCAAACCAAAAGAGCACCTTCACAGGTGATGTAAAGGACAGGGAAATTTACTTCTGAAGGCTCTATAAATTGAGACCCTTTAATCTCTGCAGTAGTTTTTTAAAATATCTACAAATTCTTTGATACTCTAGGGAGGGAGAAAAGGGCAGCAGTTAAGAAGAATTCCTGGAACTCAGTAACACATTAGTTGTGAAAGAGTGAGAGGGAAAAATCTCAGTTCATACATGTTGAACTCCAGATGTGTGAGTTTCAGGAGAGACATATAAGCCAGAAACAAATTTTGAGAAACTTTAGCATACAGATTAGCAGATCTCAAATGAGCTTCTCTGGCCAAATGCACAAGAACTGTCTGGGGAAATCTATGAAAACACGGAGTGCCAGTTAATATTTAAATGAACTCTATAATTAAAAATTTACTACTACTAGTAAGAGATTGTGATGGGGGTCTAGATATGAGAAATAGTCAAATATCAATTATTTCTTACTTCTTTATCCAAGCAATGAAGCACCTGGTATGCTTATCAGAAACAGCCAAAAAAATGGTAACAGCCAAAAATTCATAACAGCCAAAAAAAATGCTAAATTAATCTGTTTTTTAAAAATGAAGATCTTGGGACTTCCCTGGTGGCACAGTGGTCGAGAATCCACCTGCCAATGCAGGGGACACGGGTTTGAGCCCTGGTCTGGGAAGATCCCACATGCCGTGGAGCAACTAAGCCCATGTGCCACAACTACTGAGCCTGCGCTCTAGAGCCCACAAGCCACAACTACTGAGCCCGTGTGCCACAACTACTGAAATCCTCTCGCCTAGAGCCCGAGCTCCGCAACAAGAGAAGCCACCACAGTGAGAAACTCGTGCACCACAACGAAGAGTAGCCCCCGCTTGCAGGAACTAGAGAAAGCCTATGCACAGCAACAAAGACCCAGCACAGCCAAAATTAAATAAATTTTTTTTTAAAAATGAAGATCTTATTGAAGAAATAAAATAAGATCTAAATAAATGGAAAGCAAACTACATTCTTGGCTGGGAAGACACATAAAAAATGCCAACAATACCCAAATTAAATTATACATTTAATGTTTTTCCGTTTAGAATCACAATAGGTTTTTCTCTTTTTCTTTGACGGGAGGGAACAGTAAAAAATGATTTCAGAGTGTATACAGAATACATGTCCAAAAACATCTAAGAAAAAGTATAAAAATAACAGGAAAGAGAGACTTGCCTGTCTAGATTTCAGAAAATACTATAAAATCAATGAAATAAAATCTATGGTGTTGGTGTTAAGAAGAGATAAATAGAAGATTAGAATATAGAATCAAAAATCCAGAAACAGATCTCACTATGAAAGAATTTCAGATATGACAAGTGTGATAGTTTAATTCAATGAAAAGAGGATGGGGCTTCCCTGGTGGCGCAGTGGTTGAGAGTCTGCCTGACGATGCAGGGGACACGGGTTCGTGCCCCGGTCTGGGAAGATCCCACATGCTGCGGAGCGGCTGGGCCCGTGAGCCATGGCTGTTGAGCCTGCGTGTCCGGAGCCTGTGCTCCACAAACGGGAGAGGCCACAACAGTGAGAGGCCCATATACTGCAAAAAAAAAAAAAAAGAGGATGATTATTTAATAAATGTAGCTAGCACAACTAGCCATCCATCTAAGCCATCTAATGCATGCTATTCAACAGTAACCACTAGCCACATGTGGCCACTGAGCACCTAAAATGCACCTAGTCTACAATTGAGATTTGATGAGTGTAAAATATACATTGGATTTCAAAGACTTAGTCTGAGAAAACATAAAATATCCCACTAATAATTGCTTAAAATGGATTACATGTAAAAATATTTTTGATATAATGGGTTAAGTTGGTGAAATAAAATATATTATTATGATTCATTTCACTTGTTTCTTTTTACTTTTTTTAATGCAGCTTTGACTTAAAATTACATAAGTATCTTGCATTTTATTTCTACTGGACAGCACTGCTCTAGAGAAAATAAAGATCTTCCCTTTACATCATATTTTTAAAAACAGAGATAAAGACTTAAATGTAAAAAATAAAAAGCACTGTAAGAAAACCTAGGGAAGCAAATTACAATCTGAGGGTCAGGCTAGATTTCTTAATGAGGACAGTGTGTCATGTGTGTGTATGTATGTATATATAAATTGATAAGCAAAAGACAGACAACCCAACAGGAAAAACAGGCAAAAGACAGGATTGGAAATGCACAGAAAACAAATCCCAATAACAAACAAACAAATAACAACAAAAAGATATTCAAAATTACTAAGTAAGAAAAAGTGTAATTCAAATAACCAAGACATTTTTGACTGGCCAGAAGAAAATAAAAGCAGATAATAACTCTCTCCTGGGGATGTGGGAAAGGGGAAAGTTCATACACTGCTGCCAAGGTAAATGTAAAGAATAACAGCCTTCTTAAAAAGCAGTAAGGGGGCTTCCCTGGTGGCGCAGTGATTAAGAATCCGCCTACTACTACCGCAACTACTGCAGCCCGCACACCTAGAGCCCATGCTGTGCAACAAGAGAAGCCACCGCAATGAGAAGCCCACACACCACAACGAAGAGTAGCCCCTGCTCGCCGCAACTAAAGAAAGCCCACATGCAGCAACAAAGACCCAACACAACCAAAACTTAAAATTTTTTTTAAAATGCAGTAATGAAATATGCATAAAAATTAGTACTACACTTGTTCCGCACAGACACCAAAATCCACTGATGCTCAAGTCCCTTCTAAAAGATGGCAGCCCTCTGTATCCACAGATGGAGAACCTACAGATACAGAACCCACGGATACAGAGAGCTGATTGTAAATAATACCCTTCAACCCCAGAACCGTTTTCACAGTAATGAATCCACTAGCACATAAGGACAAATGTTCAGAGAATCTTTAGTCTAAACACTACTTATGCAGCAGCAAAATAAAATAAAATAAAGAGAAACTAAGGCAAAAGAAAGGAAACTAAGTAACAACAGAAAACTAAGTAAATGCCCATCTGCTAATAAAGGTTGGACAATGTATGTCACCTGCAGAACAAGACCTGTTATCCAATCATTAAAATTTTTTAATGAAAATAATTAGCAAAATTTTTTAAATATGAAAATGTCAACACTGGCTCCACTGTAAGCAAAGAGACTATCTCATAACACGCTGGTGTGGGCAGGAATCGGTACAACCTTATGCGAAGGACACTAGAAGACAATTAAAATTTTAAATTTCCGTGCCTTTTGACTCAGCAGCTCAGTTTCCAGGAATCTGTCCTACTAATACAGATGGTATGAAAATTTAAAGACATACGTGCAGAGCAGAAGCCAAAAGAACTACAATTCTGAAGCCTATGGAAGAAAAACCACATTCACAGAAAGATAGACAAAATGAAAAGGCAGAGGACTTTTTACCAGATGAAGGAACAAGATAAAACCCCAGCAAAACAACTAAATGAAATGGAGATAGGCAACCTTCCAGAAAAAGAATTCAGAATAATGATAGGGAAGATGATCCAGGACCTTGGAAAAAGAATGGAGGCCAAGATCGAGAATATGCAAGAAATGTTTAACAAAGACAAAGAAGAACAAACAGAGATGAACAATACAATAACTGAAATGAAAACTACACTAGAAGGAATCAATAGCAGAATAACTGAGGCAGAAGAACAGGTAAGTGACCTGGAAGACAGAATGGTGGAATTCACTGCCACAGAACAGAATAAAGAAAAAAGAATGAAAAGAAATGAAGACAGCCTAAGAGACCTCTGGGACAACATCAAATGCAACAACATTCGCATTATAGGGGTCCCAGAAGGAGAAAAGAGAGAGAAAGGACCTGAGAAAATATTTGAAGAGATTATAGTCGAAAACTTCCCTAACATGGGAAAGGAAATAGCCACCCAAGACCAGGAAGCACAGAGTCCCAGGCAGGATAAACGCAAGGAGAAACACGCTGAGACACACAGTAATCAAATCGACAAAAAATAAAGACAAAAAAAATTATTGAAGGCAACAAGGGAAAAACAACAAATAACTTACAAGGAAACTCCCATAAGGTTAACAGCTGATTTCTCAGCAGAAACTCTACAAGCCAGAAGAAGTGGCATGATATATTTAAAGTGATAAAAGGGAAGAACCTACAACCAAGATTACTCTACCTGGGAAGGATCTCATTCAGATTCAACGGAGAAATCAAAAGCTTTACAGACAAGCAAAACCTAAGAGAATTCAGCGCCACCAAACCAGCTCTACAACTAATGCTAAAGGAACTTCTCTAAGTGGGAAACATAAGAGAAGAAAAGGACCTACATAAATAAACCCATAACAATTAAGAAAATGGTAATAGGAACATACATATCGATAATTACCTTAAATGTGAATGGATTAAATGCTCCAACCAAAAGACACAGGCTCGCTGAATGGATACAAAAACAAGACCCGTATATATGCTGTCTACAAGAGACCCACTTCAGACCTAGGGACACACACACTCTGAAAGTGAGGGGATGGAAATGGAAATTCCATTTGATATCCATGCAAATGGAAATCAAAAGAAAGCTGGAGTAGCAATACTCATGTAAGATAAAATAGACTTTAAAATAAAGAATGATGTAAGAGACAAGGAAGGACACTACATAATGATCAAGGGATCAATCCAAAAAGAAAGTATAACAATTACATATACATATATATATATATATATATATATATATACACGTATATACACACGCACATATATATATACATAAGGCAACTGCTAACAGCTATAAAAGAGGGAATCGACAGTAACACAATAATAGTGGGGGCCTTTAACACCTCATTTACACCAATGGACAGATCATCCAAACAGAAAATTATAAGGAAACACAAGCTTTAAATGACACAATAGATCAGATAGATTTAATTAGTATTTATGGGACATTCCATCCAAAAACGGCAGATTACACTTTCTTCTCAAGTGCACACGGAACCTTCCCCGGGACAGACCACATCTTGGGTCACAAATCAAGCCTCAGTAAATTTTTTTTTTTTTTTTTTTGCGGTATGCAGGCCACTCACTGTTGTGGTCTCTCCCGTTGCAGAGCACAGGCTCCGGACGCACAGGCTCAGCGGCCATGGCTCACTGGTCCAGCCGCTCCGTGGCATGTGGGATCTTCCTGGACCAGGGCACGAACCCACATCCCCTGCATCAGCAGGCAGACTCTCAACCACTGTGCCACCAGGGAAGCCCAAGCCTCAGTAAATTTAAGAAAACTGAAATCATATCAAGCAATTTCTAATTGTATTAGAAATCAATTACAGGGAAAAAAACATAAAAAACACAAGCACATGGAGGCTAAACAATGTGTTACTAAATAACCAAGAGATCACTGAAGAAATCAAAGAGGAAATCAAAAAATACCTAGAGACAAATGACAACGAAAACATGATGATCTAAAACCTATGGGATGCAGCAAAAGCAGTTCTAAGAGGGAAGTTTATAGCAATACAATCCTACCTCAAGAAACAAGAAAAATCTCAAATAAACAATCTTAGGTTCCTACACCTGAAAGAACCAGAGAAAGTAGAACAAACAAAACCCAAAGTTAGCAGAAGGAAAGAAATCATAAAGATCAGAGCAGAAATAAATGAAATAGAAACAAAGAAAATAATAGCAAAGATCAATAAAACTGGTTCTTTGAGAAGATAAACAAAATTGATAAACCTTTAGCCAGACTCATCAAGAAAAGGAGGGAGAGGACTCAAATCAACAAAGTTAGAAATGAAAAAGAAGAAGTTGCAACAGACACCGCAGAAACAGAAAGTGTCATAAGAGACTACTACAAGCAACTCTATGCCAATAAAATGGACAACCTGGAAGAAATGGACAAATTCTTAGAAAGGTATAACCTTCCAAGACTGAACCAAGAAGAAATAGAAAATATGAACATACTAATCACAAGTAAGGAAATTGAAACTGTGATTAAAAATCTTCCAACAGGGCTTCCCTGGTGGCACAGTGGTTGAGAGTCCGCCTGTCGATGCAGGGGACATGGGTTCGTGCCCTGGTCCAGGAAGATCCCACATGCCGTGGAGCAGCTAGGCCCGTGAGCCATGGGCACTGAGCCTGTGTGTCCGGAGCCTGTGCTCCACAACGGGAGAGGCCACAACAGTGAGAGGCCCACGTACCACAAAAAAAAAATCTTCCAACAAACAAAAGTCCAGGACCAGATGGCTTCATATGTGAATTATATCAAACACTTAGAGAAGAGCTAACACTCATCCTTCTCAAACTCTTCCAAAAAATTGCAGAGGAAGGAAGACTCCCAAACTCATTCTATGAGGTCACCATCACCCTGATACTAAAACCAGACAAAGATACAACAAAAAAAGAAAATTACAGACGAATATCACTGATGAATATAGATGCAAAAATCCTCAACAAAATACTAGCAAACAGAATCCAACAACACATTAAAAGGATCATACACCATGAATAAGTGGGATTTATCCCAGGGATGCAAGGATTCTTCAATATATGCAAATTAATCAATGTGATACACCATATTAACAAATTGAAGAATAAAACCATATGATCATCTCAATAGATGCAGAAAAAGCTTTTGACAAAATTCAGCACAACACCCTTTATGATAAAAACTCTCCAGAAAGTGGGCATAGAGGGAACCTATCTCAACGTAATAAAGGCCATATACGATAAACCCATAGCAAACATCATTCTCAATGGTGAAAAACTGAAGGCATTTCCTCTAAGATCAGGAAAAAGATGAGGATGTCCACTCTCACCACTATTATTCAACATATTTTGGAAGTCCTAGCCACAGCAATCAGAGAAGAAAAAGAAATAAGAGGAATACAAATTGGAAAAGAAAAAGTAAAACTGTCACTGTTTGCAGATGACATGATACTATACATAGATAATCCTAATGATGCCACCAGAAAACTACTAGAGCTAATCAATGAATTTGGTAAAGTTACAGGATACAAAATTAATGCACAGAAATCTCTTGCATTCCTATACACTAATGATCAAAAATCTGAAAGAGAAATTAAGGAAACACTCCCATTTACCATTGCAACAAAAAGAATAAAATTCCTAGGAATAAACCTACCTAGGGAGACAAAAGACGTGTATGCAGAAAACTATAAGACACTGATGAAAGAAATTAAAGATGATACCAACAGATGGAGAGATATACCATGTTCTTGGATTGGAAGAATCAATATCGTGAAAATGACTATACTACCCAAAGCAATCTACAGATTCAATGCAATCCCTATCAAATTACCAGTGGCATTTTTTACAGAACTAGAACAAAAAAATCTTAAAATTTGTATGGAGACACAAAAGACCCCGAATAGCCAAAGCAGTCTTGAGGGGAAAAAAACGGAGCTGGAAGAATCAGACTCCCTGACTTCAGACTATACTACAAAGCTACAGTAATCAAGACAATATGATAGGGCTTCCCTGGTGGCACAGTGGTTAAGAATCCGCCTGCCAATGCAGGGGACACGGGTTTGAGGTCTGGTCCGGGAAGGTCCCACATACCACAGAGCAACTAAGCCCGTGCGCCACAACTACTGAGCCTGTGCTCTAGAGCCCATGAGCCACAACTACTGAAGCCCGCACACCTAGAGCCCATGCTCCACAACAAGAGAGGCCACTGCAATGAGAATCCCACGCACTGCAAAGAAGAGTAGCCCCCGCTCGCCACCACTAAAGAAGCCTGCGTGCAGCAATGAAGACCCAATGAAGCCAAAAATAATAAATAAATAAAAATAAAATGAAAAAGAAAAAAAAGACAAAATGGTACTGGCACAAAAACAGAAATATAGATCAATGGAACAGGATAGAAAGCCCAGAGATAAACCCATGCACCTGTAGTCAACTAACCCATGACAAAGGAGGCAAGGATATATAATGGAGAAAAGACAGTCTCTTCAATAAGTGGTGCTGGGAAAACTGGACAGCTACATGTAAAAGAATGAAATTAGAATACTCCCTAACACCATACACAAAAATAAACTCAAAATGGAGTAGAGACCTAAATGTAAGACTAGACACTGTAAAACTCTTAGAGGAAAACGTAGGAAGAACACTCTTTGACATAAATCACAGCAAGATCTTTTTTGATCCACCTCCTAGAGTAATGGAAATAAAAACAAAAATAGACAAATGGGACCTAATGAAACTTAAAACCTTTTGCAAAGCAAAGGAAACTACAAACAAGACGAAAGGACAACCCTCAGAATGGGAGAAAATATCTGCAAATGAATCAACGGACAAAGGATTAATCTCCAAAATATATAAACAGCTCATGCAGCTCAATGTAAAAAAAAACCAAACAACCCAATCAAAAAATGGGCAGAAGACCGAAATAGACATTTCTCCAAAGAAGACATACAGATGGCCAAGAAGCACATGAAAAGCTGCTCAACATCACTAATTATTAGAGAAATGCAAGTCAAAACTACAATGAGGTATCATCTCACACCAGTTAGAATTGGCATCATCAGAAAATCTACAAACAACAAATGCTGTAGAGGGTGTGGAGAAAAGGGAACCCCCTTGCACTGTTGGTGGGAATGTAAACTGATACAGCCACTATGGAGAACAGTATGGAGGTTCCTTAAAAAAACTAAAAATAGAACTACCATATGACCCAGCAATCCCACTACTGGGCATATACTCAAGAGAAAACCATAACTCAAAAAGACACATGCACCCCAATGTTCATTGCATTACTATTTACAATAGCTAGGTCATGGAAGCAACCTAAATGCCCATCTACAGTCGCACGGATAAAGAAGATGTGGTACATATATACAATGGAATATTACTCAGCCATTAAAAGGAACGAAATTGGATCATTTGTAGTGAAGTAGATGGATGTAGAGACTGTTATACAGAGTGAAATAAGTCAGAAAGAGAAAAACAAATACCGTATATTAACGCATATATGTGGAACCTAGAAAAATGGTACAGATGAACCAGTTTGCAGGCAGAAATAGACACAGATGTAGAGAACAAAGGTATGGACACCAAGGAGGGAGAGTGGCGGGGGGCAGGGTGGTGGTGGTAGGATGAACTGGGAGATTGGGATTAACATGTATACACTAATATGTATAAAATGGATAACTAATAAGAACCCGCTGTTTAAAAAAATTAATTAAATAAAATTCAAAAAAAATAAAAGACACATTCCTTATTGAGAAGTTAAAAAAACAAAAAAGACATATGGGCAAATACATCAAATCATTACGTTGTACACCCTGAACTAACACAGTGTTATACGTCAGTTATATCACAATAAAACTGAGGGAAAAAGACATATGTACAAGAATGTTCACTACAGCCTTTATTTAATAAGACTTGGAAAAACCCTAAATGTTTTCTCTAAACAAAATGGCTGAATAAATTATACATCTACATAATGAGGCAGTGATATAGACTTGAAAAAGAACAAGGTAGTTCCAATGTTACTGAATTGGAAAGATAATAGACAGCCAGTATAAAGTATAAAAAGCACAGTGTAAAGTGTAAAAAGACTGACGACCGTCTTTCTGCAGTTTAAATTTTTTATAATTTAAAAAAATGGTGGGGGAAAATTAGATGCTTTGCCTTCTTCTGAGGAAGAATTTCGGAAGTCTGGACAGTTGAACCCTCTCCCTCCCCAACCTACCATATCTCATATCTGACCTCAACCAGTTTTCTACCTGCACTGCTAATACATCCTTTTCCTCTATGTGACTCAGTGGTTCCAAGATATCTTCTGATATAAAAGATATATCAGATATATCTTTTACTGATATAAAAACAATATTAAAGTGTATATTTAAATTTTTAAAATTATCCTTCATATTACTATTACTCATTTTTGCATATTCCTATGTTGGAAATCCCTTGTTGATATAAATCAACGTCACAATTCAGTGTTATTCCACCTCTTCTGAACTACAATCTCGTTTAATTTTAGACAACGAATACCTTTCCTTGTTTAAAAAATGTACTTGTATCTTAGTATATTCATAAATCTCAGCCGACCAAGTTTCACAGGTCATAACAAATTTGTGTTAAGATTTCAAACTTCCTTTATTATTATTTTGTGTGTTATCATATAGACAGATGGAAATAAGAGATCATAGCATTGTGTTCACCCACTTTCCCAGGCATTCTCTCTTGAAAAATACTGGGTACTTCATTACTGTTCTATGTCAGGGGTCAGCGAACTATGTATGGTCTGCTTACCTGTGCTTGTACAGCCCACAACCTAAGATATGTGTTTACATTCTTAAATGATTGGGGGTAAAATCAAAAGGAGAATAAAATTTCAAGGCAAGTGAAGAATTTATATGAACTTCAAATTTCAGCAACGCTCACTCATTTAGTATAGTCTAACGCTATTTTCATACTACAAAGACAGAATTGAGTACGGGCAACAAAGCCAAAAGTATGTCCTATTTGGCTCCTTACAGGAAAGGTTTGCCAAACCCTGTTCTATGACATAGTACATGCCCTTCATAATTTTATAGTTTTACCTAGACATTCTCCCC
This sequence comes from Phocoena phocoena, assembly GCF_963924675.1. Classification (NCBI taxonomy): domain Eukaryota; kingdom Metazoa; phylum Chordata; class Mammalia; order Artiodactyla; family Phocoenidae; genus Phocoena; species Phocoena phocoena. The sequence continues at coordinate 82,747,218 of NC_089228.1, read as the reverse complement.
TCTTTCCTTCCATATTGAGCATAAAGTCATCTTAATAATCTATTAGTCTCCAGGCCACCACATTCTTCATACTCCTCAGAAATGCACTTCCTCCTGGAAATTTGCTTAATATTACCACACCCCTGGCCACCTACAAACAGAAAGCCAGAATGAAGTGCTAGCCAACACCTTAAAAGTTACAAATCATAACCATAACCAAACTTCACCATGCTCCCTATAAAGTAAGGATAAAGAGGCTGACCGCCCAATTTGTGGCTTTCAAACTACCCTACCTTAGAATGAGGCAGTCCATGAACTAGAAACAGTACTGCTGCTAAAATTACCAATAGTCAAATAACAATGAGGGAAAAAAAAGTTAATAAATGTAATTTTATCAAGCTTAATCCTCTTCAAATCACTCCTACTGAAAAAAAGTGAACAAAAAGCAAAGAACAGTGAAGAAAAAGCAGACCAGCTGTATTTAGCATGCCTGACCCTAAATCTTTATACCTCCCACATGAGATATTTTCTGCAAATAAATAGTTCCTGGCTCCCAGGATGAGAGGTTAAATACTGCACAGTGTTTGTAAACAGCATCACAACTTACACAGGTACAAGTTGGGCCATTGGGCCATTTCACCTCGAAGGGTACACCAAAATTTGTTCATTTCTTTAGGTTAGCATTCTGTATGCCAAGTGTTGGCAGAGAGAAGGCGGGGCAAGCTGCGTTTTCAACCAGCAGTGTCTACTCTTAGCACTAACTCCTGCCCAGCCGCAGCACACCTTTCCCCAGCCCCAACTTCTCCCCAGTCCCATCACCCCTTTACCCAGCATCCACTCCTCCCCAGCTCCATCAACTCAACTCAGCACCTCCTCCCAGTCTCATCACACCTCTGTCCACCGACTCTTCCTCATCATCTCGCCCTCGTCCTCCAAAGTCACAAGCCTGCGAAGCAACAGGAGAGGAAAGTAAGGAGGCTATAACGCAGGAGTCCGGAGTCGCCGCAAAACCACCATCTGCTCTTGCGGAGAAACTCAAGCCAAAGCCACAAAACTGGAAAAAGACGGGATTGGCTCGCACCCAGAACGGGTGCTCACTGCGCGCTCGCTGCGGTCGGGCACCGAGCGAGGAGCTGAGGACACAAAGGTGAGCAGCAGAGTCACAGTACCAGCTCTTTCGGGGCTCCCACTCCATCGGAGGAGGTAGATCATTTCCGTAAAGCTCGCCTAGCAAGGACAAGGTGACCAAGCATCCGAAGCCCACGGCAGGGAAAACTGAGCTAATCCTTTAATGTTAAAAGGCTTAAACTCAACTTGTCGGAAGTGACGTGCCAGCTGAGACCCGCAGGTCCACCACGTAATTGGCCGCCGACTCGGCGAGCCACCTTCTCCAGGGACTAGTCTGGAGAGAGGAGCAGTGTAGCTCAATGTCCGCAACCCGCCCTTGCCCCGCCCCCGGCGGCTCCCAGCCCCAACCGGGACCAGCCCGAGCCGGGTCAGAGCCCGGGCCCACACCCTGGGCGGGACGGGCCCGCCTGCCCCGGCGCCCGTAGGCGCCCTGTGGGCAATGGGCTTCAGCGCTCCGCCACGCGCATGCGCGACCCTCTTTCTCCAGAGGATTCCTCGGGTCACCTGGACGACTGCATTTCAGCCACCTGCCCCTCCGGGTCTCTTCTCGCCCTTCATTCCTCCTGCTGGTTCTCCCCACCGGCCCCCCGCCTTCTCCTTGTTCCGCAGGCGCCGCTAGGCCCTCCCGCGGTCGCACGCCGACACCCGGGCTTCCACTGACACGAGCCTCTCGGCGCGGCTTCCGCTTCCGGCGAGTATTGTGTGTCGCGCTGCGGGGCGGGGGCGGGGGGAGGAGGAAGGAGGGAGGCAGCGCTCCGGCGGCTCTGCGCCCCGCACTCCCGGACCCGAAGCCGGGAAGGTAGGTGCTGTCCCGCCGCCGCGCCGGGGCCTTGGGGCCTGCCCCCGCTGACCGGCTCCGCACGCCGCGTCCTAGCGCCCCGCGACTGCGTCACCGGCCCCCCGCACGTAACCACAGCTGCCTCCGCCCGCCTCGGGCCCGGGCGGACGTTTTGCCGCCCCGGCGACGTCAGCGCGTCCGGCGTTGCTTGGCTACCCCGCCGTTCCCCCGTCCCGCTGCCGCTCGCCTCCCCGGGTGAAACTCTTACGCCGTCACCGCGGCTCTCGGCTGCGTCATAGCGGCGGGCATCCCACCTTCACGTCACACCTCCTCCTCACCTGGACACGCATCCCTCCTTCCCTGCCAACAGCGACGTTTCCTCTCCCCGCACTCCAGTCCCCCTGCGCCAGATCTGGCGGGAGAAGATGGAGACGGGGGTGGGACCGAGTTGTGGACCACGCTCAGGAAAGGGTCGCAAGGTGGGACCCCCGACAGTGGTAGAAACAAAATGAGGACGGCTTTGAAGTTTGCCCTTCTACTGAGACACGAGGAATAGAGGGGAAAAAATGACCAACCCAGAGACACCGAAGGTTTAACTAGTGCTGTAGCTCCAAGTCCTCTCCCCATACCTCCCTAACCTTTCCCCATTTCTCTTCCACACTACTTCTTTGCTAGTCTAGATCCATTCTGCCCCCTAACTCTGCTTACAGTTCAACTCACCCCAGGTGAGGAGACCACCTAATTTCTAGAAGATTAGGGAAAGGGAAGGGTTACTCGTCAAAGTTGGATCCCCAGAGGTAGAGAAAAATCACCTGACTGAACTCTCCTGGTTGAGGGAGGAAATTCAGGTCCAAATAAGCTGTCAGTTCCTACTCCAAATTAAACACTTTTCACGTGTGCCGTCAACATATACAGGAATAATCATTGTTAACCCAACTCATTACATGACCACTTCTCTCTCAACACATAGACTTACTAAATTTCCTTCTGTTGGATCCCTTAGGGAGGGGGGTTAAGGGGATGGAGAAATCAACTATTTCATGGATAAAAGTGGTGATGTTTTAAGGATGGAATAGAGGACCAGCCTTCTACTTTATAAATCTCTTAGATGCATTTCCAATTCTTTTGAGGCTTCATTAGAAGTTTTTGATTGCCTTTTTACTTTTCTCTCTCTTAATTCCCAACCACTCCAGAACCTATTAGTTGGAGGTACAGTACATCCAAGGAGTTAGTTATTGATAACTATTTCAAAAGACTCCAGTCACTGCTGAATACTTAAAATAGACTTGTCAGCTCTCTCTTCAAAAAATTATTGCCCTGGGCTCAGTAATAGACTCTTTAGTTGCCATGAATTTATAACTTTTCAGCAGTTCCAGATGTCCAGATGCACACAAGTAGAAATGAGTTGTATGAATAATTTCATTCCAAGAAAACGGCACACTTTCTCTAGGCTAGCCTGATAAAAGGAAGAATAATTTCAAACTTTCTGAAAAGAAGAGGTTGTCACCCTTGCCTCCTAACTCATTCTATTTATTACCCTTTGAAAGACTGAGAGAACAGTGGCAGAGAATCAAGCTTAGGCTCCAATGGGCTATTGTAGTAAAACTCTTCTGTAATATTAAACTTTAAAATATACTCAATTTAAGAAATCTTAATTAATGCTTTGGCACTCTTCGCTTTCCCATACTCTTTTCTCATCTATTAGAAGAAGATGTCACACTAGGAATACATTGGTCTGAAACTATTGGTTCTGAGATACAAGTGGAATGAACCTGGATCAGGAAAAGTACTCAGAGTTGAAGGAAGCCTCTGTTTCTAGCAAGAGAAAGCAGTGGTAAAAGACAAGAGATTGAGGGTTGTGTGTCATTTTGCTGAAGAGAAAAAATTGATGGCTGGGAGTCACAGGTTTTGGAAATGGAGAAACAAAAGAGGTTAATGTAGTGGAAGAGAAGATGTAAAATACTATGATGGGGCTAAATCTGGAGTTAGGATTTAACATGGGGGTAACTGTCAGGCCAGGGATGCAAAAAAAACTAAACCTCCAGCTAACATTTTTTTTTTCTCTTCTCCCGTCCTAACCTCAAGTTAAATAATGGCAGAGACAAGCCTGTTAGAGGCCGGGGCCTCTGCAGCCTCCACAGCTGCAGCTCTGGAGAACTTACAGGTGGAGGCAAGTTGCTCTGTGTGCCTGGAGTATCTGAAGGAGCCTGTCATCATTGAGTGTGGGCACAACTTCTGCAAAGCTTGCATCACTCGCTGGTGGGAGGACCTAGAGAGGGACTTCCCTTGTCCTGTATGTCGAAAGACGTCCCGCTACCGCAGTCTCCGACCTAATCGACAGCTGGGCAGCATGGTGGAAATTGCCAAGCAGCTCCAGGCCGTCAAGCGGAAGATCCGAGATGAGAGCCTCTGCCCCCAGCACCATGAAGCCCTCAGCCTCTTCTGCTATGAGGACCAGGAGGCTGTGTGTTTGATATGTGCAATTTCCCACACCCACCGGGCCCACACCGTCGTGCCACTGGACGATGCCACACAGGAGTACAAGGTAGGGAACCAGACACATGATGCCAATGCAGGGCAAGAGGGAGGAGCACAGAGGATGGGAGACTCCCTGGGTAGAGGATTGTAAATTCCTGAGGGCAAGACGGTATCTGATCCTCACTCTATAGTCCCCTCAGAGCTACGTACACAGGGGCACACAGTATGTCTGATCAGTTATCCTCAGGCATGAAGAAGAGCAGTAAGGAGTACCCCAAAAAATTCTGTCTGACTTTTGTAACACATTTGAGTATGTGTGGTCTTCGAATGTATCATATTTTTCATAAATGAATGAAACCATGTGGCGAAGATCAAACTTAAGAACTGAAAAATGGTCTGGTTTCTTTATTCTGTCCCCCTGCTCAGCACACCCCTTGTTTACCCACTGGTATTGGGAACAGGTAACATCACTTTAGAATGATCCCCACCAGGCTAAGCTGAGCCAGTCTGTTTGCATCTTCCCCCAATAAAGGATAATATGGCATCTGGTTTAACTTACTGCTGGGACACAGGGTAAATGTCTGAGTAATAGGAATTAGAGATTTTAATGTCTTAGCACTTTATCAAGTACTTTGCTTAATTAATAAGTGTTAATGTTAATAAAATCTTGGAAATAAGACTTTATGGTAGTTTGCAGAATAAGTAATCAAGATTTTATTATATTTGCAAGTGGTTAGAATTGGATAGGAAAACAAGTTTAAAGAAGGATATCAGGGTACAGGAGGTCACTTTGACAGTAACAAGCAGTTCCTTGAGTTAGAAAATTAATAGGGCTGGGGAAGGACAGAGAGTTGGTGACAGTGGAACAGTGAGATTCAGTGAAAGGAAGGTTTGGTGAGCAAGGGAGGTGATGGAGACAGGCTGGTGGCAGGAGAAGGGACCTGTAGGAAGCTGACACCTCAAATGACAGGCCAGGAAGGGAGTTGGATCAAGAGATAGATGGATAGGAAGCAAACAAATGGTTTAAAACAAATGGGTTAGCCTCTGAACGTAGGATGTACTAGCCAACCCCAAATGCCATTCTTCTCCCACTTCTCACCCCTCAGGAAAAACTGCAGAAGTGCCTGGAGCCCCTGGAGCGGAAGCTGCAGGAGATCACCCGCTGCAAGTCCTCTGAGGAGAAGAAGCCTGGGGAACTCAAGGTAAAGGCAGGCAATCCCACTTGGGCTGCTCTGCAGGCAATTAACTGAACATTAACCACACATTATTTAATCTACCAGTTCTGCTTTATTAGAAAAATGCTGTTCTCTCAAAAACAATGATATTTTATTAGGCTTGACTGTGATTAAACATTGTACTTAAATGGTCATGGATTAAGAATTGAGGAGAAGGATGTAAGAAGTGAAGGACAGAACATCTTATATCTGGCGAGTTGAGGGAGTTCATGCCCCTTGGCCTCCTTTTCTTTGTAAAGCAGGGAAGGAGGCTCTCTGCTGAGAGATCCTTAGAGGGATTGAGGAAAGGAGAATGTGGAAGGTGCACTGGGGAGGAAGGATGAAGGAGCTGCCCAACAGCGCCCGGAAGAACCTCCCAGCAACATTAGGACCACATTCTCTTAATTCAAGTAAGCTCAAGTATGCTGGATGATAATGGTTCCTAGAATGTTCTTACCTCCCTCATCCTCTACCTATAGGATCCTGTCCATCCTAAGATGAAAACCACTTCCTATGTAGCCTTTCCTGACCCTTTAGAAATTAACTTTCTTAATTTTCATACAGTTTCACATCTCTTCCATAGCATTACCATATTTGTAGCATGGTAGTTTGGTATCTGCCTTATTTCTTCTGTTGGACAGTGAAACGTGTGTTAATTATAGTGGTAATAATACCTAGTATTTATTGAATCCTGTGCATTAATTCCTTAGGTGTCCATGACATTCCAGACTTAGAAGATTGTATTAGGTCTTAGGGTTCTGCCCAGTTTTTTTGTGTGTTTTTTGGTTTGTTTTTTTTTGTGGTATGCGGGCCTCTCACTGCTGTGGCCTCTCCCGTTGCGGAGCACAGGCTCCAGACACGCAGGCTCAGCGACCATGGCTCACGGGCCCAGCCGCTCCCCAGTATGTGGGATCTTCGCAGACCGGGGCACGAACCCGTGTCCCCTGCATTGGCAGGCAGACTCTCAACCACTGTACCACCAGGGAAGCCCTGCCCAGTTTTAAGTTCTAAGAGTTCAGGCTATACTTGGCCCAAGTGGGACATAGAGGAGGTACAAGACAAGGAGAAGGGAGTCCAGGAAGTCATATTTGACAAGAGTGAACTTAGATACCCTGTAAGGTAAGTATTGTTATCCCCAGTTTACACAGTAGGAAACAGAACTTGGATAAGTGTCTAGTCCAAGATCATATAGCCAGTATGTGCAAAATCAGAGATACTAATTCTGCAGAAATCAGTAAATATTTACTAAGCTTCCAGTATAGGCCAAACCCTGTCTTTGACACTGGGGAACAATGATGAGCAAAAGCACAGTCCCTGCCCTCCTTGAGCTTACAGTCAAGTAGAGAAAATATAAATGACATGGCACAAAAAGCACAGTTGCATATTCCTAAGAAGACAGCAGAGAAACTTGATTGCATTAAAGGCTTCCAGAGGAAATAATGAGTTTTTGGAGTTGAGATTTAGGGATCACCAGAAATTAAACACAGGTTTGAAATCAGTAGAAACACTAATTTTTTTTTTTTTTAACAATGACATTTCAACAGGAAGCAAGTATTATTACCTTAGTCCTTTATACATTTTAACAAACAAACATTTGAATTTTTTTTTAAATTTGAACTAATTTTGATTGCAAAGGTGAATGTTAAAAAAAAAAATGTTATTTATCCTCTTGGAGGGCTCCTGAAGAACTTAAAATATGTAAAAATGAAGCTTATTCCCAGTCATTAGCTTTCCTTTTCCTGTTGATCACCTTCTTAAAGGTAAAGGATGGAGAGGGGAATAAAAATTTTAAAAACCTGCTAAATAGGGCTTCCCTGGTGGCGCAGTGGTTGAGAGTCCACCTGCTGATGCAGGGGACATGGGTTTGTGCCCTGGTCGGGGAAGATCCCACATGCCACGGAGAGGCTGGGCCCGTGAGCCATGGTCACTGGGCCTGCGTGTCCGGAGCCTGTGTTCTGCAGCGGGAGAGGCCACAACAGTGAGAGGCCCGCATACCACCAAAAAAAAAAAAAACAAACCTGTTAAATGCTTGAACAGAACTGTGGTGTGTGTTTTTTTTTAATGTATATTATCATTTTTTTTTTTTAATATCATTTTAATGGTCTCGGAAACTGTCACCAACTACCAGCATTCCTTCAGTGACCTTTTGAACTCTCTCCCTCATCCCCACCTCCAGACCCAATGCCCCTTTTAGAAATAAATAATTTGTAATTAATCATGCTGAAATGAAAATTATGGATAAAATGATCTATCCACATAATTTTTAAAAGAGACTATCATGCCCAAATATAGTATAATATAATACAACATAAAGTAATTTATAATAAAATCTGGTATGTAAACATTTAGGCATGACTACCCTGAAAGACACTACAGTGTAGTTTTATCCTTGCACCTATATCAACATGCAACAAATACAAATTCAGACTGACGGAATTGTGTAGTAATGTTGACTCAAATGCCACTAGCAGTTTAGCTGTTGGTGCCATAATTTTTCAAAATGATAAATAACTTACAGTAAAGTTCTAAGAAAAACAAAATACAGTCTTAATGAGTTTTCAGCCATTCCTGAAAAATTCAGGTATATTAAAACCATATAAGAATTACTCTGTGTTTGTATATAAAGTGGCATTCAAGTCTAGGACTCCATTTTTTTAATATCCAGCAGAACATTAGAAAACGGTGCAGTTCATATTACTGGGTTGTCTTCACACATTGGAGGAGTGTTAGCATCCTTCCCAGGAGCTCCCCCAATCATGCAAACAAAAATGCCCCCTGTTTCCAAAACATCCCTAGAGGGAGGTAACACCCTGATTAAGAACCACTGCCCTACAAAATAGAAGGAGAAAAAGAGAAGGGATTATGAGATTATACGAGAGCCCTTTGCTTTCTTTTTACCACAGTTATGAACCTAAATTCAACCCATACATCACCCCTAAACACACAGACACACAGGAAAAAAGGCTGTGTTTTACTTAATGGTAAATGTTGTGAGAATATATTTTGTTCCAATATGCTCCTGAGGAGACAGCAGTGAAATGGGAAGCAGCAAGCAGCTCTAGAACTGGAGCTAGTCAGCCTCTGCTGGGAACTAGCTTGAAATCCAGAAACACAAGGCTTGTAAGGCCCACCTGGCTTTGCAGCCCCACTCTCTATTCACCCTCAACCCTGCCTTCCAGGCCCTATCCACTTCCTTCTTCCAGAGTCCCAGTCTCTGCTTCTAACTTTGCTTTCCTCTTGGCTGATTCCTCCCCATCAGACACGTGATGCTTAGGGAATCCTCTGGGGAGATCACTTCTTGTTGCAGTTGAGGTGCAGAAGGGAAGATATGCCTGCTGATAACTCTCAGAATGCGTTATGGCTGGAGTTTGAGTCATATATTATCCAGTTTCAGAAATGTTAGAGGTTTAACTGAAAGAAAGCATGTTTCAAATTTCAAGCAAATAATTTACTCACAAACTTCTATAACCTGTTTCTGGGGTGTAAACTGTCAGTCTCTGAAGTGACTTGAAACTGTTGAACAGGTTCAGCCTTGAAATCCACATTTATATTTTATAACAACCCGTTACTAAAATCTTGTTGATTCTGATATTTTTCCAGTTGCTTCTCTGGTTTTTATCAAGTAAATGTCTTGCAATGTACAAATGATAACAATCTCAGACTTTCCAGTACTTTCCTTTTCTTGACAGATTGCATTAACTAGAGCTTTAGAGTAGGCGATAGCAGAGGTATCTCTGATATCTGTAATAGTACATGTCATGTTATTGGGTTCTAATGTCTTGAATATTTTTACTAAAACATAGAAGTATAGCTTTTTTAGAAGCTAATTTAATAAAGAAGATAAATTTTTTAACATTGGTTTATTTTTTTATCTCCCCAATGGTCTTCATCCCATCATCAGTAGGGGTGACAATGAGGATGGAGACATTCTTTTCTTTTCTTTTTTAAAAATTTTTATTGGAGTATAGTGTAGAATATTTTGTTCATTTCTACTGTACAGCAAAGTGAATCAGCTATACGTATATATATATATATCCCCTCTTTTTTGGATTTCCTTCCCATTTAGGTCACTACAGAGCACTGAGTAGAATTCCCTGTGCTATACAGTAGGTTCTTATTAGTTAGGGATGGAGCCATTCTTTACAAAGGGAAATTCCAGTGGAGAGAAACATGAGTGTCCTGTTAAGCTCTTTCCAATGACACTGGAAGTCTGTGTGAATTCATACACATGGTGGGTGGGGAAAGGCACTTTATGCCCCACTGGCCCTGTTAAACATAATACCCACCCTCTGTTCTCAGAGACTAGTGGAGAGTCGTCGACAGCAGATCCTAAAGGAATTTGAAGAGCTTCATCGGCGGCTGGATGAAGAGCAGCAGGTGTTACTTTCACGACTAGAGGAGGAGGAACAGGACATTCTACAGCGCCTCCGAGAAAATGCTGCTCACCTTGGAGACAAGCGCCGGGACCTGGCCCACTTGGCTGCTGAGGTGGAGGGCAAGTGCTTACAGTCGGGCTTCGAGATGCTTAAGGTTCGACCTTTGCCCCTGCATAGCCCCTCAGGCCAAGCGCAGTCTAGCTTTGCACAGGCCATTCTGTCAGCCTGCAATGCTCACTCCTCCGCTCTGCCTCTCTAAATCCAATTCTTTCTTCCAGACAGGCTCAGAGGATCTTTCTCTACAGAAAGCCTTCTCTGATTTCTCCCATCCCCTTCTGATCATTTCGGTGTTCTTATGTCTTGTCAACAATTATGTGCTTAACTTGTACCAAAGAAAAAATTCACTCTTTTGAGAGGAGGGCAGTCTAGTCTGAATTAGTGAAAAAACTATGCATTAAAAATTGTGTAAATGCAGTAACCGTTACTTTTAAGTCCTGGAACTTGATTTACCTAGTGCACAGAAAGAATAGAAGCATAGTTTGAAGGACACTTGAAATAATGTATAAGTAATATATTGCTTTTGATATGTAAATGGTGCCTCTAAAATGTTTGAAATAATCTGTTTTCTTAAGCAAATGAATGGTCTTAGCAAGGCTGTAGGAAACATATTTCTTATCTTAGAGATCACATTACCAGCATTTGAATCAGTGAGGCTTCGTTGTACATTTATCTGCATGTTATATATTGCTTGGTATTTACTCTCATGTCCTTTCATGTATGTGTGTTCTGCCTTCCACATTAAACTGGGAAATCCTTGGGGGGCAGAGATTTGTCTTCTTTGTCTTCTGGACCCCAAGTATTCACAAATCAGGATTGGCACACAGTTATTAATATTTATTAACCAATACTAGACAAGGGATACCAAACCACAACAGGAGAGTGTGATTCGTTCCTATGCCAGCCGTCTGGAACTATCTGTACTGATCCTCAAGGAGACAGGTGTGTGGTTGGTACTTGGGGGACAGAGTAAAGAGCAGACACAATCCCTGTCCCTGGCATTGAGTCCCAGTGTTCTTGAGGAACAAAGACAAGCACACAAGAAACTATTTGGAAGTGATATCAGTTACCAAGCTTCATGATGACTGAGAGTTGAAAGTGGGGGTTAGGTTGGGAGAGATGTACTCAGATCCCTCTGGAGCTCGTCCCCTTGCACTGTGACCCATAGTTTGCCTTATGCCTATTTAATAGATCTAGAACTTTTGGGAGGAGGGAAACCTTTTGCCTTTAGGACCCTTGACTACCAGGACCAATATTGCTTTCTTTTCTCCTTCCTCTAGGATGTCAAAAGTACCCTGGAAAAGTAAGTGATTCTTGTATCTCTTTGAGTGAGTTAGGTCTTGGCTTAAAGAGTAGGGCTACAATAAGGAGTTGGGGGAATAAGGATGGGAAAGTCATGCAGTGTCTGGGTAGAAAAAGGGAGAAGGTTTATTGCATCCATGAAGCCAGTTAGAGAGCAAATCTAACTGGGAGTACTAGTCCCTTACCTTTTCCCCTCTGAGCATCAGGACTTCCTAGATACAAAGATAATGAAATAGAACCAGATTCTACCTGGGCCTATGGGTGGAATTGTGTCCAAACAAGATGGAAGGAGGAACTGGTTGGGGGCGGGGGTGAGGTGGTTATCTATTTGCATGAAATATAACAGTACCTCCAGAAAGTTCTAAGACTGATTATTAAGATAAGGGTTTGTCTAGGGGACTGTATGGCTTTCCATAGATAGGCAAAAGAAAGCAATAAGCAAGAACTTGTCTTGAGGGAGGAGAAAGTGTGAGGATGGAGAATTGTAGTTTCTCCCTAGAGATGACAACATCTGAATACTCACTAAGCTGGAGCTTCCCCTGACCCTGCCCTTTCTTCCCCTATCTTCCCATCCCTCCTAGATGTGAGAAGGTGAAGACCATGGAGGTGACTTCAGTATCCATAGAGCTGGAAAAGAACTTCAGCAATTTCCCCCGACAGTACTTTGCACTAAGGAAAATCCTTAAACAGCTAATTGGTGAGTTGTTCCCAAAAGGAAACTAGCAGAGGGAATCGACAGAGAGAAGAAAGTCTTTAGGTCCTACTTTATCTGGACTTCACTTATCCCCTCTGTCACTTTTCATGTCCATGTTCACACCCACTCCTTTACCTGGTTTTCAATCTCACTCTGAGTCACAGAACTCAAAGTGAGAAGCCTCAGGTGTCATCTACTCTTAGTCCCATACTTTTCTAAATAGGGACCCAGAGAGGTTAAATAATTTGCTGAAACTGGTCCCCTCTTGAGAGTGAAAGGGGGTCTTATTAATACTTACTTGGAAAATAGTCATAAGCCAGACTGTCCAGGGAAACAGACACATGGTCACTGTATCGCTAGACTATAATGCTGTCTGGCTCTGTACCCTTCTTAACATTTTTATTTTTTCTTACCATTGGACTGTGCCTTGTGCTTCTCCACACAGTGAGATGGATGATGATGTCAGGGGGGATGGAGGGAGGACCAGGCAGGAGCATAAACCACCAGCCCTTGCAGAGTCAAGAGATCATTACCTGTTTATTTTAGGGCCAGGATGAGAAACGAAGCCATTGTTCCCTCCCCTCCCCTCCCTTAGGTGACACCAAGGATTGAGAAAGTTAAGCAAACCACAGGGTTCTGGGGGCTTTCAGGGAGCAGGCTCTGCAAAGGCAGGCTGGAAGAGTGAGGCAGGGGCGTTTAGCTATTCCCGTCCTCATCTAGCTCCCCACTCTGGCTTCTCCCGCCAGCGGATGTGACCCTGGACCCTGAGACTGCTCATCCTAACCTAGTCCTGTCGGAAGATCGTAAGAGCGTCAAGTTCGTGGAGACAAGACTCCGGGATCTCCCTGATACACCACAGCGTTTCACCTTCTACCCTTGTGTCCTGGCTACTGAGGGTTTCACCTCAGGTCGACACTACTGGGAGGTGGAGGTGGGCGACAAGACCCACTGGGCAGTGGGTGTGTGCCGGGACTCTGTGAGCCGAAAGGGCGAACTGACCCCACTCCCTGAGACTGGCTACTGGCGGGTGCGGCTGTGGAATGGGGACAAGTATGCAGCCACTACCACACCTTTTACCCCTTTGCACATCAAGGTGAAACCCAAGCGGGTAGGCATATTCCTAGACTATGAGGCCGGTACACTGTCTTTTTACAACGTCACAGACCGCTCTCATATCTACACCTTCACTGATACTTTTACTGAGAAACTTTGGCCCCTCTTCTACCCAGGCATCCGGGCTGGTCGGAAGAATGCTGCACCACTTACCATCAGGCCCCCAACAGATTGGGAGTGACAGGTAGGGATGTGGGAATAATCAGGGTGAGGCAGGGTCAAGAGCTACGGGCCTTCCTTCCTGTGACCTGCTGGAACGTCTTCGTGTCTGCCTGGTTCCAGTCCTGAACCATCTGGGAGAACACCTTGGTTTCTAGAATGGTTTATGGGGAGGAGTAGTTAGGACTGGGCTGGGACGAGAGCACTGCAGTGTCTCCCTCCTCACTGTTAGGGTGGAGAGCTGGTTCCCAGGGGGTAGTCTCCTCTGAAGTCCATCAGGTTTTCTATTGCACAAGGATGGGTTGGAAGGAAGGAGAGGCTTTTCCAGAAACAACAAGTCTGTGGGAGGGTCTGACTTGCTCAAACCAGAGGCGGAAACAGAACCCCCTGTACATCCTTTTAGGGGGTTCTTTGACCCAAAACAGTCTTGTTTTTTTAGGAAGATCACAGGGGTCTTGGTACCTCTAAATTGAAATAAAGATGAATGACAGTTGCTCTCGTGGGTGTAGAAGTTGAGGAGTTATTTTCAGGGCAGAGATTGGGCATCAAGAAGGTTAGAAATAAGGTCAGGAAAGGGGGCTAAATGAACAGATTCCTAAAGAATAATAAAGGGGAGAAGGGTTTCTTTGGTTGCCATTATGAGTAGGATTGGCCAGAGGTAGGAATGTGGGGAGGAGGGGGTAGGAAGAAAGAGAACCCAGGTCCCTGCCTTAGCCTTCAGCAGAGATGGTTCATCGCCCACCTCCTTGTAGTTGCTCATCTCCAAGAGCTGTTACCTTGCTCATCTGGAGAGGCAAGATGCAAGAGATCCTGCAAGACACATCTACCCTTTCACTGCTTTCCCAGGGGAACTTGGAAAGGAGAGAGTCAGGTATTAGAGGAAAGAGAAAAGTATTCCTATCCAAAGCCCTGGCCTTAAAGAATGCTACTAAGTAGCTACTCCCAAGTTGTCAGCCTTGTTACCTGGCTAGGGTGTCCAAGCTAGACAGGGAAAAAGAAAACGGAGTCTTCCCACCCTGGGGACAGGGTAGAAGAGGGTGGTATGTATAGGGAAGGGCCAGATAGGCAATTTCCTTTGGCCTGTGTGCATCTGGCCTGGAACTAGTGTTCACAAGAGCCGGATTTTGTTTGTTGCCATCCTTCACCTTTTGCCATTTCTCATATCAGAGAATGTAAATCATTTTAATGTTAGGCCAAAATAAACAACCTGTAGGGTACATATGTTGTCAAAAAAGGTAAAGCAATGCATGCCAAACCAAACTAAAATGACTGGATTATCTGCTACTTGGGTAATCAGGGGTTCACAGAAGATTAGGACAAGAAACTGCAGTTTATTGAGGGCATTTCAGCTCCTCCTACCACCTCAACAGGACTTTGTCCAGACTCTCCTCTTACCTTTGTGCCTTGACTGTGGTTCTTTGTGGCAAGATGCTTTGGTTGGTAAAACATAATATGGAACAAAGGATCCACTGAAGTGATCTATGTGTCCTGTGTTAATTTGATGATAATCTCTGTTGATGTGTAAGAAATGGGTGTTAAAAATGCATGATCCTTGGAATTCCCTGGTGATCCAGTGGTCAGGACTCCACGCTCTCACTGTCAGGGGCCCAGGTTTGATCCCTGGTCGGGGAACTAACATCCCACAAGCTGCACGGCGTGGCGAAAAAAAAAAAAATTGTGTTCCTGCAGCTCACCTTCAGTGATTGATCTAGGTCTGGAGTGGGCCTGGGCATCTACCTTTTAAACACTCCTCATTTGAGCCTGGAGACACTTGTGAAACTAATCTGAGAGGAAATTTCAGCCATTTCCTTCAAACTGGAGGCCTGGTTCCCTGTCCAGCCTGATGGGGGGTGAGGAGGAGGGGGTCTGAGAGGAGAGAACCCTCATTCTCTCCTGACTTACTCTGCCCTCTCCCCATTTCAGGATTTATTCACGTTCTATCCCTCTCCTTAACCTCAGGAACGAGTGGTTATTAACTATGAAGCAGAAGTAATCACAGGATGTCAAACAGAGCAAAGGAGTGGCAGAGGTCTAAGGGAGGGAAGTGAGGAAAGCATGTGGAACACTACAGGGGATATTTTTTCGGGGACAGGGGATGCTGTTGACAGGTTTCTTCCAGTACCTAAGACCAGGAGTTAGTGAGGATCACCTACTTACTGTGTGTCCAGCACTGCATTTTGGTAAGTGGAAAAGATTGGGAGTAAGCTGTGCTTTCTAAGGGCCAGGAGCCCTCTTCCCTCCCTCCACTGCCCTCAAGATCCTTTCCAATTTCACTGTCTCTGGCACTAGTGGGTTTTTTGACTGTATCAACTGCTCCTTCAGTCTGTAGGTCTTCCGGGCATCTGCCTTTGGCTTCAGGAGCATAGGGCAGGAGGTCTAGCCAGGTATATATTGCACATAACCATCTCCCCAACCTATCTGCATAAAGAGACCAGTCTTCTGTCCTGAAGATGTTTAGCAGTTTAAGATTCTCTGCTGCTCCACTAACCTCTCCAGTCTCTACCTAATATAATCGTGGGCTTGAGGAAGACTAAAAGGAAGCCAAAACTCATAAAGGAACCCCTGGCTTGGATTGCAGGGGATGGTGTGGGTTTGCAAATAGATGGGTCTGTGAGGCCGCAGGGTGTCGCCAGAGTAAGGACGGCACAGGAGCGTGCACGGCCCCAGGAACTACAGTTCCCAGGAGGCCTTGCGCGGACGCCCGGGAGCGGGGCTACCCTAGGGTGGGGCCTGTGGACTGCGGCGTGTGGGGAGCTATCGCGGCTCGGATGGCCGGGCAGGTGAAGGACCGCGAGGCCTTCCAGAGGCTCAGCTTCCTGTACCAGGTGAGTCCGCGTTGCGGCGCACGCACAGGGAGGCGGCCCAGTGCGGAGGGCCCCCACTGACGGCTCCTTCCCTCAGGCTGCCCACTGCGTCCTCGCGCAGGACCCCGAGAACCAGGCACTGGCGAGGTTTTACTGCCACACGGAGAGGACCATAGCGAAGAGGCTCGTATTGCGGCGGTGAGAGGGGTGCGGAGCCCGGCGGCGGGCTGGACGGGGGAAGGAGGGGAGAGGGAGAGCGGGCGCCCAGACCACCACCCACCTCCGCCCCCAGGGACCCTTCGGTGAAGAGGACCCTCTGTCGTGGCTGCTCTTCCCTCCTCATCCCGGGCCTGACCTGCACCCAGCGCCAGAGACGTGAGTGCTCCCTCCTGCCGAGGTGGGATGTTTGAGGAACACCTGTGGGCTGGGGGAGGGCACGGGCAATGATCCATTCCTCGATGTAGATGGGTGCCAGGTGTGGGATTTGGAGGCGTCGGCTTTCTCCAGCTCTGAGTTAACAGCTTAACTCCACTTGGACAAACTAGGTCTGGGCAGTAGAGAAATGATGTTGCCATGAGAAGCAACCTCGCCCGTGCATGATAATAGATGTTATTCGACATCATGGAGGACATGATTCCCATATTCATTCATTCATTCAACAATTATTTTTCTGAGATGTGTCAAGTATTGCTCTAGAGTCATTATTCTCATGAAATTATAGTCTGATGGGACAGACTAAGACAGAAACAATTAGAATAGCGTAGAAAAATGCTTTAATTAGGGAAGTAGAATACTAAGTTACTTAAACCAGTGATGGTGAGGTTCATTATAAGGGAAGGGAGTGGGAGATGGAAATCCTAGGCATTTGTGAGGCCTCAGACAAGAGAGCTTGTGGTGCTGTCAAGGAACTGAGAGCCCAGGAGGCTGGCTCTGAGGTGGGCAAGGGCAAGACAGGAGGCCGGAGAGGGAAACAGGGCAGATCTTGAAGAGTCTTGTTAAGGAGTTTGGACTTTATCTTAAAGGGTACCAAGAGGGACTTCCCTGGTGGTCTAGTGGTTAAGACTCCACGCTCCCAATGCAAGGAGCCCAGGTTCAATCCCTAGTCAGGGGCTAGATCCCGCATGCAGCAACGAAGATCCCGCACGACCCGCACGACTCGCACGCTGCAACAAAGATCTCACGTGCTGCCACTAAGACCCGGCACAACCAAATAAATAAATAAAGGGTACCAAGAAAATGACAGACTTTATGCAGAGACCTGACACCATCAAATCGAGGTGGGGAGGGAGTAGAATCCCTACTGGAAAACGGTGGAGGCAAAACTGGGTGCAGGAGACCTTTTCTTTTCCTAAACCTGGGCACTCTCTTTTCCCCTCATGCACCCCAGGCTGCAAGGCTCAGCGCTGGACTGTACAGACCTGCCTGACATGCCAGCGCAGCCAACGGTTCCTCAACGATCCTAGGCATCTGCTCTGGGGAGACCAGCCTGAGGCCCAGCTGGGGAGCCAGGCAGGTGAGAGGTGGTTGAGAAAATGGGGGGTACCCCAGGGGAGTAGGGACAGTGGGTAACATAGAGCTGCGGTGGACACATTGGTGGGTTCTGGGTTGGTGTGAAAGGTGCCACAGTCTTAAAAAACTAATTCTGCTCATCTACTCAGATCCCAAACCACCACAACCCCTGCCAAACACAACCCACCGCATTCCAGCCCACCTTCCTGAGGAGAAAGTGCAGCCTCAGAGTTCCAATCGCCAGTGATGGATTCACCCCGTCTTCCAAATAAATTTTAATTCTCTTTAACTTTGCATGATTCTGTTCTGTATTTCAGCTCTTAACTCCATTTTCCTCTGTTTCTGTCTGTATTTCTCTGTCACCAGCTAACCTCTTTGTCCTTTTAGTCCTTTGTCATTATCATCCTCATACTCCCACCATTCAGGGAGATCCCAATTACCACTTGGCCCCATGAAGCAGCTCCCATTTCCAGGACCCTGCCTCCAGTGCCCCTCCACCCCGGCTTCCTCAGTGCAGTGCCATGATTGGAACGCAGGCTATGGGGTTGTCTGCGAGGCCCTGATCCTCCTTAAGGCAGTCCATTTTTAGGTAGCCCTGACTGTTGGCTAAAGGGCTGGACAGACAGACCACTGATGCCACTGATGCTGTTTTTAAAGGAGGGAAAAAAAGTTTGGGTGGGATTGGTGGAGGGAGGGTTTAGATTCTCCAGGCCCACTTCCTTTTGGGTCTTTTCCCAATCTCTGTGTTTTCTTCTATAAAATTCTAATAAGAGGGGGCTTCCTTGGTGGCACAGTGGTTGAGAGTCCGCCTGCCGATGCAGGGGACACGGGTTTGTGCCCCGGTCCGGGAGGATCCCACATGCCACGGAGCGGCTGGGCCCGTGAGCCATGTCCGCTGGGCCTGCGCGTCCGGAGGCTGTGCTCTGCAGTGGGAGAGGCCACAACAGTGAGAGGCCCGCGTACCGCAAAAAAAAAAAAAAAAAAATTCTAATAAGAGAAGTTGTACAACCTGAACTAATAAAGTCAAAGGTACTAACAAACGGACACTGTCAGATAATTACACAAGTAAGTTCTGTAGGTAAACCTTCAAGGTTTTCTTGAGAATCAGTAAACAACCAAAATTGTTTTATTTGCTATCCCTGGACAATTTACTCGAAGTCAGAATTTCAGACTGACCTCTTTGCTAGGTGCCAGCTAATCAGTTTACCCCAAAAGTAGACAAACAAAATTCACTCTTCCCAGAATGCAGTTTCCTCTCTTCCCTTTCTCTTGTAAATCCTGGTTGCACTTATTCATTGCTGCATAAAAATCACTGCATAACGTTGTAGCTTAAAACAGCAATGATGTGTTATTTCCCCTGATTCTGTGGGCTAGACTGGTTGAGGGCCTGTCTGGGTGGTTCTTCTGTTCCGTATGGCATCAGCTGGAGTCACTCAGCTGCATTTAGCTGGAGGCTGGTACCTGGTCTGGAAGACTCAAGAAGCTTCATTTGCATGTATGCACCTCATTGCTTCTCCATGTGGCCTTGCTCTGTAACTGGCCTTGACGTCCTCACAGCATGGCTGTCTCTGGGTGGTTGGACTTCCTTACAAAGCTTCTGGCTTCCACAGAGAGTATTCCAAGAAGACAAGCTCCACGGTGCAAGAGCGTATCAAGCCTCTGTCCTCGTCACGCTTGCTAATGTCACCTTGACCAGAGTAAGTCATGTGGCCAAGCCCACGTTCAGTGTGGAAGGGGCTACACTGGGGCGTGGATACTTGGAGGTTCATTGGTTCCTTGAGGACCACCAGTGTAGCAGTCTACCACATCCTTGTTTTGCCTTTGTCCCTGACTCATTCTCTTCACTGATTCCTTCACATGCCAGTACACTGTTTGCATGGAAAATACTTATCAGTGTGCAAGTAACTAAATGTTTCTAAGTTATTCTTTGACGTTTATTTCTGGAGATAGTACTCAACGGGTCAACTGTAGCAGCCAGCACAAACATGTAGCCTGAAGGTGCACCCCATGCAGGCCTGGACCCTTTGTGTCCTCAGCTCACCTTCCTTGGTTCCCTCCTTGAGTGTCATTTCTGAGCTGGTTGGTTCTTATGCACTAAATCTGATTCTTGGCCAAGTTGTTTTGAGTGTGTTTATGATTGCACATGACTGAACATGTCCACAGTGGGATAGCACTGGGGTTCCTCTAACTAGAGATCATAGCCCTCTTCCTCCCCATCCCAAAACTCTGTCCTTTTTCATATTTACTTATTATGATAGAATAGTTGTCAGTATGTGCAAAAATGGATTTCCTATAACAAAGAGGAAATCAAAGCCCTATTATTCAATAGTTTTCTTTAATGTTTCTAAACAATTCAATAATTCAAAATCTGTGCTCTTTTAGGACCTGTTAGATAAAATTAAATAGAGGAGAGAGAAGAAACTTATGTCATCCCAACTGAATCAAAAAAACAAGGTCTGGGAATCCCCTGGCAGTCCAGTGGTTAGGACTCTGCACTTCCACTGCAGAGGGCTCGGGTTCCATCTCTGGTTGGGGAACTAAGATCTGGCAGGCCGCATGGTGTTGCCAAAAAAAAGGAAGCAAAAAAGATTTGAGGAAGGTAAGGGATCTAGTCATTGTTGGTTCAAAACCTCAGGAGCTTCCTAGGTAAAATCTGAAACCAGCCCCTGTACATGGAGAGCAAGGAGAGATCAAAGAAAGAGGCAGACCACTCCACATTGGTAGGTGGCAGGTTTAAAATAAGCAAGGAAACTTACATACGAAGCTTTGTCTTGGGCAGCAGCAAGACAAGTTAGACCTCCACACTCACCCAGCAGAATCTTAAAAAGTTTATATAGAGGCCTTAATAGGGTTCAGTCATGCCTTCAGTCCAGATGGTCTCAACAACACCTTGCTCTCTCAAAGCTATGCCCTTGGAACAGCTCCCACTGTGGGAACAGTGGGCAGAACTCACACTCCAAGGACAGGAGAGTGGGTGAGGAGCCCCTCATTGCCCGGGTCCAGTTCGAGGGTCAACCAGCCGTCATGTTTTCATGATTACCTCCTTCAACAGTCACGCAGATATCTGGGAGAAACTTCCTGGCAGAGGGAGCAGCTAGGGCAAGTGTCCTGAAGAGGGAGCCTGCGCAGAGTATTCATAGTGCGCAAGAGGCTGGTGTGAGTGAACAGAGAGAGCCAGGTGGAGAGTAGTAAATGTGGCCAGGAGATAATGGGAGGCCAAGGATCTCTAGGCCATCATAAGGAAATTGACTTGTTCATTGGGAGGCCATTGGAGGTTTTTAGCAAGAAATGACGTGATCTGGCTTAACATCTAAAAAGGATCACTCTGATCTAACAGTTGACTAGGAGAGCAAGATTGGAAGAAAGGAAAACAGGAAGCTGTTGTGGTCACCCATGTGAGAGGTGATACTGGCTTGGACCAGGGTCTTAACAGAGGGAGAGCAGTGTTCAGATTTTAGATCTAGTTTGAAGGTAGAACCCGTAGATTTCCTGATGGACTAGCAGAGTCCACAAAACTAGCAATTCCACAAAACTAAAGTTTAAATGGTCTCGTGATATGTGATATAATATATTCAGAACAAGATATTGGTCTGTACTTTGAAAATATTCTCTGAAAAGGATATTTTATGAATTCCTATTTGATCCAAACGTACAGAGTCCAGTATATCTCCAGCCCTGATGTGTGTATTAGTTTCCTAGGGCTGCCATAACAAAGTGCCACAAAATGGGTGGCTTACAACAACAGAAGTTTATCCTCTCACAGTGCTGGAGGCTAGAAGTCAAGCCATCCACAGGACAGCGCTTTCTCCAAAGGCTCTGTAGAAGGAGTCCTCCTTGCTTGTTCCTAGCTTCTGATGTTTATCAGCAATCCTTGGTGATTCTTGGCTTGTAGATACGTCACTCCAGTCTCTGCCTCCAACATTGTATGGCATTCTCCCTGTTTGTCTCCATCTCTGTCCACGTTTCCCTCTTACAAGGACATCAGTCATTGGAGTAGGGCCCACCCTAATCTAATATGATGTCATCTTAACTTGATTATATCTGCAAAGACCCTATTTCCAAATAAGGTCACATTCACATGTTCTAGGTGGACAAAAACTTGGTGGAGGACATTATTCATCTCAGTGCAGGGTGGAAGTTGGGTTTGGAATTCAATCTAATCATTCCCAGGGCTTCTGGAAAGTATACTGTATGTAGAATGGAGAGACATGCCATCACTTCTGTAACTCTCTATGAACTTTTCTCTCTGTAATGTTAATGCTATAAGGTTCTTAGCATATATCCTCTCATTATAAAGATAATCAAAGTACCTGATGCTGTCCATTGAGCCTTTTGAGGATCTGTTGTATAAATCAGGGGGAATATTTTCCGATTTCAAAGAAGAATGAGACAGAACAATAATTCACTATGTTAATGAACTAAAAGAGAAAAAAAAACATATAATTTCAGTAAATGTAGAAAAAGCATTTGACAGAATCTAACATTTATTCCTAATAAGATCTCTCAGCAAATGAGGAATAGATGAAAAGTTCCTCAACCTTAAAAGGACATCTATGAAAAAGCTACAACTAGCATCACATTTAATGGTGAAAAAATGAATGCATTCCCCCTAAAGTCAGGAAAAAAACAAGGTTGGCTACTGTCGCCTCTTCTACTCATCATTCAACTAGTGGCTCTAGCCAGTGCAACAAGGCAAGAAAAAGAAACAAAAGGCATCCAGATTGGAAAGGAAGGAGTAAAATTGTTTTAGTTTGCAGAAGACATGATCATCTATGCAGGAAGTCTTAAGACATCACTTGAAAACTCCTACAGGGACTTCCCTGGTGAGCCGGTGGTTAAGACTCTACACTTCCACTGCAGGGAGCGTGGGTTTGATCCCTTGTCCACGTGGGTTTGATCCCTGAACGCTGTGCAATGCAGCCAAAAAATAAATAAAAATAAAAAATAAAAAGCTCCTACACCTAATAAGTGAGTTTAGCAAGAGTGCAGGATATAAAAATAAAATTGTATTTCTATATACTAGAAATTGTATTTCTATACACAATTAGAAATTAATATTAAAAACCAATACCATTTACAATAGCATCCAGATATTAAATACTTAGGGGTAAATATGACAAAAATTATGAAAGGTCTATGTACTGAAAACTACAAAATATTGTTCCAAGACCCGAATAAATGGAGAGATATAGCCTGTTCATGAATTGGAAGACTCAATATTATTGAGATGTCAATTCTCCCAAAACATGTCTCCCTAGATTTAAAGCAATCTCAAGCCCTTTTTTTTTTTTTACTCTGAAAGTCATATATTAATAGCCAAAACAACTCTGAAAAAGAATAACAAATTGGAATTAAAGACTTGAGTTCAAGACTTATAAAGCAATAGTAGACAATATAGTCTTGGTGTAAAGATAGACAAATAGATCAATGGAGCAGAATAAAGTCCAGAAATAGATCAACACATATATGGATAACTTATTTTGGGCAAAGGCAAAAAGGCAATTCGGTAAAGAAATGACATTTCTTTATGACAAATGATGCTGAAACAATTGCTTATCCATATGCAAAAAAAGGTAACTTCAATCCAGTGGTCTCCTCAGCCCTCCTCTCACCCATCTCCTAGTCACTGCCTTTCTCTATCTTGCTGCCCCTCTTCTGTCTCAGGAGCCCCTTCACCCCCTGCCCCTTCCCTGCCCCATCAACCTTGGACCCCAGGAAGAAGCAAGGTATCAGCTCCTCCCTACCTCCGTGAAGTATTTCTACAGAGTCTGAGGATGGAGCCTTGAGCACAGGGTGGAGCAGGGAGGGCTGGAGTATTGAAACCCAAAGACCACAGATCTTCAAGGGTTAAACCTGAAGATCAGCACCTTTCACCTTCCCTTCTAAGAGCTGCTTTCCTGGCCTATCATATCCAAGACCATCATATTCCCTGTGTGAGTCATTATCCTCCCACCTATGGGACTTGCCTTTATCTTCTTGCTGTTACCTTGATGCTTGTTATAGGGAAGAGAAAGAGTCCAGGTAGGAAAGAGAGCCCCCATTTCCTTATGGCTTCCCCACCCTAAGTGGCAGAATTGCCCCATTTTCTGCCCCTGTTACCGCTGGGCTAGAAATGACTACACCTAGATATGCAGCAGGCTGTGGGAAGGAGACTGGCTCTCAGGTGGGCAAGGCCTTAGCCTAGTTGAGCAACCACTGCCTGGGTGGCCAAAATCTGCAAGGAGCCAGGCTCGCTGGGACTGGGTACTTGGGGTAGGAGTTTTCTGCATTAGAAGCTTGATTGTCAGGTGGGCAGACTGAGAAAGTTTAGGCTAGAAGCAGAGCAGGGAGGCTGCTGCCTGTTGAACCATAGTCCCTGCATCCCAGGACTTTCTGGGGTCAGACTGCTGCTTCAGCAGAGCGGGCCACTTCGTGGTATTTACAGGTCACAGAGATCTGTTTGAAGCCAGATTTCCCCTGCTGTCGCCTTGAGGTCTGTGCTCAGTAGGTCTGGGGTGTACCTGAGAGGCACCCAGGATGCCTGAAGATCAGATTTCCATAATACAGTTCACCCTCCTATAAATTCTGTCCTTGGTTTTTATAAATTTTTATATGACGTTAAATGTTAGCATAACAGATATGTGAATAAGTGAGAAAATTTGGTGAATGTGTGTACATAGATGCCTCACAAGCTTAAGCATTAGGTGAGAGCGGCAGGTTAACTGTAGCCAGCGCAGGTGAGGACAGAGGAACAGAGCTCAGGCCACCAGAATTGGGTGTCCTCCCTGTTTTAAAAGTTACCTGGGATTTTGCTTCTACCCTGGTGTGTATGGTGACGCCAACAGATCAGGAGATGATTACCATTGAAAAGATAGTTTTACTCTGGTTCCCAAGAAGTGAGGAGGGGGCGTTGCACATCACACTGAGCAGGGCCACAGGCAGAACACTGAGGTCGGGGTCAGTTGCAGATAGAGAGCAAGCGGAACAGCAGGAAAGCCTGTATTGTGGTTTTTGTGGGAAGGAACTGGTGAGGCAGGGCAACAGCGGTCCGACCAGGTTTGGCATTGCTAGTTCGAATAATCTTAGCGAGCTCCAGGGTGTAGCCCTAGTTGTCTGATGCCTGGTGCTGGGGCGGTTAGGGCCTAGGGTTAATGTCTCACAAGCTTAAGAGGGAATAAAGCAGGTGTGTGGGGGGGGGTTGTGCAGACTCCAGATTGGTTAGTTTGCATGTCAAAGGGTGAGCTCCTGGGAGAGCTGATTGCTATCTCTAAGAGTAGGCTAACCCCGGGAGGGGCAGTCTCTCCCTAATCTGCAAGGCCCAACAGGTTAAAAACTTCAGAAACTAGAAAATATGGTTAACATACTCACACCCAGAAGTTACAGGTCAGAGGCCTAGGGTCTCTGCTGCAGGATAGGCTTTGGGAGAGCAACTGACTAGTCCCAATGAAACAGGGAAGGGGGCAGGGCACAATCTTTAAGAGTGATAGAGCCCGAGGACATGACATAAACTGATTAGAACCAAATAGGTCCAAGATGGCAGACAAGTTGACTTCCAGTAGACCTTGAGCCTCAGTATATGCTCATTGTAACACATCAGCAAGCTAAATGACACACTCACAGCGTCATGGCAGTTCCAACGCTGACCATCAAAAGACCAAAAAAGTGGGTGGTGGCCCGATTTCTGGAAATCCCCACAACAGCTGGAATACTCCTCCCACTCATTCGCCTATGAAATTACCCACTCCTATAAAAACTGACAACCCCATACCCTGGTGCCACTCTTCACCTTCTGAGATGGCCCAGACTCTGTCTGTGCAGTGTGTTTCTCTCTAAATCCACTTACCTATCACTTTATCTCTCACTGAATACTTTCTGCCATGAGACATCAAAACCTGAGCTTCATTAAGTCCTGAAACCAGGTGTTAACCTGAGATCAGGCCTTTTACCTGATCTCAGATAAAAGACCGTGGGGGCTTCCCTGGTGGCACAGTGGTTAAGAATCCGCCTGCCAATGCAGGGGACGTGGGTTCGAGCCCTGGTCCGGGAAGATCCCACATGCCGTGGAGCAACTAAGCCCATGCACCACAACTACTGAGCCCGCATGTGGCAACTACTGAAGCCCATGCACCTGGTGCCCGTGCTCCGCAACAAGAGAAGCCACCACAATGAGAAGTCGGCGCACCGCAATGAAGAGTAGCCCCCACTCGCCGCAACTAGAGAAAGTCCATGCACAGCAACAAAGACCCAACACAGCCAAAAATTTAAAAAACAAATAAATAAATGTACAAAAAAAAAAAAAAGACCGTGGGTTTTGGTCAGGTTCAAGTTCCAATCTGGGTTTAGGCTGGGTTCGTGTCCCGGCACGTGGGTTCAAGTCCCAATCTGGGGTGCACAGTTTCACCAACACTTCCCTTTCCCGTATTGCTTCCTGATCCTGCCCTAGTCTGGACTGAGATAGTTCTGGAAACTTCACTGGGGCCCAAGACTAGCAGCTCCTTAAGAGTATTCACCCTGGCATCTCACAGGATGTTTTCTCCTCATAAGGGGTAAAGACTGGGACTTTTTTTTCCTGAAACTGAGTAAGTAGGTAGGAGGGTCAGAGAAGGAGCCTTAGGATGGGGGAGACAGGAGTCCAGAGGAGGATTCTGTCCTCAGAATCTGTAGGCTGTGACCAGATTTATTTACAAGTTTCTGTTTGAACACCTGTTTTCAGTTCTTTGGGGTCTATACTTAGGAGTGGAATTGCTGGATCATATGGTAGTTCCGTTTTGGGGGGAACCACCAAACTCTCTTCCACAACTGCTGCACCATTTTACATTCCCACTAGCAATATACAAGCATTCTAATTTCTCTCCATTCTTGCACTTGTTATTTTGTTTGTTTATTATAGCCATCCTAGTGGGTGTGAAGTGCTATCTCCTTATGGTTTTGATTTGCATTTCCCTAAGACTAATGATGTTGAGCATCTTTTCCTATACTTGTTGACCATTTGTACATCTTTGGAAAAATATCTATTCAAGACCTTTGCCCCCCCCCCTTTTTTTGTCACTCTGCACGGCTTGCAGGATCTGTCATAGCGCTGGTGGGTGTGTCATTTAGTCTGCTAATGTATTACAATGAGCGTATACTGAGGCTCAAGGTCTACTGGAAGTCAACTTGTCTACCATCTTGGACCTAGTTGGTTCTAACCAGTTTTTGTCATGTCCTATGGCTATGTCATTCTTTTAAAGGTTGTGCCCTGCCCCCTTCCCTCCTGTTTCATTTCCACTTGTTTCTCCCAAGGCCTCTCACCTTCTGAGATGGCCCACACTCTGTCTGTGGAGTGTGTTTCTCTCTAAATGAATCCAGTTCTTATCTATCACTTTGTCTCTCACTGAATTCTTTCTGCAATGAGACATCAAGGACCTGAGCTTCATTAAGTCCTGAGACCAGGTGTGTGATCTCAGTTAAAAGACCATGGGTTCAAGTCCCAGTCTGAGTTACACGGTTTCAGTTCCTCAATCCATCAGTGTTCTGGCCTCTTAAAACAATTGCTCATGTAATAAGCACTCAAGATTTTCTTGAAATTCTGCCTTGATTTTTGTTTGTCATTTCTTGCATCATTGCTGTTTTCCTGATGTGTTTCAGCACTTATCTTATTACATCTAGATTATTAAGCATGTGACTGATCCTTGAATTTCTGTCTCAGCTGCTGCATTTGGGTTCTGCCCTTTCTCTCTGTCTTATTACAAAAGGATTAGGAAGCATTCCCTGAACAAAAGAATTTTCCACCATCTCGGGGTTGAATATGAATTGCTATTAACATCTGAATTTATATTTAGAGAAGGTGGGTGTTGTACAACCAAGCCTCTTAAACTTGCAAGCTCTCCAAGGTCACCTAAACTACACTGTTGATCTTCCTCCAGTGTGCAGTTACCCTGGGGAGCCAATGATTTCATAACATCCATTCCAGAGATGTGTTTTTGCTGAAGTGAATGATCCTGAAGTGTTTTGGGTTCTGATAAGTATATAGCCAAAGTGGATACTGACTCCAGGAATCCTGATCTCGTAACATTCTCCCACTAAAAATCACCGGGAGCTATCTATGATTTAGGCATTTAGAGGGTTTTTTCGTCAATTTCTGTCTTCCTCGGGGCTTCACAGCGTTGTTGAGTCTTCCGCTTGGCAGAGCCTTGCCAAAGCAGGACAGAGCTGCGGGCTGGGAGCGGCGGCTGGGACGGGCCCTGACCCAGGCGAGCAGGACGGAGGCCCGGGGTGCGCGGATCCGCCTGCGGCTGGCCGCGGGGCCAGCTCCGCGACACCAGATCGGTGTCTCTGCACGAGTTCCTGGAGTTTTGTACCCGCACAGTCCAGCATCGTGGCTGGCGGATAGAGGACGTTAAATAACCGTTGGTTGATTTAAGGAATGACCGACGCAGCGATGCGTCTGAGCTGCACAGCCGGGAAGCCGCAAACACTCCCGGGCCACTTCTGGGTCTGGCTCTCTTTTCCAGCTGCTGAGATTCTTCCTTTCCCTTTCCCTTTTCGACTTCGCTGGGAGGTCCTGCTCTGACTCCCACCTGAGAGCTTCCGCTGGTCTCTCCCTGTTGTCACTTCTCAGACACCGCTCCATCCCCGCCACACACACACACAGATATGGGACTTGTCTTGCGAGTTTCACGGTTCTCCCAGCTCAGATGTGTTCCCCAAGCTTGGACATGCCTTTTGCTTCCCAGAGGTGTAGGGAAGAAGCAATTCGACTTTGTCCTTTGAGCTTCTTGTTGTGTCTGGGAAGCGTGGGACGCTGTGGGTTAGTGAGAAACCAGAGGAGACTCAAGGGACAGAGTTCACGGTCCTTTTTTCCCTCATTGGAAATTTGCAATACCTCAATAGGAGGATTTTTCCTCAATATGAGGGGAAAAGTCAAATTGGAGAAAGAGCCGAGAGGAAGAAGAGAAGATGATGGGCTCCGGTGCTAGAAAATAGTTCACGAGAAACCTAATGCAGTCTAAAACCCGGAGGAAAAGTGGCTTTGCAGAAGTTCCTCTGCAGTTTCATTGGTCACAGATTGTCAGTTTCCCTCGCCCAGAGTCCGCTCCTTTGGCGCCACCTTGTGGCAGCTCCACCCGGCCTGAGTTGCGGCTCTTGTTCTCCGCTGATTGCGCGTCCCTGCCCTCACACAGGGCCCCTCAGCTACCCCAGCTCGTTACAAGTACACAAATAGCGCTCAAACCTGATTTACCTAACAGTGCCCCAACCCAGGAGATCCATGTCCCTTTCGCCTCGGGACCTCTGACAGCGCGGGCTTCTACTCTAGCAGAACCAGAGACCGCTGCCCTGGTCTGTTCTGCCTTCCCTTCCACCCTTTGTGGCTGCTCCATCTCAGGCATTTGCCCTTGGCTGGGATACCAGTCGCAGTGCGTGGCCACTGGCCTAGCTGAGATCGTCATTATCTGTCCCTGAGATTTCTGCCAAGTTTTCCTAACACACTTCTTTTCTTCCAGTCTTACTGTCCTCCAAAGACTCTGCCAGCCACCAGAGAGATATTTGTAGAGCAAAATGTCATTTGATCCTTCCCCTACTTAAAAATCTTCAGTGGCCCTCACAATCATTTCTAGAAAACATAGCCCCAAATTGCATATAGTCTTGAATACATATAAAACAAAAGCTATCAATATGTAGTATACATCTGTAAAGCATTTTAATTGCAGAAAATGTATGCCAAAGTCACAGTAAATAACATTGCACTACAAATAGGATGTCAATAATTTGCTTCCCTTTAATCATTTTACTTACAAATTACTACTGGCCTTAGGCTGACTAATGGCCCCTAATCACATCCTAATGCCTGAAAACTGTGAATATTGCCTTAGATGGCAAAAGGGACTTTGCAGATATGATGAAACTGAAGATCTTGAAAAAGGGAGGTTATCCTGAATTTGCAGGGTGGGCCCAGATGTAATCACAACCGTCCTTATCAGAGAAGGAAGGAGGAGTCAGAGTCAGAAGAGAAGGTGATGTGATGATGGAAGCAGAGATTGAAGTGATGTACTTTTAACGGTGGAGGAAGGAGCTACAAACCAAGCAACACAGGCAGACTCTAGAAGCTGGAAAGTGTAAGAGAATGAGTTTTTCCTTAGAGCCTCCAGCAGGAACAAGCCCAGCTGACACTCTGACTTTAGTCCACTGAAACTAATTTTAGACTTCTGACCTCAAGACCTGTAAGAGAATAAAAATTTTTGCCCCTCAGATGAGCCCCTAAGACTTGGAGGATCCGACACAACTTTTCCAATTCAAATATATGGTTCTGATCTGGCTAGAACAATGGTCTTTCAGGATCATTCTTGAGTCATACTAGGGAAAATCAAGAAAACCATGAGTTACCTTGACACATCATAGCTACCAAAAATATTTACTGAATTTATGGGGATTTCCCTGGCGGTCCAGTGGTTAAGACTCTGCGCTTCCACCACAGGGGGCGCGGGCTGGATCCCTGGTCAGGAAACTAAGATCCCACATGCCACACAGTGTGGCCAAAAAGAAAAAAAAAAGAAAAAAAGTGTTTGCTGAATTTAAATGGATCTCTTAAATACATCACTGGTTTACATCAGCTTGCAGAAACTTTGCTTGTCCACCAGGGGCCAGCCCACCCTCCTGCACTTGCCATTATTAACCAATGTGCAGAATTGTATCCTACCAAATCAGCAGCCCCACTTCTAGCACGTCTGCAGAAGAGAACCCAGGGAATGTATGTCCCAGAATCCCCATAGCTCAAGTTCAAGTTTTCCAGTGGGAGAGACTTGCATGAGATATGGGGCCCAGAAGGGGGAGATCTCGCTATCCATCAGGCACATGAGTGAGCAGGCACGTGTGAAATTCTCAGCAGCTACTGTACTAGGTTTGACACCCACCTGCTTTGCCTTGCAGACTGAGACACAGGATGGGAGTTTTCTCACAGGTTTTAGAGAATTACAGCAATCTCCCGGAAAGCTTGTGAGAACCACCCACCAGTTCTTTGAGCTGAGGTCTCCAGCATTTGCTTCCCTAACTTTCCAACTTCAGTTCCTCAGAATTTTGGTGGTGACTGGTATTATTTCCCTATCTGCCATAGCAAATTACCACAAACTTAGTGGCTTAAAACAACATGAGGCCTTTCGCACCTTCTGAGATGGCCCACACTCTGTGGAGTGTGTTTCTCTCTAAATAAATCCACTTCTTACCTATCACTTTGTCTCTCACTGAATTCTTTCTGCGATCAGACATCAAGAACCTGAGCTTCGGGGCTTCCCTGGTGGCACAGTGGTTAGGAATCTGCCTGCCAGTGCAGGGGACACGAGTTCGAGCCCTGGTCCGGGAAGACCCCACATGCCATGAGCAACTAAGCCCGTGCACCACAGCTACTGAGCCTGCACTCTAGAGCCCGCGAGCCACAACTACTGAGCTCGTGAGCTATAGCTACTGAAGCCCGCGCGCCTAGAGCTCGTGCTCCACAACAAGAGAAGCCACTGCAGTGAGAAGCCCGCGCACCACAATGAAGAGTAGCCCCCGCTCGCTGCAACTGGAGAAAGCCCGCGGGCAGCAATGAAGACCCAAATAATAAACAAATAAAATAAATAAAACTTAAAAACAAAAAAACCAACATGAATTTGTTATTTTACAGTTCTGGATGTCAAAGTCTGAAATAGGTTTCACGAGGCTAAAATCAAGATGTCGGCGGTCGGCGAGGCTGTGTTCCTTCTGCAGCCTCTAGGAGAGAATCTGTTTCCTTGCTTTCTCCAGTCTCCAGAGGCTGCCTGCATTACTCAGCTTGTGGCCCCTTCCTCTGTCTTCTGAGTCAACAATCAAATCACTGTGACCTCTGACTCTGTCGTCGAATCTCATTCTCTAACTCTGACTCTCCTGCCTTCCTTTTTCACTTGTAAAGAACCCTGTGTTACATTGGACCTGCCTGTATAGTCCAGGATAATACTCCCATCTCAAGAGCCAAAAAGTCCCTTTTGTCGTATCAGGTGACATTTTCACATGTTCCAGGGATTAAGACATGGGCTTCTTTAGGAGACCATTGTCACGCCTACCACATGACTTCACTGATGTTTGCTCCCCAGATTTTCAACTGTGGTAGAAACTGTTATTCCTGTGTTAATTTTTTTATTCCTTGAATACCAGAGTAGGGCTGTTTTTCTGAAAAAGCCTACACTGATACAAGAAGAGCTGAAAAATTGTGCTCCTATTATCCCAAAGTCTCCAAATGGTGCTGATTTCTTAATATGCAATAGGTATAAATTAGGCAATGATCTTGCTGGGGCAATGGAAGGAGGAAAAAAAGGAATCATCAGAAAGCCCCTGTCCCTTGTCCATGGTGTCTGGTCCTCTTGGGCTCTGGGCTGCAATTTTCCTGTCACATTGACCCCAGCCGATTCCTGACTGAAAGGGCTTTTAACATGATTTGTGTTCAGTTCTTGGATTTGTCATCTTCTCTCTGTCCTCGCATGTATCTTCATGTTTGTGTTTTTCTTCTCTTCCACTGTAGTCCTGCCTCGATTCTTATCATTGTACTCTTCCTGGCTTGCACAAAAGTAAGCCAATTCTCCAAGAAGAAATTCCAGACACCTCTTCGTTATTTGTTAGTTACTGTTTTTATTTGGCTGCAGAGTTTATGGGGCAAGCTCTCAAGTTTCTTAACTTTCTATTTTACAAAATTGACTATAGGGCTTCCCTGGTGGCACAGTGGTTAAGAATCCACCTGCCAATGCAGCGGACACGGGTTCAAGCCCTAGTCGGGGAAGATCCCACATGCCGCGGAGCAACTGAGCCCGAGCGCCACAACTACTGAGCCTGAGCTCTAGAGCCCGTGCTCCACAACAAGAAAAGCCTGTGTACTGTAACAAAGAGTAGCACCTGGCTCGCCACAGCTAGAGAAAGCCTGCGTGCAGCAACGAAGACCCAATGCAGCCAAAAGTAAATAAATAAAATTAATTATTTTTTAAAAATTGACTATAAAAATAATGCATACTCACACAGGAAATGAACCAATCAAATTTGTATAAATATATTTTTAAATCTCTTCCATCACTAAACCCACACCCACTTTACTGAGGTAATTAATATTATCAATCTACTCCCTATATTTTCGATTTCTCCATTTTAATAAACACTTGTATTGAGGGAGTTTCCTGGCGGTCCAGTGGTTAAGATTCTGTGCTTCCACTGCAGGGGTCACAGGTTCAATCCCTGGCCTGGGAACTAAGATCCCGCATGCCGCATGGCGTGGCCAAAAAAACAAAAAACAGGAAGCAACAACAACAACAAAACTATATTGGGTGTTTTTCTCTCATAGCTTCTTTTTTTAAGCAAAGAAACACACTAATTTTACTTGACACAATCATTTTTAACAACTTGAGATATAAATCACATACGATACAATTCACGCAAAGTGTACAATTTGGTGGTTTTAATATATTAACAGAGTTGTGCCACCATTACCACAATCAATTCTAGAACACTTATCACACCTGAAAGAAACACCATACTCATTAGCTGTCACTCTCCATTTCCCCCAAGACCCCAGTCTTAGGCAACTACCAACGTATGTTTTATTTCTACAGATTTCCTGTTCTGAATATTGCATATAAATTAAATCATACAGTATGTGGCCTTTTGGTTCTGACTTCTTTCACTTAGGATAATGTTTTCGAGGTTTATTCTTTTTGTAGCATTATTAGTACTTCCTTTCTTCCCTTCTTCTTCCTCTTCTTTTTCTCCTCCTCCTCCCCTCCCCCTTCTTCTTCCTCTTCCTCTTCTTCTCTCCTCCTCCTTCTTCTTCTTTGCTGAATAATATTCCATTGTATAGACATACTACAATTTGTTTATTCATTTATTATTTGACAAACATTTGGGTGGTTTCCATTTTTTGCTATTATAAATAATGTTGTTATAAACACTTGTGTACAATGTTTTTGTGTGGACGTGTTTTTATTTCTCTTGAAGTGCTTACTTTGGTCTAAATGCTGTTACACTGTAGGTTCACTGTAGATGGGCTGCTTGGCAGAACAGAGGCTCAGGTGACTTACTGCCTCTGTGAGTCACTTCCTCTTCTGCCCAGACTGGCTCTTCTATTATAGTGACATCACAGTTAATGATGTATTGGAAGTGGGGTAGAATCAGAATTTGAGATTGTGATTAATGACTGTGTTTCAAATCACAGTTTCATGACCATTAGGGTTTATCTTAAACTTTCCTCTCTGGTATCCCATTGTATCCAGTTGAGAGAGAACTCCCTGTACACTAGGACATGTAGATCTGTCCACAGTGCTGAAAGTCTTAAATTGGCAGATTCCACCAACTCCATGAATGGCCTTCTTATTGTGGAAAATTGCCCTACCATTGAATTTGTACATTTGTTAATTATAAGTTTAGAGCATCTGAGTTACTGAACAATCCAGCAATAAGTTGGGAAGATAACATACAGAAAGATCCACAAAATATTCTCTTATGCCCTATACTGAAATGTACAGAACAAAACAAAAATAGACCACATAATGAGTGAGAAGTTTATCTTTAAGTTTTTTATCAGGATATAAATAAATTCAGTATTGTGGAGGAAAGAGAAAGAATTCAGATTTCAATTAACTTTGATTATCCCCTCCCAATTTATTATCCTTTTTAACCTCACAAGACATTTCAATTTTTTCCATAGTTTATCTTCATTCAATGTTATGCACACACTTACCCTTATTTCTTGTTTATTTTTTATTTAAACTCACACCCTCCTCCTGAGACCTCTCCTTTTGCCTGAAGTACATTCTTCAGAGTTCCTTTAGTAATGGTCTGTGTCAAATTGTCTGCCTTTGGAAAATCCCATTGAAATTTTTGTTTTAATTATTGTGTTTTTAAAATTTAATTAATTAATTTTGGCTGTGTTGGGTCTCCATTGCTGCGTGCAGGCTTTCTCTAGTTGCAGAGAGTGGGGGCTGCTTTTCGTTGAGGAGCACGGGCTCTAGGCGTGCGGCCTTCGGTAGTTGTGGCTCGCGGGCTTAGTTGCTCTGTGGCATGTGGGATCTTCCTGGACCAGGGCTCAAACCCATGTCCCCTGCATTAACAGGCGGATTCTTAACCACTGCGCCACCAGGGAAGTTCCTATATTTTCATTTATAAAATGTTGTATATAATTCTTTTCAAATTTTCTTGGATATTCTTTACAATTTCTTATTAGCTGAAAATATTTAAAATTTTGTCTTTTATTCACAGTAAGAATAAGCTATTTTATAACCTATTTTTCTTACTCTAATTTAAAAGTTATAGGATTCTGTTGTTTGTTTTTTCTGTTTCTTCTTTCAAGGTATCTTGTTTCTTGTGAACATATATTTTCTTTTTTAGTGTTAAGTATTCATTTTGCTTATGAAATGATTTTTGGAATTTTCAAAGCATGGATGATAGTAGATTCCTCCAGACCTCTCTTGTGTTTCCTTTCACCAGATTCCTTGGAGTATGGCCTTCTTAATCCTGAATTCATGGCATGCTAATATTCAGAACATCCATGTAATGTGAACTTGGGTTGTAAATCCATAAGAGAGAACACCTGTGGTTAAAACTTAGGCTGTGGTATTATTCTGCTGCCTGCTTCGGAAATCAGTATAGGAAAAATTCAGACTCTTTATGCATCAGGAGAGGGGCCACCTGTGCTCCTTGATGGGGATCTTCCTGTGACCCATTTGTTCCTGCTGGGGGCAATTCCATCCCTTTAAAATAGTAAAAAAATAAATCAGACATGAGAACATCTAAAATTTTCCTTTGAACTCTTTTTTGGGAAGTAGAGGGATGTGCTCCAGGAAAAGGAGGGCATATACCAAAAAAGAGGAAGATGTGGGATCTGGGAAACCAGGGCATCAACCTACGAGAAGGGAAAGGGAGTCAACAGGAAGGCAGAGGGGAGCCTTAACCAAGAAAATTACCTAGGCAGCAACCATCATGGTTTTGAAGGGATTGAGAAGGGATTCACTTAACTGAGGGAGAGTTGGGGGGATACATTTATAAAATTAAAACATCATGGAAAGTAAGAAAATGAAAACATCAGGCAATTATTAAATCCCTGACAAACACCAGTATGTATGAAAAGGACAATTAAGAGAGTTTTACATGTGGCTCAGGCATGAGTAGAATTCCCATAAGTAAATAATTGTAACTCGCAGTCCAGTCAATTGTAACTCTCAGACTCTCAGTCCAGTCAACTGGACTACCTACCCTAAGAGGAAGAAATTACATTTATTGGGGGGTGGGGGAGTTGGAAGTGTGGGAGGAAGGGACGTTGGCATGTCAAAGATAATTTCTATCAATAAAACAAAAATCAAACGAAGCACGAATGTATGCTATCAAGAGACATGGAGATAACAAAAAAAAACATAAGCAAAAAAGAAAACAAAATAACAAAACATAAGCCAAAAAGCTTGAAAATAGTTGTTTTCCAGAAAAGGGGTAGAAGGGAATGGTTGGGAGAAAGTGGAGGAGAGATGGCATTTTGCTACTGGCAAGGCACTGTGTAACTTTTTCTTTTTTTTCTTTTTTGCTGAGCCACTTGTGGGATCTCCCTGACCAGGGATGGAACCGGGCACTCGGCAGTGAAAGCCTGGAGTCCTAACCACTGGACCACCAAGAAATTACTGACGCATTGTGTAACTTAATGAAGGGGGAAGTGGACAGTTCAGGCAGCCAGCCTCACTCAGAGAATAGGGTTCCAAGGAGTGGTGACGGGTCTGTGGGTTCCTGAAACCTCTTCTCCTGAGCTGGGGGTGGTGGTGATGATGGTGGGATGTATTGGGAGATAAGGATTGACATACATACACTATGTATAAAATAGATAGCTAAAAAGAACCTGCTGTATAAAAAAAATAAAATTTTAAATTTTTTTTAAAAAGAAAGAAAGAAAAAAGAAAATAACAAGTATTGGCAAACCTGTAGAGAAAGCAGAACCCTTGCAAACTGCTGGTGGGAATAGAAAATGGTGCAGGACAAAAGAGTACAATTTAATGAGGGGATTATTTTAATAGATGTGTGTGTGAAAAGAGTGTGAGCAGTTACCAGTTCTCTTAGAAAGAGCAGGGGCTCCGAACTTTCACGGAGGGGGCACGGGTTTGATCCCTGGTCGGGGAAATAGGATAGCCACGTGGCATGGCTGAAAAGATAAATAAATAAAATTTTAAAATAATAAATAAATAAATGGGTATGTGTGGTTTTATAAAACACTGGCAGAGAGGCTGTACCTTTTTGCATTCCCACCAGCAACAAATGAAACTTCCTATTGTTCCATGTCCTCACCATCATTATCAGCGTTTTGGATTTTAGCCATTCTAATAGATGTGTAGTGGTATTTCATTGTTGTTTCAATTTGCAATTATCTAATGATATATCATGTGGAACATATTTTCATATACTTATTTTCCATCTGTATATCTTCTTTGGTAAGGTGTGAAGTGTCTGTTCAGATTTTTTGCCCATATTTTATTGGGCTGTTTGTTTTCTTATGGTTGGGTTTTTTTGTTTGTTTGTTTGTTTGTTTTTGCGGTACGCGGGCCTCTCACTGCCGTGGTCTCTTCTGTGGCGGAGCACAGGCTCCGGACGCGCAGGCTCAGCGGCCATGGCTCATGGGCCCAGCCGCTCCACCGCATGTGGGATCTTCCCGGACCGGGGCACGGAACCTATGTCCCCTGCATCGGCAGGCGGACTCTCAACCACTGCGCCACCAGGGAAGCCCTCTTATGGTTGAGTTTTAAGAGTTCTTTGTATATTTTGAGCACCAGTATTTTATCAGATATGTGATTTGCAAATATTTTCTCCCAGTTTGTGTCTTGGCTTTCATTCTTTTTAACAATGTCTTTCACAAAGCGGAAGTTTTTCACAAGTTCAAGTGCTTAGCAAACTCCAAACCAGGATAAATACTGTATGAGATGGCTTATATGTGGAATCGTAAAAATACAACAGACTATGAATATAACGTAAAAAGAAGCAGACTCATAGATATAGACAACATGCTAGTGGTTACCAGTGTGTGTGTGGGGGCAACTTAGGGCTGGGGGATTGGGAAGTTCAAACTATTGGGTGTAAGATAGACTAAAGGATGTATTGTACAATGTGAGGAATATAGTAATAGTTGTAAATAGAAAGTAACCTTTAAAATTTTTATAAAGTAAAAATAATTTAAGAATATAAAAACTTTTTTAAATTTATTTATTTTGGCTGCATTGGGTCTTTGTTGCTGTGCATGGGGCTTTCTCTAGTTGCAGTGAGCAGGGGCTACTCTTCATTGCGTTGCGCGGGCTTCTCATTGCAGTGGCTTCTCTTGTTGCGTGCAGAGACAGGCTCTAGGCGTGCGGGCTTCAGTAGTTGTGGCATGCGGGCTCAGTAGTTGTGGCACACGGGCTTAGTTGCTCCGAGGCATGTGAGATCTTCCCGGACCAGGGCTCAAACCCGTGTTCCCTGCATTGGCAGGCGGATTCTTTTTTTTTTTTAAACATCTTTGTTGGGGTATAATTGCTTTACAATGGTGTGTTAGTTTCTGCTTTATAACAAAGTGAATCAGCTATACATATACATATGTTCCCATATGTCTTCCCTCTTGCGTCTCCCTCCCTCCCACTCTCCCCATCCTACCCTTCCAGGCTGTCACAAAGCACCGAGCTAATATCCCTGTGCCTTGCGGCTGCTTCCCCCCAGCTATCTACCTTACTACGTTTGTTAGTGTGTATATGTCCATGACTCTCTCTCGCCCTGTCAAAACTCACCCTTCCCCCTCCCCATATCCTCAAGTCCGTTCTCCAGTAGGTCTCCGTCTTTATTCCTGTCTTACCCCTAGGTTCTTCATGACATTTTTTCCCTTAAATTCCATATATATGTGTTAGCATACGGTATTTGTCTTTTTCTTTCTGACTTACTTCACTCTGTATGACAGACTCTAGGTCTATCCATCTCATTACAAATAGCTCAATTTCATTTCTTTTTAAGGCTGAGTAATATTCCATTGTGTATATGTGCCACATCTTCTTTATCCATTCGTCCGATGATGGGCGCTTAGGTTGTTTCCATCTCCGGGCTATTGTAAATAGAGCTGGCAGGCGGATTCTTAACCACTGCGCCACCAGGGAAGCCCAATAAAAACTTTTAAGTCTGTATAATGCTACTCTTTGTATAAGAAAGACTAAAAAATATTTATAACATGTGTGTTTATTTTTGTAAAAAGAAACTCTGTAAGAATAAAACAGAAACCAATAAAAATGGTTACTTGAAGGGAGAAGGAAGAAACTGATGGGGAGTATACGATAAACATACTTGTCTGAGTACATTTTTTTTTAATTAATTAATTTATTTTTTGGCTGTGTTGGGTGTTCGCTGCTGCGCCCACGGGCTTTCTCTAGTTGTGGTGAGCAAGGGGCTACTCTTCATTGCCATGTCCGGGCTTCTCACTGCAGTGGCCTCCCTTGCTGCAGAGCATGGGGTCTAGGTGTGCAAGCTTCAGTAGTTGTGGCTCGTGGGCTCAGTAGTTGTGGCTCGTGGGCTCAGTAGTTGCACACAGGCTTAGTTGCTCCATGGCATGTGGCATCTTCCCCGACCAGGGATCGAACCCATGTCCCCTGAACTGTCAGGAGAATTCTTAACCACTGCGCCACCAGGAAGTCCCATGAGTACATTTTAAAAATCTTATTTCTACTTTTGAACTTTGAAAGTATTTTACATATTTTAAATGAACTTAATATAAAAAATCAGTCTAAAATTGAAAACTAAAACATATGAACCTATTTATTTGCATATTTTGAGGTAACCATTAAGAGAAAATAATTATTTCAGGTGACTTTTGAATACAGTACTCTGTACATCCTTCATGGTAAATATTCTAAAGACTAAAAGAACAGCTAGTAAATATTAAATTTCACTCAGTAATTTTATTGTTAGTAGTATTAAATATTGCAATTTTGAAATTATTTTATGTATATTTTAGGATAAAATGAATAGATAAATACATCAAAGTTATTAAGATTTTCAATTAGCCTGATAAAAGATATAAAATACAAAATTAAAGAAGTTGAGAGAAAACTACAATGTAAAATTTGAATTGGAAATATCACTATGAATTCATGATTCTTCTAAACACTAAAAGTGTCTTAAAGCAGTGATACCTCTATAGCAATGAGCTCTCCGAGAACCTAAACAGTGGTTTTTATATACCATTATTCGTTAAAAGAACCAGTGCTCCTTGGAGAAATGGCTGATTTCATGTCTGAAGCACGGGAAAGTAAAAACTGAGCCTGGGACCTCATCATGCCAGAAGCAAGAAAGTGGTCAAGATAACTTTGGGGCATGTCAAAAGGACACAGGAGTCAGCTTAAAAGGGCTCCTACTGGACACATTTGATACAGTTTGAGCACAAAAGGAATAATGACTGTAACTGATTATAAAATACTAAATGGATTAAAAACCCTGGATCTATAGATTAAAAAAAAGACTATAACTTTCTACCCTTGTAGATTAATATACCACCACCTTACTCTGAAAATTGGTAATTAAATGGAAATAATTAAGCATTTGTCGTGGCTTTTTAGAAGGAGCCCTACTTTTCCAGTTGATGAGGGAAAGCTCCTCTCTAGATTAATATCCCCTTATAAATGGGGGAGTGGGAGAAGTTGAAAAGCACCATTTTGTAATTCCTGATGAAATAACTCATTCAGGCAAGGATCACTATGGATGCCAATTATTGGGTGAAAGCTTTTTTAGAATATTCAGTGTCAGGAATTCCCTGGTGGTCCAGTGGTTAGGACTCCATGCTCTCACTGCCAGGGGCCTGGGTTTGATCCCTGGTTGGGGAACTAAGATCCCGCAAGGTATGTAGTGCAGCCAAAAAAAAAAAAAAAAAAAAATCACAGTGTCAAAGAACCATGCAGATGACTTGCTAATTGCAAAGGGGAACACTTTACCTTCATAGGACAGATCGGACAGTATCCACCTTAACCAAGTGATTACACTTAGCATCATTAGCTGTGGCATGACCTCTTATTACATGCATTCCAATGTGAGGCAATGTGAAGAACGCAGCACTTTTGAAGAATTAGTCACAAAATTGGGTAACTAGAATCTAATTTTTTTTAATTAAAAAAATATGAGCTAGAGGAACAAGTTAAATGACAGCATAGAAACAATAAGACAAATCCAGAATGTAGGACATTCTATAGAAGAGACTGGCCTAGTCTTTTCAAAGAGTCAGTTCTATGAAGAAAAAGACTGGATTCTTCTGGATTAAAAAGAAAAGGGGGGCTTCCCTGGTGGCGCAGTGGTTGAGAGTCCACCTGCCGATGCAGGGGACACGGGTTCGTGCCCCGGTCCGGGAGGATCCCACATGCCGTGGAGCGGCTAGGCCCGTGAGCCATGGCCGCTGAGCCTGCGCGTCCAGAGCCTGTGCTCCGCAACGGGAGAGGCCACAACAGTGAGAGGCCTGAGTACCGCAAAAATAATAATAATAAAATTAATTAATTAAAAAATAAAAAAAAGAAAAGGGGAGGGACTTCCCTGGTGGTCCAGCAGCTAAGAATCCGCGCTCCAAATGCTGGGGACCCGGGTTCGATCCCTGGTCAGGGAACTAGATCCCACATGCCACAACTGAGATCCTGCATGCCACAATGAAGATCCCACATGCGGCAGCTAACACCCAGCACAGCCAAATAAATAAATAAATAAATATTAAAAAAAAAAAAAAAAGGGAAAAGAGGAGGACTTAATCACAACAAAAGGCAATGTGTGGAACTTGATTCCTGGTTTGTTTCTTTAATGCTGTAAAAGACATTTAAATTGGGAAAGCTTGAATATGATATTAGATTGTATTAGGAATTATTAACTCATTAGACATGATAATTCTATTGTGGTTGTGTAAGATATATACTGATGACTTAGGGATGAATGAGCATGATGTCTGCAACTTGCTTCCAACTGGTTCAGGAAAAAGAGGATAAGTAGACAGACAAATAGATGGATAACAAGATAGAGACTACTAAAGCAAATGTGGCAAAATGATAGGATTTGTTGAAGCATTGTATGAATGTTTGGGTGTTTACTGTCCTTTTTTTCAGTTTGTGTGTTAGACAATTTTCAAAACAAAACGTTGGAAAGAATTTCCATATTATTCTTTTTTTTTTTTTAACATAGTAACAGAAGACATTCCAGGCAGCAGCTCATTAAATTATTTCTTCTTTGTTCTCCCGTGAAACCAAAAGATTCTCATTTATGATATTTCTGAAGGCACATTAAGAAACATGTTCAAACTTTGTTATCTCTTTATTCAAGTTTGGCTTTAATATTTTATTAAAAATTCTTGAATTTGTAAATATTAAAACACTGCAGTTTACTACGGACACAAGAGTGACAGTGAACTAGCAATAAAATCAAAGTAGAAGCTAAACTACTTAGAAGCAATAGCAACTCCATAATTCAAAGATAATTTAGACAGGTAATTTTAAAGAATTTATTTAATAAGGCTCAAAGCAGCCGCTCAGCCTGCAGTGATGATGCTCCACCGGCAGATGGCGCTGCAAAGCGTCTCAGGTGCAGCGGGAAGCCCATTTACCAATGGCTGTCGCAATCTCTTAATTACTTGAACTGATGAGTTCATATTATAATTTGTTTTATTAATTATTTTTACTGCTTATTGCAGTTACTCTTATACTACTTACTAACTGGTACAGAAGTGTTTTAACAACTGGTTGAGCAGTACCAGTGCAAACCGGCTGAATGTCAGCGCTGTTTCCTCCTATTACGACAGAAGCCACCAGGCTCCTGCGGGAGGGTAATCCCTGCACCGGGACTGTCAGTGCCACCCCCGCCTGCTCTCCAGGGCTTGTTCCATCACTAATCCCCACTTTCCTGCATTTTCAACCTTTCCTCCTCCACTTGACCCTTCTAAACAGCCTGTGAAAATGTTGAAAACTTTAAAAAACTGTTTTCCTCGATTTTATATACTTTGCTCTCTCCGTTTTTCTGTCATTGCAAACACAACCAAACTTCTTGAAAATTATATCCTTTTCTCCACTGCTTCCACTTCATTCCTCCAAATTATTCCTCAATCCCCTGACATCTGGGAATTCTGACCTCACCTGTCCAATGGAACTGCTCCCACCAAGATCAGCAAGGCTTTTTACTAAATCCAGTGGACACTCTTCATTCTTGTCATCAATCCTCAGCAGCATTCTGCACTGCGCCCTTCCTCCTTCCCTAAGCTTTCAATGCACCACACTTCCTAGGTTTTATCCTGTCTGCTGGTTCCTCTTTCCCTGCCTTCCCTTTTATATTTTCCATGTCCTTCCTCAGCCCTCTTCTCTTCTCACGCTACACACTTTCTGTGGATTATCTCAGTTACCCTCCTCCCACCTATATGTTACTGACACCCAAATCTCTGTGTGCAGCCACACCTCTCTTCCCCCAAACCCTTTTTCTATACCCCTTAATTCCGGTTAAGGAAACCCTTAATTCCGGTTTCCATTCTTTCTCTGGGATCTCTGCAAAAGCCTCTGATCTCTCTTCCCTTTCCAAACCAGTCTCCACACTCCAATCAAAGTGACCTAAGGCACAAATCTCTCCTTCTTGGTCTCAGTGCTCCTCTGGATAAAGCCTTAATCTTTAGCATGGTTGACAAGGCCCAGTGAGAGCTGACCCAAGCCTACCTCTCCAGCTTCACCTTTCGCCACTTCTCCCTTGAACCCTCTGCCCCAGCCATGCTGAACGAGTTAGTCTTCCGAAATTGTTACGTGCTGTTCCTTGTCCTTTGCTGTCCCCTCAGGAATGCTCTTTCCCTCTCAATGCCTGGCTTACTCCTGCTCAGTTTTCAGGCCTCAGCTTGGACCTCTGTTCCTCTAGGAGGCTTCCTCTGACTCACCAAGACTGGCCCCTGCTGGGTGTTCCCATAGCAATTCTTTACCACAGACCACTGATTTTTTCTGTCTTATA
Organism: Phocoena phocoena; assembly: GCF_963924675.1. Classification (NCBI taxonomy): domain Eukaryota; kingdom Metazoa; phylum Chordata; class Mammalia; order Artiodactyla; family Phocoenidae; genus Phocoena; species Phocoena phocoena. The sequence continues at coordinate 82,703,695 of NC_089228.1, read as the reverse complement.
TAACTTGCTATACAATCACAGCCCCCAGCCCTGTCCTCCACTCCTTTCTGACCAGCATCACAAGACCCTTCTATATGGAGCCACCACTATCCCACAGGACCCTGTTCCACCCTTCTCACAGCACTTATCACACTTTTTTGGTAATTATCTATTTAATTGCTTCCATAGTCCAATAAATTGTGAGCTCCACAAAGGACCATTTCTATGTCACTTACCACTTAGCAGTGACTGGCAAATAGTAATTACTTGACAAATGGACAAACGTTCGATTGGTGAATGAATCCTTGGGGTGATTATAGTTCTACCCACCTTACTTAGTTACAACTCAATAGACTCATTTACAACAGTTCTTTTATAATTTACATATGCTATGGAATTACTGTATTAGTGTCTGGCTGTTCTATTCTTGGAGGGTAGGGTCTATGCCTTACTCAATTTTTTTGTCCCAGAATTCAGCATGCCTGACACATATTGTTTTCAACCAATTTCGCTGACTATATCAATGATAATGAGAAATAAAGAAACAGAGGCCCAGATAATTGAACTACTCTGGACCACACACAGCTACCTTGTCCCAGAACCAGGACTGGAACTCAGTCTAGAAAAATGGAAGCTCAGAAGTTGTTCAGCATCTAAATGGAATTCCAGCATGAATGAGAAGCACTAGTTTCTCACCATCAAGATACTGGCCAGAAACTGTGGGAACTCCCACAGCCCGAGACCTCCATGGTCAAGTATCTCCATAGTGGATGTGACCCAGGAGGGGCGTGAGGACAGGGGTCCTGGGTATTTCATCATGGAGGGGAGACTGGACCCCTGGTTTCCTTTGTCCCTTTTAGTCAGTTTCAAGCTCAGCCTCAGGCAGTGGTCTTCAGTTATTATAGACCCTTCTCCCAAATCTATTTGTTGCTAAGATAGTTCTTCTCCCAGTGCTACTTTCCTACAGAGTGAGTATTGACAGGGGCCTGGGAAGAATCATTTACAGTCTGGCCCCTTGGGGATGTTAGAGTTGCTTCCTTTCAGGTCTTCAGCATGAAAATCCCCCTTCTCAGCTTCCCCTCCAGCACCAGGTCTCAACCTTCACCCCCACCCCCAGATCTCCCAAATGGCCCTGGTGAAACTCATGAGAGCAAAAGATAAATGACAGTGAAGAGAAGCAGCACAGAGGCAGGGGTACAAACAGAATTCTGATTTTTCTTTTCTCCACTTTTTGAGATGATTCCAACATCCCCAACCCACCTCTAGCAGCAGAGAAGTCCCCTGAGCTTCCCTGATCATCATGAACCTTCAAAGGATGCTGAGTTGGGGTCCTCTTTCTTCCATCAAAAGACCCATCCCTGAGGGTAAAAAGCCCAAGATGGGAGACAGGTGGGTTTTTCTGTCCACTGAAACTTTTTCTCTTTTACGGCACATTTTGGGCAACCCTCACGCATATTCACATGCTGGTAGTATTTAAACTTTGCATTGGAGTGCAAATTCCAGGATTTATGCCCTCACTGGGACCAGTGGAGGAGGGAACTGGAGGAAATGTGTGGCCCAAACATCTCAGCCTCTTTTGCTCCTGGGGTGACAGGGTCTCTGCTGGAATTACAGAAACTGGCCCAAGACCCAGAACCTGAATAGAATGCTTTAGGGTGAAGAGAAGAATCTGGTACGCCCTCTTCTCCTCACCCCTACACCTAATGGCTAACCTATCAAACAACACTTTTTGCTACCACCCGACCCAGACAACATTGTGGCAGCCAATAAACCAAAGCCCATTCTTCCTTTTCTCCAAGAATTAAATCTGGGAGTCCAGCTGCTTGCTTGACAAGGGAGAAGTACAGCAAGGCCTAAAGTGCCCTGACTCACAAGAGACCTGACCCCTGCGGAAATGTGCCTGACACTGTAAGCCAGCTAAGAACCTGCACTGGGTCTCCTTGGCTCCATCTCAAACCTGGGTAAGTGGGATTCAGGAAGCTGGCTCTGTGCCCTCCCCTATGAATCTAGTACCCCCTAGTGTTACAGGCTTTTCACTAGTTAAACTTGACACTGCACTCAAAGGGCTCTTCTGCTCAAATCATAAACGTGCATGCTACTTTTTTGCCAGTAATCAAGACTACTCATACACGTTTAAGTAACATTTTCACAAGCATCGAGTCTTAACTAAATACCTCCATCAACAGGAAGTTCTAGAGTTATACTATATGAGCCCTAAGGATTTGGAGGACATTATACCCCCATCTTAATCCAAAAAGCTAGGTGCCTGATTAATGGGGTCTTGACCATGACCAGGCAGTATATTTAGGTCAGGCGTGTTTGTGCAGCTTTATATGTTCAGTGCTTAGCATAAGTCCAGACACACAGTCAGACCTCAATAAATATTTGTTGAATTGGAATAAATCCTATAAATATCTCACCTGGAGACATCAGCTGTGACATCTTCTCTTACTGCTTCTTCTCCCAGAAGCTCCTCGTATAACCCAGGTCTGACAGCGGAGGGGGTGGGGCACAGGGGGCTGCTCCAATCCCAGAGGGACTGACACAAATTCCCAAAGGGGGCTGAATTTAGACCAGGCCTCAAAAGCCTGAAGTGGCCTCCCCTCCCCATGTTGATGATGGGGTTCCTAAGGTGCAAGTGGGAGAGTGAGCAGAGGAAGCGGGTTTCAGGCCTTAGAACCCACTGAATTAACTCCTAAGAGGACTCTTCCTTTGCAGAGAGAATGCACGAAAAAAGAAGGGAGAAAAGCAGCGGAGCCTCCCACAGCTGTCAGCCTGAGACAGCTGCTCTCACCTCAGTCCATCTGGGGAAGGGGCTACAAAGCAGACAATCTTTATTCACAATTGGGGTGGCAGACGGGAGAGACCCCCAGGTCAGTCCAAAAGCAAAGATACGGGCGGGGCGGTGGGGAGATGGCGCAGGGCAGGGACTCAGCACTCGTCCTCGCCCAGCAGGGCGTAGGGGTTTCGGGCGGCCAGGCTGGACCCTGGGGCTGAGGTTGGGGTGTCCTCATCCCCTTCCCCCTCCTCATCCGCGTCCCGGTCCTCCTCTCCCTCCTCCTCACAGGAGCTGCTCAGCTCTTCCTCCTCCTCCTCCTCATCACCTGCGGGCCCCACCCTGCCCTGCAAAACCACCAGCTCCATGGTCTCTGGGTGGGACTCCCAGGTGCCTGGGGAACCAAAACAAGAAAAAGAATGGAGAGTTTTGAGCAAGAAACTAATGCCAGGCAAAGATGGGGAAGAGGCAAAGACTAAGAATAACAATGACTTTTATAGCTGCTGCCATCCATTTGTTCGCGCACTCATTCAGCCTCTCGTGTGCTGGGCACAGAACAGAAGCTCTGTTGCACATTAACTCCGAACGTGACCACCACCTTGCCAGGAGGCAACTAACCACCCTGGTCCTATAGAGCAGGAAGTCATCTCAGAGCTGCTTAGTAACACAGAGCTGCCCTATGGGTACAGAATCCGAATCCTCACACCTTCAAAGCCCACACCTTTTTGCCTCCATCACAGCAGGGGCTAGGGAAGAACACTGGCCGACTGACCTTTCTGCTCGCTGTAGCCTGGGGGCTGAAAACACAGGCTGAGGCGGCCATCCAGTGCCAGCCGCAGGAGGCTATTGGCCGCTCTGTACACATCATTTCGGGCCGCCTTGGCTGTCTTGTAACCACGCTTCTCTGCCCAGGCTGGAAGGAGAAAAGAATGGGGAGGGGAGACCATCAACCAGGCCCAGTCACCATCATCCCACTCCCCTAACACAGTCCTTCCAGTTTCCCCCAGAATATTCCAGGCCCGAGATCTTGCTGGCCCTGAGACAGAAGCCTAGGGGTGACTGGCCAGCTGCCCCATCGATGGCAGGACCTCTGAGGAAGGAGAGGAAAGGAGATAGGGCAAGGGGAGGAAAGCCAGGCGTGTGGAGCCCACCTTCACAGATGTCCCAGGCACACCACGGGTGTTCTGCGGAGGGGTCCTCGGCCTCTGGGTGGCGCAGGTGGAGCAGGGCCTGCACAGGGATCCGGGAGGCCAGGTAGCCCACGGCGGTGTATGGCTCCTGGATTTGGGCGATGGGGTAGACCCCTGCCAGGACCTGAGGGGAAACAAGAGCACTCAGCACCTTCCTCCATCTCCTGCCTTCTCCCCGCCTCTGGCCCCTCTGCCCTTATACCTGCAACTGCCTGGGCAGAAGCGAGGGGAATATGAGGCCTGGACAGTCACAGAGCTTCACGGAGGGGGTGAGAAAGTAGGTCTGAAAGTATCGGGTGTGGCCCGGGGTTCTGGAGACACTCACGACCTTCCGCCCCACCAGCCCGTTGATCAGCGAGGACTTGCCCACATTGGGGAAACCTGAGGAACACAAGGAAAATTAACACCTGACAGATCCTTACTCTGTGACAGGCAGGATGCTGTGCTATAGCTATAGATGAATGGAGAACTAAGGTGCAGAAAGAAAGAAAGGAAGCGGTATAACATCGCAAGTTACAAATCAGGCTCTGGGCTGCCAGGGCTGAATCCTGGCCTCCCCATTTACCTAAGCTTTGTGACCTCATGGCAATTTACTTAATTTTCTGAGTCTCTGTTTCCGCATTTTACAGAGCAGATACCTCCAATCTCAGAGTGGTCAGGATGAAATGAGAAACAAATACAATCGCGTGGCACTGTGTCTGCAGAAGTCTAAGTGAGACATGCATCTCATGATTATCAAACTTCTCCAAGGAGAAGACAGAGTCCAGGGGCTCACTGCCACTCTCTTCATGACCACCACCTTCCACCACACATCTCCTCTACAGCACTCTGGCCTCCCAGTGCCAGAATCTCCCTCCCAAAGGTTTCTTCCGTCCCACCTCTGTGGTCTTACCCTGGACCTGTCACTTCACACCTTCCAAATCTCACCTGCAAGCACCCCTCTCTCTGCCCTGACATCTCGTCTTTCCAGCTCACTTATTCTGGTCCCTCCATTCCAATAAGCCTCTGACACTGACTAGCTTGGGAACAGTATTCAATACCCAACTCATGTCCTCACTTCCCTTCTTATGCAACTTAGATTCCATGATCCAGCTCTACAGCCAGTCCCCCTCATAGACCTTCCACTCCCTGGTCCCACCTCTCCCCTTCTTCTTAGTCACCTGGCAAAACTCCAACCCTATAAAATGCAACTCTGGCCATTCAGCAGCGGACTGAGGCTGGGCAAAGATGCACCATGGTGCTGACTGCACTCTGTTTACAACACACTCAAGTACAGTTGGCCCTTGGTATCCACAGAGGATAGGTTCCAGGAGCCCCTGTAGATACCAAACTCCCTGGAGGCGCAAATCCCTTATATAAAATGGCATAGGGCTTCCCAGGTGGCGCAGTGGTTAAGAATCCACCTGCCAATGCAGGGGATACGGGTTCGAGCCCTGGTCCAGGAAGATCCCACATGACGCGGAGCAACTAAGCCCATGCGCCACAACTACTGAAGCCCGCGCACCTAGAACCCACGCCCCGCAACAAGAGAAGCCACCACAACGAGAAGCCCACACACCGCAACGAAGAGCAGCCCCCACTCACTGTGACTAGAGAAAGCCCACGCGCAGCAATGAAGACCCAACGCAACCAAAAATAAATAAGTAATTAAAAATTTAAAATAAAAATAAATAAATAAATAAAATGGCATAGTACAGTCAGCCCTCCGTATCCACGGGTTCCTTGATTGTATCTCCTCTCAAAAGGGGGTGGGGGGATAAGGCTCTCCTTTGACAACCCCCGCCAGCCTCGTTCCTCTCTCCTCTTTAAAAGAGTTTTACTGTAAAGTGCCACAACTAGAGAGAGAAAACCCGCACGCCACAACTAGAGAGAAGCCTGCGTATCACAACTAGAGAGAAGCCCATGCACCGCAATGAGAGATCCCGCATGCCGCACCTAAGACCCAATGCAGTGAAAAATAAAAAAATTTTTTTAAATAATAAATAAAATATTTTTAAAAATAGGGAAGATTCTCCTTAGACTTAAAGAGTTAAGACCAAGAAAGAAACTGACACTTCTAAGCTACTATTATAATTTAACGATCATTCTATGATGGACTGATTATTACAACTAAAAAAGTTAATATGTAAATCGTGTAACAGTGCCTGGTTCACAGCAAGCATCACGTAGATGTTAATTTTTAACATTATTATTATTACTATTATCACTATCTGTCAGGCTTTGTTAGGCTCTCTCTACACTATTCCCTCCATTCCTCTCATCCATTCTTTTTTTTTATATAAATTTATTTTTATTTTTGGCTGCACTGGGTCTTCATTGCTGTGTGCGGGCTTTCTCTAGTTGTGGCAAGCGGGGGCTACTCTTCGTTGCAGTGCAGGGGCTTCTCATTGCGGTGGCTTCTCTTGTTGTGGAGCATGGGCTCTAGGTGCTGCGGGCTTCAGTAGTTGTGGCACGTGGGCTCAGTAGTTGTGGCTTGTGGGCTCTAGAGCGCAGGCTCAGTAGCTGTGGCGCACTGGCTTAGTTGCTCCGCGGCATGTGGGATCTTCCCAGACCAGGGCTCAAACCTGTGTCCCCTGCATTGGCAGGTGGATTCTTAACCACTGCGCCACCAGGGAAGCCCTCGTCCATTCTTTTAATTGAGCATCATTGTCCTCATTTTTCAAATCAAAGTCACTAAGACTGACAGTGGGTAAGTAACTTGCTTGAGATCAATACGCTGAGAAGCAGAATTTAACTCAGGTGTGCCGTGATCCTTCCACGACAGCAGAAAGCCTCCTCTGCCCTCAGAGACCCTGGAGCCTAATGGGACCTCACCACCTTCCCTCTTTTCCAAATATTGAAACCCTGTGCCTCCTAGGAGGCCGCCATGTGTGGCCACCGCTTCCTTACCCACACAGCCAATGGTCACCACCCCGTCCTTGTAGCGCTCCCGTATGGGGCCTGTTGGCTCCATCGCTGAGTCAGTCTGCTGCTCCACCAGGACGGCCGGCCCGTCCTCCTCTTCCTCCTCCTCCCCAGAGCCATTACCCCAGGTGGCTCCAGCCACATCCCGGGCAATCTTCTCCCGCCAGCTGCTCAGGTCCACTGTGCAGGGAAGGAAAGAAGAAGAAGGTTCTCCTCAGGGCCACTGTATACGATGGTGCAGACCATGCACTGCACAGCTGATGTAAGTGGCGCCCTCTGGATTGGGTAGGGCCAAGCTGCGCAACAGCGACTCTCCCCAGCCTTCACTTGACTCCACCCTGGAATCGGGTGCATTTCTGAGTTTCTGAAAAGCACTGGCAACACTGAAGACAGCAAACCAGTGGGGCTCCTGCCTCCCTGCTGCCTCTCTTGTCCCACCAAGTCAGGCTGCTCCCTCTCCCACCCCACCCCATGGCCTCTCACCTGAGTCCATAATAGAGGGACTGACTTTGGGAAAGGTGAGCAAAATGACTTGGGACTTTGGGTCTCCCCCACGGCCTCCCACAGCTCCCCTCTAAGGGGCACATACCTTTCCCCGCAGTGATAGCTTCACAGGCTCTCAGCAGCTGCTCCGGCCCCAGAGCCCGAGTCCATCCTCTCCCCCGCCTCCGACTCTTCTTCAAGACTGAGATCAGAGGGCACAAAAGCGTGAGCACACCCCATGGGGCTTATGTACCCCCTCTCTCCCACCACCCTCAGGTCCTAGATCAGGTCCCCCTTTGTCCCTTGCCACCCCACCTCTCCCACGCTGCCCTCCTCATTGCCCACTCACCACTGCTAGGGTCCTGTGGGGTGCGGGGATCCCGAGGAAAAGAGGTGAAAAGAACAATGTGGAGCTGGGGATAGTGTTGATGGAAATAATGCTTCCAGGCAACCACGAGAGCCGGCGGGGCCAGATCCACCTTGTTCAGGACCAGCACCAGGGCCAGCCCTAGCTCTCCAGTCACGTACTCATAAAGTGCTGGTGGGAAATTCACAACCTGGAACAGGGATGGTAGGAGGAGGGAGTGATGCGAGGTCAACCCAGAGTTCTCTGCCTCCAGCTCCTCACACAGCAGGCACAGCTTGGAGACAAGACCCTGGTGGAAGCAGATTCTGGGGCAACAAGGATAAATCAGCCAAACTGAACTAGGAAGACAAAGCAGGCATAAGTAACACCTATGTGTTTGTCTCTAGGGGGCTTCCTGTAAGGCCTGATTAGGAATGGAAATGAGCTAAAAAGAAGACAAGGAAACAGAGACCCCCAACATACTGGGCTAAACGCTGAGATCACTCACAGGGCTGGGGGTGGGATAGAAATTAATATCTATTTTCACAGGTACACAACTGTCTACATGTGTACACAAACGTGTGTGTGCACGCACACGTGTGCATGTTTGTGTTGAGCACGTGTAGCTGCATAAGTGAGCTTGTGAATGCACATGTATGTCTGTGAGTATGTAGGAGTGCGTGTGTACGTGTTAAGGAGCTCCAACCCAAAGGTCCGCACAGACTCCAGACCTCCCTTTCTCCCACTGGAGGACAACAGTGAAGTGGCACAGCCAGGTCACACAAGGGCTGCCTAGGAGCAAAGTCTAGAGCCTTAACCACTACCCTAGCATCCCAGGTGAGGACGAGTTCTGTAGTGACTGATATGACAGGGAAGCCCCTGGAGCTCCACACTGGGACTTTCTACTTAGCCCTAGTGGGCTAGGAAACAGGATGTGTATGCAGTTTTCCATCAAAGAAATAAAGGAGAGGAAAGGCAGTTGGCCAGGGGAGGAGTGACAGGCTCTGACGCTGATGGATAAAGACTGAGTTCCTGACTGCAGACATCAGGATGGGGTAGAGGAGACTGGAAAAGAAGAGGTTACCTCTCTGACTCCCAACTCCTGCCTCTGCCCTTTACCCAGCAAGAATCTTCCCCCCTCCTGCCCCTTACCCACCCTCATCCCCAGGACTCACTGGATGTCGGATATCAGTAATTAGCAGAACAATGTCAGACATCTCTAATACTCGCCACAGCTGCCTCCACGTCTGAAAAGACAAGGTCAGTGGAAGAGAACCTGAGCCCAGAGTAGCTCTCCTGCATGACCCCAGACCAGTTTGACCACGGGTGACTATGCCCCACTCCTGTCCCCACTCTAGTCTCACCTCCAGATTGTGCTCAAAGTAGCTGAGTTTCTCAGAGGTGTAAGCCCCATGAATCTTCCCAAGATACTCCTGGAAGCTCCGTTCCTCCTGGCTCATCAGTTGCTCCTTGGACATCTCATAGCTCCAAGGAGGACGTCGGGGAAAGTCCAGGACTGAGAAATCAAGAAAAAATCCAAACAAGTCTGAGGATAGTTTCAGGACTCAAGGGTGCATCCATCCCAGACTCCTTCTTCCTCCCGGTCAGCTCTTACTCTTCCAAACTCCTTTCCCCAGCCCACTGCCTGTCCCAAGCATCCAGGCGTTGAGCTCTCACTCACCGGAGCCGGGCTGATAGACCTCCCAGATGTCCAGCACCAGCAGCTCAGCACTGACGGGCTGTAGCACTTGCTCCCGGGCTGCTCTCTTTCTCCTCTCCACCTCCTCCCGGCTGTCTCGTTCAAAATGCAGCCGGTATCTACAGAACAGGGACCACGTCATCCATCACAATCCTTGGCCACGAATTCCCCTCTTGGGCAGGCAACTTCGCAAAGCTTTCACTCCAGAGTTCAGGTCTCCCCTCTGAGTCGGCCCTCTCCCAAATCTCTTTCACACAACAGCAGGCCTTCCCGTATGTTTCACCCTTCTGAAAGCCAAACTCTCTCCAGCCCCTCCAGAAGGGAAGATTGTGGACCGCTCCGGTGACCCAGCGGCCCGCGGAGAACCGTGGTAACCCAGCCCCACCAGTTTCAAGCCTCCCCCAACGGCAGCAGGCTTCCCCCCAACGCTCTGACTTCCGGGTAGGCGGGGAAGCCCGGGCCAGAGCCCCCTGTCCACTCTCACCGATTTGGGTCATAGCCTCGTGGGCCCAGCCCCTGGGCAGGCTGCTGGTTGAGCCTGCGGATTTGTTGGGTCACAGACTCCCCGTCCGAGGTGTCGGTCTGCTCCTCCCGCCGCTCCCGGCTCCCGCTGCGGCTGTTGGAACTGGATCGCAGCCCATCTTGAAGCCCTGCGGGGAGGAGCCGGTGACGCCAGGGCTGGCCAGCTCTCCCGGGCCAGAAGACCCCCACCCGGTCGGCCTGGCTCCTCCCCACACCACCCCAGTCTTTTGAGGCCGGACTCTCCCACCTACTCTGCTCAGGACCCTCCCGGATGTGCGTGGGGGGAGGCATTTCTTCTCCAAGGATCTACTGGGATGACGCCCCGTTGGAGCTGAAGGGATTCCCCTCCCCCAACACTCCATCCTTCCCCACCCCTTCCAGATGTAGGGGGCTGGGGTGAGGGAATCCCCTCCGCGGTCGCCCACGCGCGTCGGCGCGCGGCAGCCACCCCCTCTCACGCCTCCCAGAGGTGAGGCGGGCACACCCCTCCTCCCAGATGTGCGGGAGTCCGAGCCCCGCCCCCTCCCCTGGCTCCCGCACTGACCTCGCTTCCGCTCCCGCTTGTCCTGCAACTGCTTCTTCTTCTGCTTCACGCTGAAAGGCTTCTTCCTCGGCATGGCCCGGACCAGTCACCTGGCCCGCCCTTCGCCGAGCTCCAGCCGCCTCAACTGACTCCCCCCGAGCCAGCCCCCGCCGCAAGGGCCCGGGACACTGGAGGGGGCGGGACTGGAAGGTGACGTCAGCGGGCGGGCCAGGCCGATGCGCCCAGGCGGCCCGGGTGGAAGGCAACCAGGGGGAAATACAGTCACTTCCCACGGGAGCGAAGCGAGAGGATGATGCGGGGTGGGCTACCCGCACGTGCGAGCCAGTGGAGCTGAGAGGGCGCAGCAGCGGCTAGGAAGGAGGCGCGCGTGGGAGGGTCGGGCTAACTTCGTCACGGACGCTACCAAATCGCGTTTGGAGGAGGGGGGACGCGTGTCATCACTACCTTGCGAGCCGGGGAGAAGCTACCACTCACCTGGAGGGGGCGGTGGAGCGGAGGGCGGGTCCTACCACCTGCGGGATAAAGGGGCGTGGACGCGCAGAAGCTACTTTACCAATCCTCCGGCTGGACCTTAGAGGAAAGCCGCGACTGCACGTCCCGGGAAGGAAGCCAAGTTGATGGGCTACACTGGGGACAGGGTGAGAGGTCTTGAGGGGCGAGTGTTGGTCTGGAGAACTCTGGGCACCGCCCTGCTGGGACCCAAATTCCTCGTGGGAACGATGGTAAGCAGCAGGTTTATAGATCCTAAGTGCAAGCCCGCGGCCGAGGAGGGAAACCCAGGTGGAACAAGGATTTTTGGAAGGAGGTCATAGGGCACGAAGTTGTGCCTGCAGCTGTTACCATAGAAACCGGGGACCGGATGTGGCGATCTTAGGGTGCGACAGCCGTCTTTTCTCAGGCCTTCTGGCCCGAGAGCCTGTCGACTCTATGGCACACTATGAGGAGCCGGCTGTAGGGTTTTTTCAGCGAGGGCAGGAGCGAGGAACTTTTTCTACAGCGTTTATAGAAACGCAGCAAAAGAAAGGTTTGAGATTGCTGCCATGGCTGGCAGAGACTGAGGGAGGCAGCTGATGTGAGAACAGCCGCACTAAGTTTCCCCGCAGCCTTCCGGAAGTGAAATGGCGGAGCCTCACCCTCACTGTCCACTGCCCCCCGGAAGCGGAAACAGAATCTCAGCGTGCCCCTTCCTCACTGCCCTCCAAATCCAGCTGCAGCCATTGCGGCAACCACGATGCCGAAACGAAAGAAGCAGAATCATCAGCAGCAGCAGCCGCAGCAGCAGCCCCCACTGCCAGAGCGGGAAGAGACTGGAGATGAGGAGGATGGGAGTCCCATCGGTGAGGAGCCCGGGAGTTGTGTGCACATGCCTGTCAGCCGGCCGAGGCGAGGGGTTGGGGGCTGAAAAGGTGCGGGGGAGGGGGCTCCAACGGAAGGAGGAAGGGCGCACGCGCTGGGGCTGGGGCTGGGGCTGGGGGAGGCCTGGCTTGGGTGGAACACTAAATGAGTTCTCTTACTTGAACCCTCAACTTCAAACCAGCCACTAACCTTTCTAAAGAAGGCAGGGGAGAAGATAAAGAGCTCGTGTGCGCAGCCGCAAAACGACAGGGGAGAGGGGCCCTAGAGAGGTTGTAGGTTAAGATGACTGGGATGACAATTTGTGACCAGACGTTCACGGGGAATGTGGAAGTGCAGCCTTCTGTAAACTACTCGGAGGTGGGGGGGTGGGGGGAGAGCTATCTGATTGGCCAGCAGTGAAAGAGAGGAATTGGATTACCTCTGGAATCCCTTGGGATCTTTTGGATAGCAACAATGTAAGGGAAAGAGAAAGTTTGTACGTATCCTTCCCTCATTATCTCCCTTGACTTGGCTGAGTCTCCACTTTGCAAATCCTGAAAACGCTTTGGAAATAGATGGGGTGAGAACTCATAACACTGCTGAGAACATACCTGGCTTTGCTGGTTAGATTAAGAAATGAGTAATAGAAGACAAACACCTAAGAACAGGATCATCAGTTTTTTTAGTCCATTCTGATGACCATATTTTCATGTCTGCCCTTAGGACCACCCAGCCTTCTGGGCCCTCCCCCCATGGCCAATGGAAAGCCTGGTGACCCCAAGTCAGGTGAGGAGGAAGGGGCCCTCATCCTTTGATTAGGTCCTGAGAAGGGAGCAAGGGAGGGACTATAACCCAGAAAGGACTTAAAATTAAAAGATCAGGAATTTTGTACTTAAATGAATGGAGAGATGTTGTGTATTGACAGCCTGGAAAAACTCAATGTTGTAAAAATGTCATTTCTTCCCAAACTGACCTATAGATTCAGTGCGCTCCCAATTATAATCCCTACAGTGTTTTTGTAGAAATAAACATTCTACGTTTTTGTATGGAAACGCAGAGGATCAGGGTGAGAGGTTGCAAAGATAATCTTGAAGTGGAAGGGCTTACTCTGAATATCAAGACTTATTGTAAGCCTGTAGTAGTTGTAACAGTGTGGTATTGGCCCAACAATGGATATATAAATCAACAGAACGGCATAAAGAGTCCAGTAACAGGCCCACACATATGTGGCCATTTCATTGATGATGAAGATGGAACTGAAATAGTGGTCTTTTCAGTAAATGATGCTGAATTAATTGGATATTCATGGGTAAAGAAATAATTCTAGAAAACAAATGTATTTCATGGGCTTAAAGTAGATGAGAGCTTTTAAACAGACAAGAAACACACACACTAACTATAAAGGAAAGATAAACTGAACTATGTTAGAAAATATGAACTTCTGTTAATCAAATCACACCATTAAGAAGTTAATAGGAAGCCACAGAGTGGAAGATACTTGCAACAATATAACCAATAAAGCGCTCATATCTTGAATATATAAAAACTCTCTGACAACCTGTTAGAAAAATGGGCAAAAGACCAGAACAGCCACCTGATAAAAACCAATCTAAATACCCAAAAACATGGATAAGAACTCAACATCATTAGTCATCAAATAAATGCAAGATAAAAACACATAAGTTTGAAACTGAGCCCCTTGTGTACTGTTGGTGGGATTGTAAAGTGGTCCAACCACTATGGAAAACATTATGGAGATTTCTCAAAAAATTAAAAATAGAGCTACTGTATGATCCAGCAATTCCACTTCTGGGTATTTACCCAAAAGAATGGAAAGCAGGATCTTGAAGAGGGACTTGCACACCCATGTTCATAGCAGCACTATCCACAGTAGACAAGAGATGGAAGCCACCCAAATGTCTGTTGATGGATGAATGGATAAACAAAATGTGGTATAATCATATAATGGAATATGATCCAGCCCCCAAAAGGAAGAAAATCCTGTAACATGCTGCAGCACGGGTGAACCTTGAGGCCATGCTAAATGAAATGAGCCAGTCACAAAAAAACAACTGCTCTATGTTTCCACTGATCTGAGGTATCTAAAGTAGTTAAATTCATAGAAATGGAAAGTAGAATGGTTGTTGCCAGGGGCTGGGTGGAGGAGGGGAAAAGAGTTGTTTAGTAGCTATAAACTTTCAGTTTTGCAAGATGAAAAATTTCTGGAGATCTGTTTCCAACAAGATGAATTTACTTAACACTACAGAGATGTACACTTAGAAGTAGTTAAGATGGCAAAATTTATGTTACATGTTTTAACCACAATTTCAAAACAAAACACCGCTTTTCACACTCACCAGAATGGCAAAAATGAAAAAGATCAACATTACCAAGTGTTGTCAAGGAACAACAGGTTGTCTGTGGAACAACTGCTGGTGGGGGTGTGAGTTGGTACAACCACTTTGGAAAAAAAAAGTTTGACTTCCTTAAACTTGAGCATACATATACTTGAGGACCCAGTAATATGTCTACTATGTATATACTCAACAGAAATGAATCCATGTGTGTACCGAAGACACGTATAAAAACGTTCATAGCAGCATTTTTTGTTATAGCCCCATACTGGAATCCACCACAGTAGAATGGCTAAATAAGTTGTATGTGCATACAATGAGATACTACACTGCAATGAAAATGAAGGAACTCCCGCTACAGGCAACCTGGATGAATCTCATAAACATGATGTTGAGCGAAAGGATCCAGACACAAAAGAATGCAGACTGTATGATTTCATTTATGCAAAGTTCAAAAACAGGCAAAAACTAACCTATGATGCTAGAAGTCAGGATAGCTGTTACTTTTGGGGAGTAGGGTGGGATAGTGGGGGAGGAGGGGCATGAGGGGGTGGGGCTTCTGAAGTGTTAATAAGGTTCTATCCCTTCTCTAGCCTGTGTTAGTGGAAACACAGGTGTGTTTACTTTGGTGATGATTGAGTTGTGCACTTAAAATTGTGTATTTTTTGGTATGTATATTGTACTTCAATAAAAAGTTTTTAAAAAATCAGGGCTTCATTATCTGGATTAAGCTAGCCATTGATCACCTTTCCATGTTTCTCTCTCTCTTGCTCTCTCTCCCTCTCTCCCTCTCCTTCTCTCTCTCTCTTCAGCTCTTCACAGAGGTCCTCCGGGATCAAGGGGACCAATGATCCCACCACTGCTGAGTCTCCCACCTCCTCCCCGGGGCAGAGGCCCAATTCGGGGAGGCCTAGGCCCCAGGTCTGGCCCATATGGTCGTGGTTGGTGGGGGGTCAGTGCTGAGCCTCCTTTTCCTGGACCAGGCCATGGGGGTCCCTCCAGGGGAGGCTTTCACAAAGAGCAGAGAAATCCTCGAAGGCTCAAAAGCTGGTCTCTTATCAAGAATACCTGCCCACCCAAGGATGGACCCCAGGTTATGGAAGGTGAGGTCCATTTTTTTTATGCCTGCACACATTGAACACCCATCACTCCCAAAGTGACCTCATGTCCAGAATGCCCATGGCTCTTCTTCTTTGGGCTGTCCTTTGTCCTTTTGAAGTAGGAGTGGCCCTGAATGTTTTTTCTCCCAGGAGAAAGACTACCATTCCATCATATCTGGAAATGGTAGTGAGTAGGAAATCTCACTGCCTTCTCTATCTCTGCTTTTTGTTACATTTGTTTTTTTTCTTACTCGCATTTTAAACTGCCCGGTTTTCGCTTGTTCACAGACAAATCTGACCGCCCCGTCTGCCGACACTTTGCCAAAAAGGGCCACTGTCGATATGAGGACCTCTGTGCCTTCTACCACCCTGGCGTAAATGGACCTCCTCTGTGAGACTGTGCCTTCCCATCCAGACTGGAAGGAGCCCTCTGACTTGGCGGCCATATACTTCCCTGTGGCCCTGTGATGGCTACCGCGAGGCCGTTCACCTGCCGCCCTCAGTCAGTGATGCCCAGCTCCATCACCACCTACCCCACTCGGGGTCCAGAGCTGTGTTCCGTGACTGGTGCACGGTGTGCACTCTTCCTTCTGATGCAGCCTCCAGAGACTCGTCTCCGGGACCCCATCTTTGCTCCATTCAACTGCCTCCTGGATCCTCTTCCCCCTCGCCAGCTGACTGCAGAACAGGAAACCTCTTTGGTGCTGTTTCTTGTGCATCTGTCCACCCAGCCGCAGGTAGCGCCCTGGATTCCTGAGAGCCCTGGAGCAGTTTCCTACCATTCCCTTCTCGCTGCTTGTTTTAAGTCCTTTTTATGTGACACCCCCTTCCCCCAGTGTTGTCAGCTGCTCTGTGACACTCACCAGCTTGTCTGACCTGGGGTCAAGTTGGGATGACTGGTGCAGAGTCACTCCTGAGAGGCCACGTTCCCTGCTTTTGGATTTTGTAGTTTCTGCATCAGTAGCATGATCTCCACCGCTATGGTCTGTGATCACTGTGCTTTGTGAGACTGTGCATCCCCTCATAGCCTTTCTCAGTGTCCATGGCATTTTTGTGACTTCCCAACGCTAGAGTGAGTTTTTCTGCCAAAATGCGTGGGGCCGTTGGTGGCCTCTAGACTTTCCCCACCTCCCGACGTGGGAGAACTGTGAAACTTCCACAAGGCTGCCTGCCTGGTCCTCCCCATTCTCCTGGTATCAGTTTCTCTGGGTTTGACACAGGCCCGAGAGGTGTCCTCTACCCTACCTCCTCTCCAGCCCGTTTTAGACTATGTCATTGTGAGGCCACCAGCCCTTTCGTTTGAATTCTGTGAATCTCCACCTGGTCTAACTGTGGGTGGAACTTGGACAGTACTGTCGCCCTCTTCCAACCTTCTTCCCCTGCATCCCTGGCACTGGTTGTTTTCTGTGAAAACGGCAGTGAACAGGTTCAGTTTTGAACTGGCCCTGGGGAAATGGGTCAGGAGTTGTGTGGGCAAGAGGGAGGGATGAGAGCCGTTGGAGAACTGAGAATGAATTTTTTTTTCTTTCTAACATGTTTTTATATTAGTAATAAATGCAGCGGAAACAAGCATTTTCTTTAATCCCTGTGTTCCAGTCATCTCAGGAGGTGCAGGTGAGGCTGTTCTTCTTGGAGTCAGTTTATTCTTCATTTAGTTCATATGCAGTGTTGCTAGAAGTTTCTTCCAGTCTGAGGAAGCCAGTGGCGTCCCATTAACCTATGGGAATCAACCCGACCAGGTTGCATTTTGTTCAAGGGTAAAGTTTTGTTGAGAAAAAGGAAAGGCCGGGTATCCATGGAGTAATTTTTAAACATTTTACCTGCATTTATGGTTTGAGGTTTATGGAGTGGTAATGACAAAGCAATCTTTCAACAAATATCTCTAGCATGCGTGTGGGCCAGGCAATGTACTAGATGCTAGAGAAAATGGAGAGCCGAAATCAATGCATTTAAAATCTACAAGAGGAGACACGTTAGTGAAAAAGTCACCAGTATGCGTGAAGTACCTGTCAGAAGTGCTATGAAGAAGCGAGACGGGGACTCTCCTGGTGGCACAGTGGTTAAGAATCCGCCTGCCAATGCAGGGGACACGGGTTCGAGCTCTGGTCCGTGAAGATCCCATATGCTGCAGAGCAACTAAGCCCGTGCGCCACAAATACTGAGCCTGCACTCTAGAGCCCGCGAGCCACAACTACTGAGCCCGCGTGCCACAACTAGCGAGCCTGCGCGCCTAGAGCCTGTGCCCTGAAACAAGAGAAGCCACCACAGTGAGAAGCCCCAGCTCGCAGCAGCTAGAGAAAGCCTGCGCGCAGCAACGAAGACCCAATGCAGGGCATCCCTGGTGGTACAGTGGTTGAGAGTCCGCCTGCCAATGCAGGGCACGCGGGTTCGTGCCCCGGTCTGGGGAGATCCCACATGCTGTGGAGAGGCTGGGCCCGTGAGCCATGGCCGCTGAGCCTGTGCGTCCGGAGCCTGTGCTCCGCAACAGGAGAGGCCACAACAGTGAGAGGCCCGTGTACCACAAAAACAAAACAAAACAACAGGTAAGACCTTTTGTTATAAAGCAGAAACTAACACACCATTGTAAAGCAATTATACCCCAATAAAGATGGTTAAAAAAAAAAAAAAAAAAGACCCAATGCAGCCAAAGATAAATAATAAATACATTTATGTTTAAAAAAAGAAGGCGTGGTGAGGGAGCATGTAATAAACAGAGTCTGGGGAGATGGCAGGTGAGACAAGCTCTGAGCACAAGCAGGAGGTGAGGTGGGAGAGCAGAGTCCAG
This sequence comes from Phocoena phocoena, assembly GCF_963924675.1. Classification (NCBI taxonomy): domain Eukaryota; kingdom Metazoa; phylum Chordata; class Mammalia; order Artiodactyla; family Phocoenidae; genus Phocoena; species Phocoena phocoena. The sequence continues at coordinate 82,685,678 of NC_089228.1, read as the reverse complement.
GCAAAGGTGTTGCTAAGAGGAGATGGGAAGAGTGAGAGGCGAGGAGAAGGAAAAGGAGCTAGACGACTCAGGGCCTTGCAGAACATGAGGATTTGGGTCTTAAGACAGAAGCCTTTGAAGAATTTTAGGCAGGTGGGTATCATAAATTAGATAGGTTTTTCAAAAAGATGACCTCTGTATGGAGCTGGCCAGGCTTGGAAGTGGCATTAGCAAGTTACTTGAGCAGTCCGAGGGAGTTGGTGGTGGTATAGACTTGGGTAGCGGAGTGGAAGAAACGTGAACATTTGGAAATAGACCAAAATGGAAGTATTTTAGGTTTCCCAGGGTCGGGTCGTTCTGGCTCGCATAACCAAGTGCTGTTTGGAAAGGTATTAGAAGAAAACAGGCAGAATGCCACTAATTTGCTTTTGGAATGGTTGCATCTTTTCATACATCCAAGGAGAGATATAAAGTAAGTAGCTGGATATACAGATTTGGTACTCAGATTAAAACTAGAGACATAAATCTGAGTTACTTGCATATAGGTAGTGGTTGAAGCTATGAGCGTGGACATATTCCTTCACTCTAAATATTAAGCACCTATTATGGCCCAGTTATGAGTTTTAAGTTCAGTTGTAACAAACCAAAATTAGTCTTAAAGCAAGATAGAAGTTTATTTCTCTCACAAGTCAAGAAGTGTAGTACAAGGCATGTGTGACAATCATGCCACCACAAGGTCCTCAGGTGTTCAGAACCCCTGCTCCCCCCTAGCTCTCAGTTCCATGATTCTTGGGGCCAGACCCTCCTATTCACAGTCTGCAGTGAAACTCTAGCTCACTTATCCATGCTCCAGGCCTCAGGACGGAGGAAGGGCAGAGGAAATTACCTCCAAGCTAACATACCCTCTTTAACTTACACATCACTGGCCATAACTTAGTCCTGTGGCCAATCCTTGGCCCCAGTGAGGCTTGAAAAGTACTCTTTATTCAGGCAGCCACGTACTAAGCAAACTCTTGGCCCTTCAGCAGGTAAAAACATTAGAGGAGGATGAACATCCTCTACCAGTGCCTCCCTGCTAGAATTTGGACATGAAATAGAGAATAAGACAGTCAAGTGTCAGTGCCCTCCAGCCAAAGACCACACATCACCTGCAGAGATCTCACTAAGAGAGGGTTAGGAGTGATTAGGATTTGTGTTTGTGTTAGGGTTTGTGTTGTGATTTGGGGGAAGATTCAAGGAAGTGGGGAATCTAGATTGAGTGCTCCCAGGAAGTGGGAGCAATTCTATCATTTCACATTTTAATACAGTCATCCCTCGGCATCTATGGGGAATTGGTTCCAGGACCCCGTCATGTGCCAAAATCCAAGGATGCTCAAGTCCCTTGTATAAGATGGCATAATATCTGCGTATAACCTGCACACATCCTCTCCTATACTTTGTCATCTCTAGATGACTTATAATACTGAATACAATGTGAATGCCATGTAAATAGTTATAAATACAATGTAAATGCTATGTAAGTAGTAGCTGGTATGCAGCAAATTTAGATTTGCTTTTCGGAATTTCCTGGAATTTCTTTTTTCCCCTAATATTTTGATACTAGGTTGGTTGAATCCGAATATGTGGAACCCACAGATAACAGAGTCTCCTCTGGGGGGAGAAATGAAACATGGCTGAAGCTGTAACTAGCAAAAAAGCAGCTACTACTCATTTTAGCTGAGAGGGACCTGTTCAGAATTTATGGTTTGCATAGTAACCTTGTTTTTGTCTGCACTTACACAAGATTATAGACTGTCTTACTTCATCACAGTCACAGATTGGCCTTGTCTGGCATGGGTGTTCTGAGGTTATGTTCAATGTGAGAACACCATGGCCTAGATGTGAGGGCCAGCCCAGCTCTTAAAAACACCGAGGTCGGACTTCCCTGGTGGCGCAGTGGTTAAGAATCTGCCTGCTAATGCAGGGGACATGGGTTCAATCCCTGGTCCGGGAAGACCCCACATGCCGCGGAGCAACTAAGCCCGTGTGCCTAGAGCCCACATGCTCTGCAACAAGGGAAGCCACTGCAATGAGAAGCCCGCACACCGAAACAACGACCCAACACAGCCAAAAGTAAAAACAAATTTATTAAAAAAAAAAGTCAGGAAGTTCCAATGAATCCAAGAGTCACACACACAAAAAAAGAAGTACCCAAATATTGATTGTGGTGGTGATTTAACCGGTGTGTACATGTCAAAACTTATCAAAGTGTACACTTTGCAGTTTATTGGCTGTCTATTGTATACGCAGCTTATGGTAACTCAATTACACCTCAGAAAAGCTGTTACCAAAAATGAAAAAAAAAAAAAAGGTGAACTGAAGCTCCACCGCACCGTGATTTCTGTTTGTTAGGCTAGAGTTCCTCCTCGTTTACACCTCTACACCTCGGGATTTTGTGACACATCTCAACACTTGACCGACAAGGCCTCTTCCTGAGTCGGTGGACTGTGCCCTTCTGCTCCTAACCAGACGTCACGGGGCTGGTACAAGGTAGCATTCAGTTTCTTAAGAAAAGAGAAAACATGACTTTACTCTTTCATACTAGTCGGAAATTATTATGTTCAGTCCTTAGTCACGCGGCGTCGCGGAGTCACTGCGTTGGGGTTCCCCAACCGTCATAAACTTGCTGTCGCGACCCGAGTGGGCGGACCCCCGCCGCAAGCACTCCCCGGAGATGATGGCGCGGCGCTCGTGGGCCATCCGGGGGCGGGGTCGACAGCGCAGGCCTAGAGAGCCCGCCTCGTTCCGGGCCCCAAGCTGCCGGAACCGGAAATAGCACCCGGCGCCGCCAAGATTGCCGTAACTGCCACCGCGATGCCGAAGGGGCCCAAACAGCAGCCGCCGGAGCCCGAGTGGATCGGGGACGGAGAGACCACGAGCCCCACAGGTGAGGCTGGTAGGCAGGGAGGGAAGGAGATAGGAAAGAGAAGAAGAGAGAGAAGTGTGTGCGTGTCTTAGGAGAGAGTCACGGGGCGCGAGACTGACCGGGCCGTGCGAGGCTACTGCGCATGCGTTCAGTGGGGCCGAGAAGAGTTTGCCCTGGCAGGAGGGCTTTTGGGGTGCCGGCGAAAGAAGAGGTGCCGGGGTGTCACGCAGGAACTTCAGTAAGACTGGGAAAGAGACGAGGAAGAGCTTATGGTACCGAGGGAGAGATGGGGAGAACTGAGAAAGTCCTGTTTTCTTCTCATTTGGACATCTTCCCTACCACACGGTATTCCACATCCGGCACTTACATATTGATATAAGTTGTGCCTCGACCTTCTCTCTCTCTCGCGCGCGCGCGCGCACACAAACATACACATTCTCACACTCACCCGTGGAAACCAGCATCCCACCTGCTTCTTAAGAAAGGATGACTCCTTGCGCTCTTTCGTAAGACACCTTTCTGACTCAACTGGAGCAAGAGCATAGACACTGGGTGTTGGAATGGAGGATTACGGTTTACTTAAAAGCAGCGGATGTTTATGGAGCACCTGTTTTTAATTATGCAGTGTGAATGCTGTGCTTTGGGTAGGGGAGAAAAAAATACGAAGACATCCTACCAGGCTTGAAGGTACTTCAAGAGGGAGATAAAAATGGATACAAATAATTATAGTAGGTATACAGTGACTAATTTTGCAGGCATTTATTGGATGCCTACTTTGTACCTGGTGCTGTGCAGAAGAACTGGAGGTGTAGGGATGAAAGATAAGCCTTGCCTATCGAGAAGGGGCAAGCCTAGTGGAGGGGACAGAGCATTAATCAGACAGAGGCTGACAGAGTGTGATGAATGTGTTGAGAATGCTATGGGACTAGAAAAGAGAGGGGCAACATCTATCAGATAGGGCGGGAGTGTCAGCAAAGCCTCCCAGGAATATGTGATAGCTGAGTTCGTTCTTGAAGGATCAGTGTGAGTTAGCAAGGGGAAGAACATCCTAAGCAAGCAGAGGGTGCAGTTAATGCAGAGGTAGAGGTGTCGTTGAGCCTGGCTGGTTCCCAGTATTGTGTGACTAGTGTGATGGGGTTGGAAAGACGTGCGGGAGACAGATAATGAAAGGTGTTATACACTACTCCAAGGAACTTAGTCCTAAAAACATTAAGAAGGAGGACCCATTGAAGTGCATAAGGAATGGTTGGAGGGAGGGAGACCATTTAGGAGGCTCTGGTAATGATCCAGGTGAGAAGTGGTAAGAGAGTAAGCCAGGGCATTGACTGGAACTGGGAACCAGCTAAATCAAGGGAGAAGAATTAAGGCTGACACTCACTTGAATACTGCAGCGGTTAGTAGGCTATTTATTGAAAGCAGTAGTGGCCTGTAGAGTGGGGAGCGGGAAGAGGTAAGGTCAGCTTTTGAATGCTGAGTTGGAGATTTCTGGGGAATTTTAAGAGGAGATGGCAAGGAGAGAGTTTGTTCGGTGGCTGTGGAGAGAGCGCTGGACTAGGAGTAAAGACACAGGTGAGTGTAGTTGTACGGGGCATCCCCTAGAGAGTGAATGCAGATTGAAGCGAAAAGACGTAGAAGGTGGGAACCCAAAAGAACCTCAACAATTAAGGGAAGTAAGGTGGAGAAGGAGGCTGAGAAGATGAGACCGAGAAAGGAGAGCAGCCAGAGAAACTAGAGGCAGACCAGCAGCAGCAGGATCCCTGACTCTAAGTAACAACAGGAAAGGAGAATTAAAAGGATGAGGAGGTAGGTAGCATGGAATGTTGCCAAGTAATCACGCAAAATAAGGACTACAAAGAAATCTTTTCGGGTTGAACAACTAAGGGGACAGTGACAGCTTTGAGAAAAGTAGTATTCATTAGAAGATGACAGCTGAATCAGGTTGCAGTATATTCAAAAAGGAACAGGAGATGAGGAGGTGGAGCTAGCGTGGACTGCACTCAGACTCAATGAAGACAGGATAGAAACAGTAATTGGGGGAGGAGATTGTAAGGTTACGGAAAGTGCTTTACTTGGCTTTGAAATTAGGAGTCACTTCAGTGATGTACTTACTAAGGGGAGGAGCCATTAGAGGGGGAGATGTGGAGGATACAGCATAGCTTTAGCCACACTTAGCCTTTTCCTGTTCCTTGCTGATAATACTTTCTCACGCTTGAACCTGTGCACAGGCTTCTCTCCCTATGGTCAGGAGGTGTGGTTGTGTTAGTCCTTGGAGATACTTAGTGTCTAAGTCACTCTCAGTGTTGTCAGGGTGAGCTGATCATGTCATTCCTTCTCGTGTACTGCAGTGGGTCCTCCTTCTTAATGGCTTTAGGGTTAGACTCCGTGGAATAGCTTATAAAACCTTTCATTACCTTCTCCTGCACATCTTTTCAGTTCCATCACGCTAGTCACCCAATATGGGGATCAGATTTTGAAATGTGTTCAGGATGGAGGTCACAGATGAAGCAAAGACAGGCATAAGCGTGCCTGGGAGTTAACCAAGGAGTGGGGAGAAGCCAGTGTCCAGAACCCGGGTATGGTTAGGGAAACAGAGATAGCAGACAAGATAGGATGTGCCCTTTTAGTCTGTGAGGTCCTAAGTTATAGCGATTGTCCTTTATTATCTCCAGTTTTTGACACTGTAGATGCTCAGTATCTGAATAACTGATTACTATGGACTAGGTGGAAATCTGGTGTGAGAATACTCAATGTGGTAGATAGCAGAAAGCCTTTGTTTTGGGGTTTTTTGGGGAAAAAAAACCCAAGCGATTGCAGGAGTGCTTTTGGATAGAATTGGGTAGCAGTGGGTGGATGGGATGGTTGGGAGACGAATGTGATAGTGGACAGGCCTGGGCGTGGAGGGAAGTCACGAGGCTGCTGGCTGCCTCCCAGTCTGATGTGGGAGGGAGTTAGACCTAGTCCCCTGCATTCAGGGTAATGGGGATGGACAGAAAGGAGAAGCTGGAATTTGTTCAGTCAGTAAACTTTTATCGACTTCCCACTTTGCTTCCTGGGAACACGAGCTAAGTAGTCTCAGGTCGCTCTCTAGGATGAAGGACTGATGCCCAATCAAGTACAATCACAGCTAGTGACTTGTGCTAGAAGTGCTAGTGGAGCAGGTGCGGCATAGACCCAGGTTGTTGTTGACTTACTAGATGGCTGTTTCCGTGGCCTGTAGGTTCCAAAAATGACATATCCCCAACTGAATTCATATTTTTGTCCTACCTTTCTCCCGCACGGGTGGTAGGGGTGGGGAGAGGGGTCCTTCTCTTCCAGTATATCCTGCGTTAATCAGTGGTACCACTAGCCCAGCTAATTTTGCCAGCTAAAAACATTGCAGTCATCTCTGAATACTCTTACTTCTCACCTCTGCCATCACCCTGTGGATTCTCCTTCTCTGCTTCCCACTGCTACCCTAGACCAGCCACCATTGTCTGTCTTATGGCCAATGTCTTGTGGCCAATGTCTTGTGTCTGTCTTGTGCCAATGTCTAGGGAGCGGTAGTTGAGCTAGAAAAACAGTAAATAGGGTGGGGACCACTGAGAGCTTGGCAGGAGAGATCAGAGTGCTTTGGAATTTGCAAATCATCATTCACAATATCTGCTTAACCTTCTAGACAAAGTGGTGAAGAAAGGGAAGAAGGACAGGAAGACCAAAAAGACGGTGAGGAGAGAGGACTGTGGGTGTTTCTGAGCAGAAGGTGGCCCTTTGAAGGCGGTGGGGGCCCAGGGGAGGGGAAGAGGTCTCGTCAGGAGAGGGAGCAAGGTGGGATGGAGTGGAAGGTCCCTGGGCTTGTGTGTGGTGGTGAAGGGCTTGGTTGGTTTCTGAACCATGTTTACCTAGATCTTAACTCCCGTTATAGTTCTTTGAAGAGCTGGCAGTAGAAGACAGACAAGCTGGGGAAGAAAAGAAAGTGCTCAAGGAGAAGGAGCAGCAACAGCAGCAGCAACAGCAGGTACAGGTGTCAGGGGACCCACCACTACATGGAGGCATCCATGGGTCCGCCAGCCCCTCTGCAGCCCACACTGGTTCACTCAGCTGATGGGGAGCGCTCTCGGGAGCAGAGATACATCAGCGGCCTGGGCTTCATTCTCTCACTGTTTGGCTTTCAGCAGCAAAAAAAGAAGCGAGATGCTCGCAAAAGCCGTCGGAAAAAGGATGTGGATGATGACGGAGAGGAGAAGGAGCTCATGGAGCGTCTTAAGAAGCTCTCAGTGCCGGCCAGTGATGAGGAGGATGAGGGTAAATGTCCCGAGGGGAAATGGGTACCTGGAACCCTTTAGTCATGAAGAGTCAGGAGCTGCATTCCTTGCTTGTGGAGTTGGATTAGATTAAGGAGCAGGACATTGTAATTCTCACCTTCTCCCCTTGTCATTTCAGTACCTGCCCCAGTACCCCGAGGAGGGAAGAAAACCAAGGTAAGCCATCTGTGTGGTAGACAGAGACCCCAGGGGTGCAGCCTTGACCATCCCGCTGACTTCTCTGGCCCTTTCATTCTCCAGGGTGGTAATGTTTTTGCAGCCCTGATTCAGGATCAGAGTGAGGAAGAAGAGGAGGAGGAAGAAAAACATCCTCCTAAGCCAGCCAAGCCAGAGAAAAATCGGATCAATAAGGTGATAGTGATGGCTCTGCCAGTCACTCCCACCCCGTGTAGCACCTCTGGCCACAGTGTGGTAATTTCCCGGCTTCTTTTCTTGCTTTTCAGCTAGCTCTTCTAGGCCAGTCTTGCTTACACTGTCAGAGTCAGCTTTTTAAAATGCTCTTCATCACTCGGAAATTTACAGTGATCCTGTTGCTTTCAAACTCCAAATATAAAACAAAGGCCTGTGGGTCTTTGTCCTTCCACTTGGACTCCTCTGCAGGGTTACTTGGGACTTCTCCATGTATACCTTTCAGATTAGCCTGATCACATCTTGGCATCCAGCTTGACTGTGTGTTGAAACCTTTGTTCTTTATGCCTTCTCTTCCCTCTTCCTAGAACACCTTCACTAAGCCCACATCCATTACCTCGTCTCGAGATGTGTCCTCTTGAGGAAGCCCTCCAGTGCTAGGGTCATCTCACCCACGTGGCTCACTTGCCTGTGTCACAGTCCCTTAGCCGGAGACTAGGGTTTTGCTGGGTCTCATTTTCTCCCTGGCAGACTCAGTATAGTTAACTGCTACTCCTAGATCCCCTAGAAACACTCGTTAAGCTACAATATAGCAAATTAATTTGTGTGTGTCTGTGTGTGTCTTCTCCAGGCTGTATCTCAGGAACAACAGCCAGGGCTCAAGGGCAAAAAGGGAAAGGAGGAGAAGTCAAAGGGGAAGGCCAAGGTGAGGGAGTATAGGCAGGAGGAGGGGCTGGGTCTCAGGAATTAGAGCATTTCATCAAACTTGCTGTCTTTTCCCTGGTAGCCTCAAAATAAATTTGCTGCTCTGGACAATGACGAGGAGGAGAATGAAGAGGAAATAACAAAAGAAGAGGAACCACCCAAGCAAGGGAAGGAGAAGGCCAAGAAGGCAGAGCAGGTTTGTATTTTGGTGTTGGGAAGGTGGGCTGAGGGACTAGGACTCTGTGGCCCTTGGGCAGGGGGCAGGATCTGGGGGTGCTCTTACTCTCCAGAGCAGGAGTTGGCAAACTTTTTTTTTTTTTTTTTTGTCCCTGCCACATGGCTTGCGGGATCTTAGTTCCCCAACCAAGGATTGAGCCCTGGCCCATGGCACTGAAACCGTGGAGTCCTAACCACTGGACCACCAGGGAAGTCCCAGGCAAACTTCTGTAAAGGGACACATAATAAATATTTTTGGCTTTGCAGGCCATATACAATCTCTGATGCATATTCTTCTTGTTTTCTATTTTTGGAAAAATTCCTTGAAAGTGTAAAAACCGTTCTTAGCTCAAGGGCCATCATTGGCAACTCCTGACCCAGAGAGGAAATACTGCGGGCGTTAGCCTCAGTCAGTCTGAGCTGTGGCTCTTGCCACCACTCACTGTGTGACCTTGAGTACATTTTTCCATCTCCTTGGGTCTCAGTTTCCTCATCTGTGTGATCTAGTGATCTCTGAGCTCCCTCGTACTGTTAGCATTTGCTAGTTCTGATTTTACTGGATTTCTCAGTGACTGTATGCTAGGGCTTCTAGACCTTTCCCCTGCATGTTAATGTGTAGGCCACTGATACATGAGAAAAAGAACCTCATATAATCCTCAATTACACTGTATTGGCAGTTACATAGTTACAGGTATACATACATTATTACGTTTCATACATAAATACTCATACCATTTCTGGTGGCAAAAACGGATATAGGGCTGCAAGGAGAGCAGGGCGGGTATGAGAATGGGAGCGGATCCACCAGTGTATTTCAGGACCCTGGTGGAGAGAGACAGAGCTGACTGTGGAACTGGGGGTACGTGATGTGAATTCTGAGTTCTAGAAGGGGTCCCTTGTTTTTACTATGCCCTGGTTCTCACAGGGCTCAGAGGAAGAAGGAGAGGAGGAGGAGGAGGAAGGGGAGTCCAAGGCTGATGGTCCCTTTGCTCACCTTAGCAAGAAGGAGAAGAAGAAGCTGAAGAAACAGGTAAAACCTTGGATTCTTGGTGGTCAAAGGTGGGAGAACCTGATTTTTTTTTTTCCTTAACACTTCAAGTAGGGGACATGTGAATTAGGGGACAAGAAGGAGCGCTTTGGGTGCTCTGTCAAGTAGAACAGTTGGAGTAAGGAAATAACTGCTCTCTGTGAGCCTTGTCTTGGTGTCTGGTGATGTGGGGCTGTATTGTGGTGATGGGAAAGTGGCAGGCAATAGCCTCAAATGTGATTTTTCCTTCCTTCTCAGATGGAGTATGAGCGCCAGGTGGCTTCATTAAAAGCAGCCAGTGCTGCTGAAAATGACTTCTCCGTGTCGCAAGCAGAGGTGTCTTCCCGCCAGGCCATGTTAGAAAACGCATCTGACATCAAGGTAAGGTCTGGGCCAAGGTAAGGGCCCCTCTACCAGCTTACCCAGGGACATGCCACTTCTCACCTTCCCCTGAGTGGCCACGGCAGCCGAGGAAGTGGGTATGAATGGGAAGTCCATTGGGAAGAAAGCTTGGAGCCGTTCTCTACACCTTGAGTTCTGCCAACTTGAGTGAGAAGATAGAAGAGCCAGCATAAGGGTCCACCCTTGGAGGGAAGCAAGGCGGGACAGGCTGGCCGAGCTTAGGATTTGGAGACTCCGATTAGAGGCAGTGGTTGGGGAAGGGGCCGGTGTGGTGAGAAGAGGGGCCTTCCCTGCAGAGAGAAAGCTGCAGCTGCTGTCTGGAAGGGAGAGTTCTCATGTGCTCACTCCTTCCCTGACACCTGCAGCTGGAGAAGTTCAGCATCTCCGCCCACGGCAAGGAGCTGTTTGTCAACGCAGACCTGTACATTGTCGCCAGCCGCCGCTATGGGCTGGTGGGACCCAATGGGTGAGGAGAGGAGGGGCTGGAGCTGTGAGGGGGGCGGGGCTGGAAGGAGAAGAGACTTCTCTGAGGCAGCCTGGTCCTAAAAGCTCTCATCCCCCAGCAAGGGCAAGACTACTCTCCTCAAGCACATCGCCAACCGAGCCCTGAGCATCCCTCCCAACATCGACGTGCTGCTTTGTGAACAGGGTGAGGCCGCTGGTGGGAGAGGGGCTTGATGGGGAGGTGAAACCGAGGGGCCTGAGGGGGGCCGCCACTGGGGTACAGGAGCCAACCAAGAATAGAAGAAACCGTGGTTGTAGAGCTGGAAGGGTTATGTGGGGAGACTGGGGACTGGGAAATGGTGCTAAAGAAGGGGGAGAAGAGATGAGAGACTGGAGAGTATTTTATTTGGAACAAGTACAAAGAGCTGGGCAGGGTCAGGCAAACCAGAAACAGCTATAGGGAAGAGGGAATAGGAGGCTTGGCCCTTGGGGCACCCTGACTTCTCCCCTGCCCCCAGAGGTGGTAGCCGATGAGACGCCGGCCGTGCAGGCTGTTCTTCGAGCCGACACCAAGCGCTTGAAGCTGTTGGAAGAGGAGCGGCAGCTTCAGGGACAGCTGGAGCAGGGTGATGACGTGGCTGCCGAGAGGCTCGAGAAGGTAGAGGAGATGGCGCAGGGGACACGGGCTAAGACTGGGGGCTCCTGGGACCTCGCAGCATGTGTCCTCTTCTCCCTCCTCCCAGGTGTATGAGGAATTGCGGGCTACCGGGGCGGCAGCTGCAGAGGCCAAAGCCCGCCGGATCCTGGCCGGTCTGGGCTTTGACCCTGAGATGCAGAATCGACCCACACAGAAGTTCTCGGGGGGCTGGCGCATGCGCGTCTCCCTCGCTAGGTGGGCCCCCCCTCATCACCCTGCCTTCCAGCACCATCCACCAGGGCTCTTTCCCTTCTCCCCGTTCTTCCAAAGCCGTCTTCTCCCTCCCTGCCGTGCCAGACTCAGGGTCTTTTCTCCTTACCTGGGGGTGTATTCTGTCTGTGTCTCCTGCCTGGGAACTGTCTAAGGAGAGGTTGGGAAGGAGTGTTCATGGTCTCAGGCTCCACTTACCAGAGGCTTCTCTGGGTTCTCTGAGCAAGGGTCTTCTTCCCCCTGACTCTGCATTCTGCTGCCCTGCCCTCTAGGGCGCTATTCATGGAGCCCACGCTGCTGATGTTGGATGAGCCCACCAACCACCTGGACCTCAATGCTGTCATCTGGCTCAATAAGTGAGTAGCCCTTGATTACAGCCTTTGCATCGTTGGTTCGCATTCTGCCCTCGTTTCCTCTAGCTGGTCTCCACTCTGTCCTTGACACCTCTCACTCCAGCCCCCCCTCTTTCACTCCCTGCCCCCGTGCTCTGTCTGCTTCCCCTGACTCCACCCTAACCTGGCCATTGTGACATTTCCACGCTCTTCTCTAAAACCCAGCTACCTCCAAGGCTGGCGAAAGACGCTGCTCATCGTCTCCCATGACCAGGGCTTCCTGGATGACGTCTGTACCGATATCATCCATCTTGATGCCCAGCGGCTCCATTACTACAGGGGCAATTACAGTAAGGAGGGTCGTTTGCGGGCAAGGAAAGGGGTGGTTCCTGGAGAAGGGCCTGGGAGGGAGGGCCTGTAGGGTTGTGGTGATAATTCTGAGTCTTTCAGAATTCTAGACAACGACGCCTGCCCCCATCCTCCCCCGTCCTGCTGGGGAGAGGGACAACCATCGATGCCCATTCCCCTCTCTTGCCCCAGTGACCTTCAAGAAGATGTACCAGCAGAAACAGAAGGAACTGCTGAAGCAGTATGAGAAGCAGGAGAAAAAGCTGAAGGAGTTAAAGGCGGGCGGCAAGTCCACCAAGCAGGCGGTGAGCACTTGGGTCTTCCTGGGAGGACTCGGGCCCTGCCTGCCTTTTGAGGCCTTCTGTAAAGGGTGCGGGTGTCTCCTTCTTCCCCAGGAAAAGCAAACAAAGGAAGCCCTGACTCGAAAGCAGCAGAAGTGCCGGAGGAAAAACCAGGATGAGGAGTCACAGGAGGCCCCCGAGCTCCTGAAGCGGCCCAGGGAGTACACTGTGCGCTTCACGTTCCCTGACCCGCCGCCGCTCAGCCCTCCGGTGCTGGGCCTGCACGGTGAGCGGCCGCGGCCATGCCTTCCCTCCACACCAGGACATTCAGGGCACCCTCGGGGGACTCTGAAGAGAAAATAAAGTGCTTCTTTTCCTGGCCTCTCAGGTGTGACGTTTGGCTATGAGGGGCAGAAACCACTCTTTAAGAATCTGGATTTTGGCATTGACATGGACTCAAGGAGTGAGTTGGCAGGGGAGGCTCAGGAGCCCCGGGGAGAGTTTCTGGGGACCTCGCCTCTTTGACCTTTGTCTTCCTTCTGGCAGTCTGCATCGTGGGCCCTAACGGTGTGGGGAAGAGCACCCTGCTGCTGCTGCTGACAGGCAAGCTGACGCCGGTGAGTCCAGGAGCCAGGAAGGGGGGATGGCGACGAGCGAGCGGAAGCGTGAGCACACGGCTCTTCCCCAGAGGCTGCAGTTGGGGGCCCCTCTGTGCCGTGGAGAGTTAAATACAGAACTTGTCATGGATGGTGCGCTTCCTTGAGAGGTGCTGTAGAGGAGGACGGTTTAGATCAGGCGGGGAGAAGAGCCAGAAGTGGGGCCAGGCTAGGGGCATGCCTCCCCACCCCCCATGTGTTTCGGTTATGCAAGAAATACATGCCCATTGTAGAGTGGTTAGAAATTGCACAAGCCAGGGAATTCCATGGTGGTCCAGTGGTTAGGACTCAGAGCTTTCATTGCTATGGATCCGGGTTCAGTCTCTGGTCCGTGAACTAAGATCCCTCAAGCTGCGCGGCACAGCTGGAAAAAAAAAGTTTCGTAAGCCAGAGCAAAATCCAGAGGTGACCAGTATTAATTTCGATGGATTGCTTTCTCCCTTTTTTTTCCTTTACAAGCGTGCGTATAACTTTTTTTAACGAAAGTGGCCTATCGTGTGAATTGTTCTGTGGCCAGCTTTTTCCAGATAATGTACATCAAGTGTTTTTCCGTGCCAGTAATCCTGTGTGTGCGTTCACTTCGTGTGGATCTACCGTAGTGTATTTGATGTCAGTCGTTTAGATTTTTCACTAAAGGACAAACCTGTAGTAAATAGTCTTATTATACCTGTTCATGAATTTAGTTTTCCTTAGGATAAATTCCCTGGAATTGCTTTGGGGACTTTTGCGGTGTTATGTAGTGCTTAGGTGGGTTGTAGCCATCTGTCTGCCCTCCAAGAAAGTGTTGAGAGGGCCCGTTGCCTCACACCCACAGAGAGTAGATCTTCAGAAAGGTGTTCTAGATCCTCACACAAACTGTCTCTTAATCCCCATCTGAGGTGGAACCCTGAAAACATCTTGCTGGAAGGCGGGGGTGGGGACAGGGGTCCTTTACTTGTGGTCAGTCTGCTCCTGGTTCTGAATCTCTGCTTTCTGTCTCCCCCTCCTTCATTCTCCTCTTGCTTCTGATTTCCTGGGCCTGCCTTGGTCACGTTCAGGAGACGCCCGTGTTCCCTTTCTCATGCTGGCTTGTTCCAGCCCGGTTCTGGTGTTTAGCTCCCCTTCAGAAAAGTTGGGGTGTGGAGCTGCAGCTCCTTTCCCCTTAGTTCCCCCCTTGCTTTTTCCTTGCAGACTCGTGGGGAAATGAGGAAGAACCACCGGCTGGTAAGTGGCTTTGGAAATCAGGGAGTAAGAGGCTGACAGAGGAAGTATGACTTTGACTGACCACCTCCCTCTTCTCTCGGGCAGAAAATTGGCTTCTTCAACCAGCAGTATGCAGAGCAGCTGCGCATGGAGGAGACGCCCACCGAGTACTTGCAACGGGGCTTCAACCTGCCCTACCAGGATGCCCGCAAGTGCCTGGGCCGCTTTGGCCTGGAGAGTCACGCCCACACCATCCAGATCTGCAAACTCTCTGGTACCAGGGGCCAGGGCAGGTGTCCCCGTCCTTAGCCTTCATACCTGCAGACTGTCCCTAGAGGCAGGAGGAAAGAGGAACTGGGACTTGGGGGACCTCACCGCGTGTGCACACACACATTCAGGGTTTACCTGCAGAAATGTCAGGTGGTGAAAGGTGTGGTGGATCTCCTTTCCCTTTGCTACAGGTGGGCAGAAAGCCCGAGTTGTGTTTGCAGAGCTGTCCTGTCGGGAGCCCGATGTCCTCATCTTGGTGAGTGAGCTGGACTGCAGGGCTGGGGCAAGGGTGACAGAAGAGAAAGGTAAGAGTCGTAACTCTCAGTCACGGGATGCCTCCTCCCCCATAGGACGAGCCCACCAATAACCTGGACATAGAGTCTATCGATGCTCTTGGGGAGGCCATCAACGAATACAAGGGTGGTGAGTCAGCTCAGGGCGCGCCCTCCTCCTCCCCGCCTTGGGGACCGGGCTGTGGTGTCTTTCGGCTGGGCGCCCTCCTCTCAGGTTCTGATCCCCCTCTTCCTCCTTCCTCTCTGCCCTCCATTCTCGCCATCTTTCTTCAAAGCTGTGATCGTCGTCAGCCATGATGCCCGACTTATCACAGAAACCAGCTGCCAGCTGTGGGTGGTGGAGGAGCAGAGTGTTAGCCAGATCGACGGCGACTTCGAAGACTACAAGCGGGAGGTGTTGGAGGCCCTGGGGGAAGTCATGGTCAGCCGGCCCCGAGAATGAGCTTTCCTTCCTGGACATCCCCTCGTCTCCTCTCCACTCGGAAGTCTGCTCTGGTCTGCAACTGGCGCAGTAGCTACTCGGGTACATGAAGGCGGAGTGTGGTCTTGATGTGACCAGGATACCGCTTCGATTGCTTCCTCTTCTCTGAAAGACTTGTCTGATTGCTCTCTTCAGATAACTGAGCTGGCCTTGTTCTTGAAATCCCTCTGTACAAGCAGAGGTGACCTTTGTTATGGGGTTGCATCCAGCCAAGCTCATGTGGCCAGTTGTCTGAGACTCTGTCCTCAGAAGCCTGCGTCTGGTCCGCCTCAAAGCTTCAGGCCCAGCTGCTGCCCTGTTCTGTGAGTGGTGCTGCTTTTTTCTGGTGGATTTAATGCCGACCTAAGTGATACAAACAGCTGGCGCAGCTCAGAGCTGGAGGAGAGTTCTGAGGCCTGCACTGTCACCCAGGATTTGGTGCCTGCAGTCTCTAGTCTGGTTGGGGACTTGGGGGCAGGAAAGGAATGCTGCTGAACTCGAATCACGCTTTACAAGGGGAAGAAATAAAGGAAAGGAGTTGCGCCGCCCTGTCACTGTTTGGAGATTTCGTGGGAGCTGGAACTGTTCTTACTCTTGATTTGCTTTGTTCAGTTTACTAGCAGCAGTTAGTATCCTCTCTTCCCCACCAGTACAGGTGGGTCTAACTTGCAGTCTTACCGCACTTTAGGTGGTGCTCACTGTTTGAGGAGCCTCCCTCCCTTCCCACAGCCCTTCCGACAAGGACAAAGGAAAGTGAGTCATCCCATCCAACTAGGACACTCGGGTTTCTCACTATCCAAGCTCCGCCCTGGTATCAGGGACCAGAGACCTGATCCTCCCAAAAGTTACTAAATCAGCCAACATGTACAGCACCGTGCAGTATGCAAGAAGGGAAGAGACAAGGTCTGCCTTCATGAATAGTCTAGATAGAGAAGACTTAGAAAGTAAGACTTGAGTGTATAGCGTGATACAGTTAATTGCCAAATGTGTGGTGCTGTAGATTCTAAGTTGCCTTGAGCTCATAGAAGAGAAAGATTATCTAGAACTTGATTATTGGGCGGGATCACTTGAGAGTGGACCCTGAAAAAGTAAGGATTTTTTTTTTTTTAAATTATTTCTTTATTGTTGGCCGTGTTGGGTCTTTGTTGCTGCGCGCAGGCTTTCACTAGTTGCAGCGAGTGGGGCTACTGTTCGTTGTGGTGTGGCAGCTTCTCATTGCAGTGGCTTGTCTTGTTGTGGAGCACGGGCTCTAGGTGTGCAGGCTTCAGTAGTTGTGGCACATGGGCTCAGTAGTTGTGGCTCATGGGCTCTAGAGCGCAGGCTCAGTAGTTGTAGCACACGGGCTTAGGTACTCCACAGCATGTGGGATCTTCCCGGACCAGGGCTTGAACTGGTGTCCCCTGCATTGGCAGGTAGATTCTTAACAACTGCACCACTAGGGAAGTCCCAGGATTTTAGTAGTGAGGAACAGGGAGCCATTTTTGGAACATAGGAAAAGAGCAGGTCTAAGGCAGATCTAAAGAACTATTTGAGAGTTAATGAGAGAACATGGCTGCTGTGGCCACTTTTCTTATTAGAGTTAGATTGGAGAGATGGGTTTGGAAAGTAAAACCCAAGTGGCAAGTGGTTGGTTGGTGGTGATTTCAGGTAGTGATGGGCAAGGTGGACTTTAGAGACTTATGGGATGGGCCCCAGAACTTTCGCTGTGGGGATGAGCTAATAAATCCTGAATTAGGATACGAGAGAGAGGGATACAAGGCAAGGACAGATGGAAAGAGCCAGGTGTGGGAGTTGGAGAGAGGATGGTCAGATGTGTGCAGTTCCAGGGAAAATATGAAGAACCATTTAAGATTTACTAAGTTGGGATGTCTAATTTGGGGAAGTTATTTTCTGGCCAAATAATACTGGACCTCAATTATGAGTTTTACGCTAAAAGTGAAGGTTTGGTGTGAAGATGATTGAAGACGTGCCGTTGGGTACATCTCCAAGTTAGATCTAAAGGAGCACCCCTTATGGAATTTGAGGGAAAAGCATCAGGGTCTTGTGCCAAGTAAGATGTTACATGTGAAAGTATTCTCCACAATTCCACAAAGTAGGTGTGTCGTAGAACAGTGGGAGCAGGCTTCAAGTCCACTACTAGTGGGGTGACCTTGGACTTAGCCTCTTGGTACCTGTTTCCTCATTTGTAACATGAAGGTGATAAAAAGCCCCTACCTCACAAGGTTATTAAGGGATTAAGTAATTATTTGTGAAGGGCTTTAATTTTTTTTTTTTTTACTTTTGTTACATGTATTTCATGTACACTCTACACTTTGCACTTAAATTTTTCAGTTCAGTAGTCTAGATGAGATGTTACACAAAATAGTTGAGAATGTTGTTTATAAAATGAACACCAACATTTTGCATTTTAAGTGTTTGATCGCGGATTTCACTACAAATACTTCAGATGCTCCAAAATAACTTCCATCCATGGGCACAAGTTTTCTTTCTTTCCTCAATATATATACTATAATAATGCACTTTAAATATGGGCAAAAGAATTACACTTCTTCAAAAAGAGCAGCATAGAAATGGAACTCGAAAGGAAAAAATTACACGTTTACACGGTAGTACAGTATGTGGGTAACCCAAAGCCTGAAAAATGGAATTTAGTTAACAATTAAATATTTTAATTTATGACAACCTTTGTCACCTACAAATCATGCACTAATATTGTTCATAATGAGCACCATAGAAGTGTTATAAAAAATTACTTACTCTTCTCCACACCTTCCTAATGAAGAAACAGACTCAGAGATGCTGACATACCCATGGTCACCCAGCCTGGAAAGGAGAGTTCCTGGGATGGGGGCCCTGGTTTTCTGATGCCAGTGCCCTGGGCGTCCTCCCTCATCTGTAGAATATGGACAGGATGACCAAAGGATGAGTCCTTGAGGGGCATGAGAGCCAAGGCAGGAGTGTGTTTTAGGAACATGTGAGAGACGTTTTATGGAAGTCTGTCAGCACTACGGTGGGAGAGATGAAAGTCAGGAAGGAGCCCTGTGGCCATACACAACTCAGAGGAGGCCTGGGAATGTGAGAAGTTGCCCTTGTGCTGCCGGTGCTGGTGCAGCAGCTGAGACGCTTGAACTGGTGGCTGTTCTAGGGCAGTGGTTCTCAGCGTGGACTAGACCAGCGGCAGCGGCATCACCTGGAGTTTGTTAGAAGTGCAAAGGTAGGAACTCAGTGGTGCCTTTGGAGCATGTCACAGGAAACGTGTTAGGAGAGAAAGGGTAGGGGTCACGTTTAGCTTGAGTGATTAGGGAAGACTTCTCAGAAGAAGTGACATTAATTAAAACCAAGGCCTGTAGGTGGAGAAGGAACCAACTAGATGGGTGAGAAAGAGCCTTCAGCAAGGCACCAGAATGTGCAGAGGCTCAGAAGCTGGAAAGAGCTTGACTTGGTCAGGACCATGGCTTGAGCTTAGAGCTTGAGCAGCGGCCAGGACACGTGGGGTCTTATAAACGTTGATAGGGAGTTGGGATATGGTTCTAGGAATAATAGAAGGCAGTGTGTACGCAGGAGTGTGAATTGACCTGGTTTTCATTTTCACAAAATTGCTCTGGCTGCTGGGTGAAGAGTGGTGGGTGGGAGGGAGACAGGAAGAGGAGATGCCAGGAGAGGCGAGCAGGAGGAGATATCCTCCTTCCTCTAAGAAAGGAAAGGAGATAATGTAGACTCATATTTTCAGGTGAAGAGAAGGGGAAATGGTGCTCACGTAGGATGGGGCTCACTTTCTCAGGAGATTTGGTGCCAGAGAAGGGAGAGGAGTTAGGAGTTGCCAGGTAGCAGTGAATGTTGAGTCCGTGCTAGTAATTGGTACTGGGCCAAGATGGTAGGATTTTGTGGGTTTTCAACATTATATTTACTGCCTGGGAGCAGGAATGGGAGAAATAGAATAATGGTGATTCAGAATTGGAGACTGCACTGGTGTGCTTGGGGAAGGGTTGACAGAAAAGTCAAAAGTTAATAGGTTATTTAGGGGTGGGGGTGGAAATGGAATAAGAAAGGAAGAACAGACCAACTGAAGCAGTCGCGAGAGGTGTGCCTGCAAGGCTTGGTGAAGAAACAGAAATGGGTCAGTGGGTACAGTGAAATGGATGAGATGCTCAAACTGTCTCCCTGCCTAAAAAAAAAAGAAAATCTAAGTAACAGGTAATTTGGATTTTCATGGAGAATTTGAAAAAAAATGGCTGAACTCATTTTTAAATTAAAATAGAAAAAATTAAGCTCTCTGTAAAGGTTCTTGTGGTGTGGCCTGTTGCAGGAGGTGGAGGGAAGAAGGTGAGAAGCAGCAGTAGATGGAACCAGAAAGAAAGAAACACAAGTTAAAGAATTTTTTTTTTTTTTAATTATTTTTGGCTGCGTTGGGTCTTCATTGCTGCGCCGGGCTTTCTCTAGTTGCGGTGAGCGGGGGCTACTCTTTGTTGCAGTGTGCAGGCTTCTCATTGTGGTGGCTTCTCACTGCAGAGCCCAGGCTCTAGGCACACAGGCTCAGTAGTTGTGGCTCGCGGGCTCTAGAGCGCAGGCTCCATAGTTGTGGTGCACGGGCTTAGTTGCTCCGCGACACATGGGATCCTCCCAGACCAGGGCTCGAACCCGTGTCCCCTGCATTGGCAGGCAGATTCTTAACCACTGCGCCACCAGGGAAGCCCAAGTTAAAGAATTTTTAACTTTTTTTCACTTGAGTTGTGTACTTCATTGGTATTTCACCTCTTAGGTTGGCCCTTAGATTACATCTTTTCAGGACCTCTCCGAGTGTGAAGAGCAACAGTAGGCTGACTGAACACCCTCTTTCCAGAGAAGGGGCAAAAGGGAAGATAAAATTAACACCGCTGGCCTAAGTGTAGGTGGGGCCTGTGAGGTTTAGGAAGTTGCTCCCCTCTTGTGGCCAATCCTGGAAACAACAGCCAAGAAACGTGTTCTAGGGCCCTGTCTTTTCATTGTTTTCCAGATCAGCAGTCAGCAACACCTGGGAACTTGTTAGATATGCAAAATCTCGGAATTCGTCCCAGACCTGCTGAATCAGAAAATTTGCCGAACCCCACCCCCAATCTCTTTTAAAAGCCCTTCAGATGATTCTGAGGAACGCTGCAACTTTGGTAACCACCATTCTCAACCTATACCCCAATATCCCTACCTCCCTTTCCCTCTTCCCCCAAAATGTAATCTCCTAATTTCTGATTACAAGAATAGCAGAGCTTCCTATTTAAAGTTAATCCTCTCCCTCCATGTTCTGGACTCTAAAACCTCCTGTCTCCCCAGGAATCTTTCTTTTTTTTAAATATACTTTTTTTGGCCATGCCACACAGTTTGCAGGATCTTAGTTCCCCAACTAAGGATCAAATCCAGGCCCCAGCAGTGAAAGTGCTGAGTCCTAACCACTGGATCACCAGGGAATTCCCACCCCTGGGAATCTTGTTCCATCAACGAGGTCCTCAATACCTGTCCTTAAGGTCTAAAAATTATCTTGATCCTACATCTTCTAGCAGCAGGCCTATTTCTCTCTACCCTGCAGAGCCCCTTTTCTGGGGGACAAGCAGGATCCACCTCTTTTTTTCTTCCTTCCCCAGAAACTGCTCTTGGATTTTTCCTTTTTCAGCCACTCTTCCCTACTCCTCCCTTCTGCCCACCCTCACGTTAAGTCCCTTCCCTAAGCTACTCCACAGGGCTGTTAGGATCAGCTAGAATGGATGTGCCTGCAGCTCAGGTGATCTGTGAGCGCTGCCTTCCCGAGCTGTGGCGTTCTGTATTCAAAGTACTCCTTCACCAGTATTTCACTTAACACCAACAAAGGGTTGAAAGCCACATTCCACAAAGGTTTGTATTAATGAACTTTCAACAACAGCTGATAATGGCTTTTTTCTTTTTAAACAGTCCAGGAACACCAGGGGTTAAATACTTCTCTTTCCACTGTTTATTATTAATGTACAAAATATACAAAACCAAAAGAAAAAAGAAAATACTCATCCTCAAATCCATTGTGGCTCTAACCCAAGACCCTGCACAAAACCCAACCAATCCACTGTTTTCATAGAAAACAACTGATGCTGAGACAGGTGAAGGAGAGGGCTGGGAGAGGGCAGGTCATCTCATCGAATCCACCCAGGAAGGCACCTGGTGGGGATTCAGAGGTGGCTGACAGGGCAAGGGAGGGAGCTGGAGGCCTCACACCCACAAGGTTCCAGGTGGGGGCCAGGAGCACGCTAACTCCCAGAGGCAGTGCGTGTAGTGTGACTGGCATGCCCAGCACGCCGGGCTTCAGTTGATGAAAAGCTGGTCTCACTGAAGTGTTTTAATTTCCAGAATGAGCTGCAGGCAAGGGTGGACCACCACCAATGGCCTCACCTATGCCAGCTAAAACTTTTCACCGGATGCCGATGTGGATTTGCCATCATTGAACCTAGCAGACCCATGATGCAAACTTGGGTGTTCACGGAAGATTGCAACGTCTTACTTGAGAAAGGACTCAATGTAAAGCCTGTGTCGGGAGGAGTGGGGATGATGTGTTCCAGAACTCAAATCCAGCCTGATTGAGTCCTCTCAGTGCAGTGGGATACACAATACCCCTTTTACCATCTCCCCACCCCACGAGGAAGCATGAACTTGGCTGGGATGATTTCATAAGTGCAGCTGATCCCGTGTCAGAGTTCTGTGTGCGTGTGGAGGACCCACAAGAGGTGTTCTCCAGGATAACCAGCTTTAGGTTCTCAGGCATAAAGGGTAATACTGGAGAGGCGCTTGGCATAAAGGGCAAATCTCCTCAAAAAGTGAAGCCAACTCGGTCTCCTCTTCAGCAGTCCAGGGTACAGAATGTGTCCAGTCTCTCTCCTCCCCAGACTGGAGGAAAATATGTACATCAATGCGCACCAGTGATCCGAAAACCCCCAAGAACCCAGGCAGGTGGGCACTGAGGGGGCCGGCTCCTCATCAGCTGGGGAACGGGGAAAATGGGCCTCACAGAAGCCATAAAAGGGTGGAAGGAGCAAGGCTGCAGTCCACAGGGGTGTGGGCGGGGTGGGCAGGTGGTCCCTAGGGCAGGGGGGGCCCATTGACACCCGGGTGGTAGAAGGCACAGTTGTTCTCATAGCGGCAGTTACCCTTCATCATGAAATGTCGACAAACAGGGCGATTTGACATGTCTGTGGGAATGATGGTGGAATAGTTAGATAGGAAATGGCCAAGAGGTCAATGCCACCCTCATCCCACCCGTCCAAGGCATCCTGAGACCTGTCTTTCAGAGACCTAGTCTTGGGGACCTGGGGGAAGGGCTAAAGGAAGGAACTGCCATGCATGCTGGGAACGGGGTGACCTCATGTTCTGCCTGGCAGACCCGGGGTAGTGACGTTCCCCAGAAAGTTGTAATGGGACACCAAAAGCCATACGGGGGACAGGGAGCATCCTCACCTCCTCCATGGCTGTGGCCTCCATCATGCCCTCGGTGGCCTCCTCCGCCATGGCCAGGGCCATCATGGCCACGGTGCTCATGAGGGGGTGGCCCTCGATGGTCATGGCCTCGGTGACCAGGGCCATCATGAGGCCGGTGGCCGTGGGGCCCCCCATGTCCAGGGCCTTCATGGGGCCGATGTCCACCACCAGCACCCATTCCTCCACCAGGGCCTTCATGAGGACGATGGCCACTGCCACCACCCATGCCGCCGCCAGGGCCTTCGTGGGGGCGATGCCCACCGCCCATGCCACTGCCAGGGCCTTCATGGGGACGATGTCCGCTGCCACTGCTCATGCCCCCACCAGGGCCTTCATGGGGACGATGCCCACCACCTCCGACCATGCCCCCACCAGGGCCCCCTCTTCCATTTGGAGGTCCTCCTCCAGAGCGACCTCCTCTGGCCCCTCGGAATGGAGGAGGAGGAGGAGGTGGTTCGCTCCCGCCTCGGCCACCACGGCCTCTATGGTATGGCCCCGGACCTGGTCCCCCACGCATCGGGCCACCCCGCATGGGGTCACCTGGGCCATCCCAGAAGGGATCAGCCCCCCGGGGAGGGGGTGGGGGACCCAGGAGACGTGGACCCACTGGCCCACCAGGGCCCCCAGGGCCTCCATGGGGACCTTTTGGGGGGAAAAAAAAGGGAGAGAGACAGTATCAGCTACCTGTTGCACCCAGGGACCGCCAGCTCCCAACCCAAACCAACCCCCGGCTTTGGTCAATCCTGTACAGTTACCAGGCCGAAATTAAGCAGACAAACCCATTCCAACCTCTCACTCACCACCTACCTGGCATAGGTCCGCCAGGTCCAGGGGGGAAGTGCTGCATGCCCTTGGGGCCCCCAGGGCCTCCCGGTGGGAAACCATTGGCTATGGGACCAGGCCCTAAGAGTCCATGAGGCACTGTTAATGAAAAAGGAGTGAAGCAGTCAGCAAGATGATTCTAGAAGAGCGGCATGACGTCTTCCCGCTTAGGTGTGCCCAGCTGACCCCCTCAGACCAACCTGGCAGAGCACTGCCCTCTGTCCAGTCTTCCCCTCCCATGTCTTGCTGCCTAGTGGCAATACCCCTGCTCCCCCAGTTCCACTGCAGGCCTCCTCGCCCAGGCCCCAGGGCTGGCCCCGAGGATTACCCAGCATCTGCTTGATCTTGTCTGAATAGTCTGGTTGCTTCAGCAGTTCCTCTGAGGGATGACTGTTAGGGCTACCCTGTGAGGCAAGGTCATTAAGGGACAAGGTCAACAGAGAATAAGGGTAACACCCGGCAGAGAAGGGAGAGCCCGAGGAAAAAGCAAGCGGGAAGGAGAGCAGAACGGGAGTAAGGAGAAATGGAGACAGTGGGGAAGAAGAGGGAGGCTCGTACCATGATGGAGGTGAGGATCTCCTGCACATTGATGCCGCCTCCTCCAGGACCCTGGGGGCTCTTCCCGGCACCCATGCTTCCCATAAGATTGGCCAGAACAGGAGGCAACTTGGAACCGCCTGCCCCATCGGGTGAGCCACAGGTCCCCCCAGGCTCCAGGGTCTCAACATATGGGGTCTCATCCATGGAACATTCCTGAAATGACAGGAGAGAACAATCAGGACCAACAAGGATAAAGAGCCCGTCTCACATGAAAGATGCATTAACGTCAATCACAACCTCCATCACCACATAACTCACCTCATCTAGGGGGATGAGTTTGGGGGGGATAGGCTCATAGGGCTCAGGATCAGGCTCGTGAGGACTGTCAGGAATGCAGCAGGCGATAGAAAAAAAAAAAGAGTGACAGTCAAATTATTTATTCAAGCCCTTGATTTTCTTCCTAACCCCACCCCCCTTCTAATTACCCCAGGGCACGTTCCCCTCAAGGGCGCAGTACCTCAGGAAGTGAACCCCATTCTGCTCACCTTTCCTTGTTCAGGAAGAGCTCCTGAAGGATCCCCTTCTCCCGCTCAGCCTGGATGTACCGTTCCTGGCTGTTGCTTCCAGGGGTGACAAGAGGCGAGGGCAGCACCAGGGGCCGGGGGCACACCCAGGGCACCTTCTCCTCCATGTTGTCGTGGCTCAGACGCCGGGCCGTCTCAAACGCGTGTCGGTCTGACAGTATCTCTCGCTTAGCTGCCTCTCCGAAGTCCTTGATCTTATTCACATTCACTATTGCCAAGGAGAAAAAAAGCAAGAGGGAAGGTAAGCCCAACCAAGTCCTTTTTAAACTCTCTATACCCCACCTACTATAGAGGAAACTGGATCTCTAACCTCGTTCAGTTTCATCCAGTTCAAAATAGAAATACTCTCTCAGCTTGCCCTCCTCAGGCCAGGTCACAGTTTTCCTCTTCCTGCCTTTCCGGGTCAGCTGGCTAGGATCTCCGGGACTCTCCACTGGCTTTGCATCCAGAGCTCCTGGCTCCAAAGAGGCTATAAACAGAAGTAGTTTCAGAGCAGATCCTTCCTTTCAGAAAACCCCGAAACCTGAACCAGTTTCTAGACTTACCAGTATCCATGAGCTCTGGGACTTCAACAGGGGGAACTGGGGTCCCTGGACGTTCTGTGTCCATAGCCTCAGAAGGAGGTGCTGGCTCTGGGGAAGAAGGTTTGGCTGTGCTCGGTTCTGTGCTCGTTTTCCCTTCAAATGGGCTTGGCTATTGTGAAAGAAAAAGAAATTAATGAGCTGACAGGAAAGGCAAGGCAATTAGTCCAGGTTCCTTGGCAGGATCCCCTAACAGTTCCTATAAAGGAAGACTGTCTCTAACAGTACTCTGCCACCAGTCTACGTCTGAGACACAACTCTTGTCCTCCCCGAGCATCCTAGCTGCTGGGCCCTTCCTTCACCTCTTCACCTGTACCTTTTCTACCTGGTTACTGGCACCTACTGCGCAGCACCCATACCTTGGCAGCTGTGGGTGACAGCACCTTCTTCTTCTTCTTAATTTTGATGCCTGGAACAGGGGCTGAATTGAGCGCATCCAGAAAGCCCAGGCCCTCCATAGCTACAAAAGAAAAGAGCACAAAATGGAATCATCAGACCTCCTTAATAATGCTATTCCTATAGACAAAATCTGGGCAGAAAATTGGCCAATAGAGACCCTGCCTCAACTTTGGACACAATAAGCTCAAGGTGACCAGGAAGCATATGTAGGAGGATTCACACAAGAAATTATTGTCATTATTCTATCTTTCTTTTAAAGGCAGGCAAGCATGGCTTTGGATAGGAATCAGAGCTCAGGTAAGTGACAAAGTCAGCCCCCATGAACGTGACGGCTGGGAGCGCACCCACCAGTCACTGAACAGCACGCCTCCCTACTTCATCTCTAAAATCACTCCTAAGCAACCCTATCAAGGACTCCTAGGAAGGGAGTTCCAAGGGAGTAAACATTAAAGGACACCAAGAAACCAGATGAAAATGGAGGAAAACGCTTCATTTCCATGAAAAGAGTTTGCTCTCAATTCAAAGCACATCCCCCCACTTTGGACTCACGCTGTGGCGGGATGATCTTCACTTTGATCTCTTTGGTGGCATTGGGTGTTGTGTTGAGTGGCTTGTATTTCTTCTCTGCAGGGGGTGCAGCATCTCCTGGGGCAGCTGTGGAACTGTTAGAAAGGGACTGGTCAACAACACCTGACTTGCCCCCTCTTTTCCCCTCATGTCCACAGACCCAACCCATTCAAAAACCAAGAACATGGTCCATACCTCTGACGCTTGAGGGGGATGGGTTTAAGGTTGTACTTGTCAGAAACCACCACTGCACTGGCATTCTTCTTCACAGGCACCAAAGACGGGGTCTCCAGCTCTAGTCCTGGGGGAGAAGACATGGTGTTGGGGCTGGACTCACTCCACACTCTCCTGACTCTTCCTCCCTTAACCTTCATCAAGCCCTATAAACTCCCACAATGCTCCACCCACTAGTCTTCCCTCTCTCCAGATTTATCGTACCATTAAGTCCAACTCTTCCACATAAGGCCCGGGCTCTGCACCTACCCACAGACACTCCAGAGGCCAGACGGCAGCCTTACCGGTAGAGCGGAACTTGGCATGACTGGGCGCCGTGGTTCGAAGGGACTTGGGCTTCTCCCTCTTCTTCTCCGGGGCCTCCTCAGCCCGAGTCTCAGCCTTCACCTCAGTCAACGGTCGCTCAGGAGGGGTGGTTCGACTCTTTCCCTCTTCTTTCCGTTTCTTCTTATCTTTCTCTGTTGTGGAAAAACAGAGCAGAAAAGGATTTTATTTAGATAAAGAGAAAGACTGTCAGTCAGAGGTAAAAAGCAGGTTAGGGGCACGGAAGGCCACATCCCAGTGGGAAAGAAAGAAATACAAGGGATAAAGGGCCTAGCTGCTTACCAGCAGGCTGGGTACTGCTCTGGGAGCGGATCACAGCCATCCAGTCGCTGACAAGGACTGAGGCCAATTTCCGGAGCTCTGCAGGTGAGAGAAAGGGGAAATGCCTAAATAATGTAAGATACACTGAATCATGGAATTTTCCTCTATTCAGATAACTTTCAACCCTGATGCCATTATAACACCGGGCGGGGGGGGCAAAAAGAAGAAACATTTATTAAAGTATGTTGTAAAAACTACACTAGTTGCTTTGCATACATCTCATGTAATTGCTATTACAACCTGAACTTTTTTTTTTTTTGCGGTACGCGGGCCTCTCACTGTTGTAGCCTCTCCCGTTGCAGAGCACAGGCTCCGGACTCGCAGGCTCAGCAGCCATGGCTCACGGGCCCAGCCGCTCTGCAGCATGTGGGATCTTCCTGGACTGGGGCATGAACCTGTGTCCCCTGCATCGGCAGGCAGACTCTCAACCACTGTGCCACCAGGGAAGCCCACAACCTGAACATTTTTCATCTCCCTTTAAGACACAGAAGCATGGAGATTAAAGTTACAAAACTAGAAGATGGCAGAATGAACCTAGTGCCTATGCTCTTCCCTTAACCACTTATTACAATAAAATAAGGAGAAAGGCAGAGGGGTTCAAGTATCCAAAGGGCTACCAGATTTTAAAAATTTCAAGGAGGCAGATTTAGATCCTCGTAAAAAAAAGATTTTCTAGGGAAACTTTTTTCCTAGGATGTCACTAGTGATGACAGCTCTTAAAAGAATCAATTAAGTGTTGCAAGAGTGAAAAAAGAACTTAAAAACAAACTGATTTAGGATGAAGGAAGCAGAGTTTATCTAGAGAAAAAAGATGGTCAGAGAATTTAAAGATAAAAAACAGAATTTATTTCTAAATATATGGAAAAATGCATTTGTAGCTCTTTCCTTCTGTACTTGGCAAATAAAATCTCCTATCTACGGGACCTCTCTTCTTGCCAACATTTCCACTATGGGCTGATTTAATAATGAAATTGTTGTACGATATTAAAACTTAACTTTTTAAAACAGTCACACAACTGCCAACTCCTATACCTAATGCAATATGAACCCCAATGCCCAGTGGGGGAATATCCTGAAACCTCTTTGAAGCAATCGATACTATGGTCCAGTAAACTTAACTACAGTCAATAAGGAATGTACAAATTTCAGTATCTAAAGGAAGCACAGAATAATAATTAAACCTATACTCAAAGATGGCAACACAATTAAGCCAGCTGGAACAAGGACCAATATACCTCAGTGAAGAAACAAAAGATAGGCAATGATTTAATGGGATCTTCTGTGTTACAGTTTATCCTACAAAGCTACTCTGAGATGTCAGAAAAACAGTGAAGTGCTCATTATATAAAAGGACCTATAAACAGAATTAATACAACTAAAAGAACGGAAAGCTAGGGAATGTTTTTCACTTAAACGATACTGTGAGTTAAAATAAAATCGTGATCCTTTATCCCGGAAAATGTTCCCAGTGTTTTCTCCTCTAGCTAAACTTTCCAAAGGGACCTAGCATACCATTCCCCGTAGACAAAGAGCGGGGATCGGCTCTGCTACAATGCTGCTCACTTGCGGGAAACCAGTGTCGTGCTCACTGGTTTATGCCTTGGGTTATGGGTTTTGGGTTATGTTTTGGGTTAACTCTTGGATATAAACCCTTTTCTTCTCTAAAGAAAAGCCTGTGACTTTCTGGAGCCAGGCTTTGTCTTCAAGCCAGAACTGTATGCCCTTGCCAGGAGCTCCAAAACCCTTTGTCTTAGCAAAGGAAAGAATCTGTTGCTATCAAAGCTATGATATACTCCAGCAGTCAGGATTCTGCCCATGCCCTAGAGCAGGGTGTTTATTGGTAGAACGAGCATACCTGTTGTTAGGAAAATAGACATTGAGGGTCCCAGAATATGCTCTATTTATTGATATTTAGAGAAGCAGAAGTAAATGATGACGAAACATTCTAGGATGACACTATTTCCCCCAAAGAATTTTAAGTGTATGGCTTTTACACCAAGAGATCTTAAGAAATGAAGGTAACTGAGTGGAAGTAACGGAAGAAGGCCCAGGACACAGAGGAAAGGACTGGCCCCTACCTTCATCCTCACTTGACTTGCTCAGCTGCTTCACCAGTTTGGCTGTGTTGTTCTATGAAAGGAAGGGAGCAGCAGGATGGTAAGTGCCAGAAGGAAAAGCAGCCCACTCAGAGCTAACCACTCCCACAAACGCACAATCTCTTAACAGCCACTAACACTGAGATAGACCTTCTCTCTTACAAAGCCCTTGGAGACGTAGTCTTACTCCTTAAAACAACCCAGTTAGGTAGGTTCAACCATTCCCATTTTACAAATGAAAAAACCGAGGCTCAGATATATAAAGTGCCCCACGTCACACACCTATTAAAGGACATAAATTTGAACCAAATCTTGATTCCAAACTCCTATTTTTTTCTACCATTCTACCTCACAGGCCCAAGACTATAGCCACATCAGAGTCAATGGGTTTTTCATCTGTTAGCCTAAACCAAAAAGGAAGAACCAGGATTGTAAAGACTGAAGGTACCTGCTTGAGATGGTCAACAGTGAGTGGTAGGTGCTGCAGGGTCAGTAGAATTTGCTGCAAGAGGGGAATGTTGTTGGTTGTCTTTGAATATGTCAGCCAGTTGTTAAGAAGCTTGTAACCACCAACATCAATAAACCTGCAGGCAGGGAGGAGGCTCTGTGATGCCCTTCCTGGGTCTTGGGAGTATACCCCACCCTCCTAGTCCCCCAGCAATAACCCAGGAACCCCGTGCCTCACCCCCCCTCCCTTCTAAGTACCCAGCCACCCAGGTCCCCACTTACTTGACCAATATTTCTGGTGAACGGGTCTGCAGGAGAATGTTCAAGTAAGTGCATCGACTCACCATCTTTCGTGCTTCCTTCATCAGACTGTAAGAGATATGTCAAGGTTAGAAATGAAGCAGCCCGAAAGCACCTCTTCTTTGAGCAGACATCTCTAATCTGTGGGAGTACCTCGAGATCCCTGATGACTTGGGACTTTGCTACAGGGTGGGAGGATCACACAGGCCCCTAGGAGGATGGGGTGGATCAGGATTGATGTGGAAACACCCAGAGGGATGGAACACAATGGAGGAGATGCACTGAAGTCTCCGATCTGAGGAGGTAAGTGTCACTGCTTCTCTAACCCACAGGACACATTTTATTCTGCTTCCAGGTGAAGAGCCCTAGGCTTCAACTACCATCTCTTCGGACTGGCTTAGTCACTCGCTTTCTCCTGGAAAACTTGAGGATCCCTGAATGAAAATGACATTTGGGGCATGCAGAATGCAACCCAAAACAGAACTAAGAATCCTGTCACCTGACTCCCCTGCTTACTTCCTTCCTTCCCTTGGGACTGTGGATCTCCAAATATCCAGATGCCATAATGACCGGGGACCAAGGGGTCATCTTTTCCTATCACTAGTTCTAACATAATTGGATTTGAATCCTATTCCACTGACTCCCATTCCTCTTAGGGAACACTTTCTGCTATCTGCCTTAATTATAGTCATATTACAACACAAAATATTCTCCACTCACAACAAATTCAAAGGGTACAGACTCACCTGAAGATCTTCGAAATCCCATCCACACTCTTGACTTCCCCATCTCGGTTAAGGAAGCTATCCAGGCCCTTGAGAAGCTCTTTGGGGTCTATGGGACCCGAACCCATGATCGAGGTTTTCTAAGATGAGGATAAAACAAACCCACAGAATAAATGGGTGGCAAGGACAGCCGCAGTTGCCCTCTAATAAATTCTATCTCTGTGTTTGACAAATTATTAGTGATTATTTAATCTACATTCAACTGCACTCACCATTATCTAGGTAAGAAAAATCAACACAGACAAGTGTCCCTACTGAGAGAACAGCCCTGGCAAGTGAAGCACTGTGTCCATACATGACTGAAGGGGACGACAGTCAGACTGGAGGACTGAGGCAGCGCCTCTCCTCTCGCTCCCAGTTACATCCTTCCCAGGACAGCTGCACTTCACCAGATTGTATCAGAGCTAAGATTCACATTCCCAAAACACTCAACTCTCCAAGTCATTTTTGCTTATCAGGTCCCGTTTCCCCTTAGTTGCTAATGAATCGAGCTTAAAAAAAAAAACACCAAATCTATAGCTTGATAAGAACTGGGCCAATCATGGATGTTGGGCTGTCTTCCAAGAGTCAACTCCTTTCTATCTTAGCCCATGAAGAGTCAACCGCTTGGGAGATTGGGATTGACATATATACATCAATATGTATAAAATGGATAACTAATAAGAACCTGCTTATTAAAAAAAAAAAAAAAGTCAACCGCCACAGGTAGCAGGATATGTTCTGCTTGCACCAGTAGACAATCTTCTAAAGTTGTAGGTGAAAAGAGAAGGAAACAAAACTTGAAAACAGAACCTCTCCCCTACGGGAGTTAGGGGTGGCTCCCAGAAAGAGAGACAAATGGAGCAAAGAAAATCAAGCAGGTCCTCCTAAGCCTTGAAAAAATGTCACTCATTAAGCAAACCCTGCATGAGTTTTTATTGTTTCAAAGTTAAGGGCAAGACTGGTTTGTGGTTTCAAAAGCAAAGATGCGAATCTGACTCCTCGTCCCACCTAAATCATAACACCACCCGAGATCCCCAAGGAGAGCCTGAAATTAGAAACCATGGAGCCAAAAAGAATGGAACAAATAAAACTAGAAGCTGGCAAAATGCCATTAAACTTTAAGTAGCTGCTTTAGACTAGGTTAGAAAAGGAGTTAATTAAAAGCTGAACACAGCTGTTACGGGACAGACACGTGAAACAATTTCTAGGCCAGAACTGAAGTTTGAGAGAGGTGATTTAGAATCAATATAGTTCTGATTAGGATTTTTATCCACAATGCCTCTAAACGTTGGCTTCTGAGAAGCAGAAAAGAAAGCCACCTTAGTAATATCGACATTTGGGAAATAAGACGAACACTGGGTAGGAAGCAGGCAAGAAGAAAGCCTCCTGAATCCCGCATCTAGTACAGAGATGAAACACATGAGCCAGGCAGAAGGGTGGGAAAAATCAGTGTTTTACAAAGATGATTATATTTTCTGCAGAAAACAGGTTCCTTATAAGATCATGTTAATTAGTTCTATTTGTTCTATTTGTTCTCAAGCCAAAAGAGAAAAACAAGCATAACACTTTCAACCTTTTAATTCTCACAATAAAAAAGTCAATAAATTTCTACATTTACACGGTCTAACAACCTAGGCCAAGAGGAGGCAGAGGCATGGGGGGAACTTGGTTCCTGAGACCATAACCTGTGGGTTGAATACAGGGAGAGGAGGTAAGGTAAGAAATACTGAGAGGTGAGCAAGTCTGGGTTAACTGTGCTTTGCTGCTGCCCTGGAATCTCCACGAGGACAGGTAGAACCTAAGGTCAGAGGAAAAAACATTCAAGTCCAATACCAGATAAATTAGAAGTCCACAGGCCAAATCCACTTAAGTGTGGTGATTCTTATATAGAGAGAGACAGACATGGGGATAAAGGAATTTTCCCCATGTAGTAAGACACTATAAAGTGAAGTATAGACACTATAAGGACAGAAATACAATAAAGGGATACATAAAATAGATTTCCCATTTGCTGGAGACTGGAAAAGCAATGAGCGAATCCAAAATAATAAAATATATCATCAGTTTAAAAATATATATGCAATTTGACCAAAAGCTTTCAATTAGACTAACTTCACTTCCAACCAATGTCCCCTAAATACAGCTGGCCCCTCAGATTCAAACCCAGTTGAATACACAGCACCTTGGAAAAGTCCCTTTTGCATACCCACCTACCAGTTAAGTCAACAGGCCTGCTCCCCTTACTTCCTTCAGAAACAAAAACTGTCACCTGAGCTCAAATGTTCCTTTGCTTAAGAGGGCAGCAGACAAGAGAGAATAACCATCTTTAGAGAGAAAAGAAACCAGCGAGTACACAGCTAAATTCTGTCCAGTGCCTTCTGCTGGGAATGGGACCCAGGGACAACTTTTTAATTCCCATTCACAAGCAGCAAGAATAAAAGACATTAACAGTCAAGGAAAACTAGAAGACAAAGCAGAAGAAATGTTAAATATTCATTTTCCACTGCAGTTTTCCTATTATGTACATTCTGGAAATATAATTAACAAAACTATAAATTTTGTCTCACAAGCACCAATCACGTGGTTTTAAAATGTAAGGGGTTTTTCTCATGACGGCTTCCTCCAGGCAGATTAGTTTTCACTCATTTAAAATTAAGGACCCCAAGTGTTTTACAACCTATTTCCGTATTTTGAAGTCATTACGTTTAGAAAGAAGTTCCAAGGCACTCAAGTGGAAAGGAATGAAGAGCCTAAATTCTCGGCACAGCCCTACAGGAGAAAAGGCAAATGACTTTACCAGGGAAAGAGGGGCAGTGACCAATTGTCATTAACGTATCTGGAGCCTGGAACGAAAGCTTAAGGAAGCTTTCTGAAACCAAAAATAATCCAGGGCATGATGTTTTAATTTCCTTGAAGGCAGAACATACGGGGTGGCAGTGGGGAAGCAACCCCTGGCATCATCTCCACCTTGTCCTAAAGCTGGGCTCTCCTTATGGAGGATGTTGCCGGCAGACACGTGCAGACACAAGGCACTGGGGAATTTTCCTTCTTACCAGAGATAAAATTAAGTCCAGAAGTGACACCAACTCCTGCCTCCAAAATAAATAAGGTGAAAAAAAAAAATATCTAGCTTGGCTAAAGTTATTCCATACCCATCACCAATGAAACAGAACTGAATTGGTTCAGGACAAAAATTCTAGGCGAGTTTAAAAACAATCACAACAATCTTCTAACAAAGGAGGAAGGTGTCCGTCCAAGTTTACCTTCACTTAGAGGTCTCAGCACTTCTGGAAATGAAGTGCTTTGTAGCTTACATTCCCCCCTTCCTTTCCACCGTAATTGAGGCATTTCCTAGTCTGACTCCAGAGTGGACTGAATTATGTCTCTCAGGTGATTCACAAGGTCGCACCTCTCTTCGAGCAGTAAGCCGCTCCCCCTCAAAATCACTCCAAAACCTGGTAGCACATGCCCTTCCCAAACGCTTATTTGCCTTTCAATAAGGGTGTAAAGTCACCCCCCACCCCTGCCCTCACAGGACAGGATCCCAGGATAGACTGTGGCCACAAACTACAAGGATCAGGTTCTCCGACGTTCTCTGGATGGATGTGGTTTCCCTAGAAGACCTTTTTTCCCATCTCCCATGTTAATGCAGATCTTCTTTATTATAATCCCCTGCTCACTAGAGCTCAGGAACCCCAGTGGGCAGAACGTTCAGCTCCCAAGGAAGGTATGCTGCAGAGGCACATGGCAAACTGCTTAAAAGATAAAAAACTTGTGGTCAGTAGGACATGTGGAAGAGGCCCTCCCATCCAATCCACAAGTAATAGTTTGAGAATCCATACCCAGTAGAAAATTAGCCCTAAAGTCTCACCAAGTCACCACAGAACAGTTGTACAAAATGGCTTTCCAATTCTGCCTAGAACCTTCACGCTTCACGGCAGGACTTTAAAAAATGAAAAGTATATGGAGAGTCTGATAAAGATTTGACTTTGAAAAAGTTGGAAGAAGAAAGGTAAGAAAGGGACAGGACACCCAATACCACCCTCAGGTAGGGCATGGCTTTCGAACATGCACCAATTGCTACAGCACTGCACAAGTTGAAAAACGAAGAGGACATTATTTCCCCATTGTTTTTAAGGAATTTCTTTCAGAAGGGAAGGAAAAAGAAATTCAAAAAGGGTGTCTCTTTGGAAAAAAGAAATGAAGGTTGTGAAATGTAATACCAGAAAGGTTTTGCTTACCAGAAACCGTAGCTTGAATCCCCCTGCCTTGAGTTTACAACTGCCGCCTCCTTTCCTAAAGATTCACTTCTCATCCTAGTACCAATGTACAGGAGCTAAGCAACTGGAGAACGTGATACAGCACTGAACACAAAGAGCTTACCCCCAAACCCAGAGGCGGGAATAAGGGCGATTTAGAAGAAAGTCCTAAAGTACCCACTCTCCCCCAGATTCTCATCATACAAAGCGACCAAATGCAAGAGGCCCAAGGACTGACTACTGAGCAGAAACGGCACATTTCAGTGTCATTAGGCCCCAGTTGTCTATTCCAGTTACTCATTCACAAGTCCTTGTGTCTTCCTCCAGTATCCCCCAACACACGTAAGACACACACACGCTCACACACACTCCCCTCAAAAGCTTCCAGCCCTAAAGTACAGCTGTTTGACTGGTTTCCACCCCTGGCAACTGAAGCAGGGAAAAATTCCAAGCAGTAGTGATGAAAGAAGGTGAAAATAAAAGCAACAGACTCGGGATCGTTAAATACAAAAACTAGAGCTGCCCAAGGTGACGGACAGCTTCAAGACCTAATTCCTATAAGCTTTTTTCCTTTTAAGATAATGGCTATAAAAGGTTATAAAGAAAATAAGGAAAATGGCTTTTCCTGTCTAGCAGCAGCGTGCACAAGAGTCCAGAAGGCATCTGCTCGGGGTGGAGTTTGAAGAGGGTGGAGAAAGGAGGAAGAAAGCTGATTACATCACCTTTCAATGCTGCTCCTCCCCCTTGACCAAGTTTCTAGGGCGGCCCTAAGCTCTGGATGGCAAAAGGGGGAGAAAAACAACAAGGCAGGGACGCCATCTTGTTACGGAGAAGAGAACTCAAACTTAAAAAGCTATCCCGGCTCTGCCGGTAGCTTTTTACATTAAAAAACCTTTTAGTAAAAAAAAACAAAAAACAAAAAGCAGCCCCCATCCTGAATAGTCTTTGACCTACTTTGAATAAGAGCAGTGTGAAAATAAAAGCAATTAAAATATTAAAAAGAACAATTTTCTGCGGGGAAGAACTGAATTTGCAATTGAGGTTCAACCTGCTACTGTCGAACACCCCCATCCTCCCTTTAAAGGGAAAGGGGGGAGGACTTGGACCCCTCTCAACAAATAGGGTTGAGGTGGGAGGACAGGAGAAAAATGGGTCAAGACACAACCTGCAACGCCGCTTGGAAGACAAAAGGACAAAGAAGTCGCCATATTGAAGCAGGGAAGAAAAAAATTCCTTTTAACGACACAAATCTTCTAGAAAGCTAGCATTCAATTGCACTAAATGGCTTTTAAAATTATACTCCTGAATTCCACATTTCCCCAACCTTTCCACCCTCTAAACTGTATTCCCCCCACCAAAAAGTATCAAATTAAAATGTTAATCACTTTTTTTTGCTTTTAAATAACCTACGCAATCTGCAACAATTACAAGACATTCTTTACCTCCCCAACTATTATCTTGTATGTATTGGCACTAAGATTATATTTTGCCCTGAATTAAGTGTCTTGCAATCTTTATTCCTAGATTGCCACCTGTATTAACCACACAAATATACCCCAAACAAATTACATTAAAATTGAGAGTTAACAATCATTTAAAAAGTCATAGCCACCTATTTCTCTCTGCCCATCTCCTTACCCTGCAATCTTTATGTACAGATTGCTTATTAATCTGGCAAATTGAAAGGCGCCCTGCTTGTCTCACACACAAAGAAGTGGGACTTCTGGGCCACAAAATCCACCATCTTTTGTATGTGAGCTCATTAACCCTTTTGAAGACTGCTGCTAACGAGAGGAAGGTAACCATACCTCCTTATAAAAAGCAAACACTTATGGCTTTGGCAGTCTGGAAATTGGCTGGATTACCAAGGGTTAACCATCAAAATCTTAAGTTGCAGGCCCTCCCTCCACCCTCTCCTAGCCTGCAGCAGAGCAGGGAAAAGGCAGGTGGTAGGGGAGCGAGAACACTGTTTAGACCCAAAGGCCCTTTTTAATGGAGATTAAGTGACCGGATCGGTCCTTCTCCAGTTCTCTATTTGTTCTACGGTCTCATTTCTTCCTCTCATTATTTTTGGTTTCACAAAGGGAAACGTTGATTTCTTGTTGCAAGGCTGGTTTTTGAAAATTCGACACTTACTATCCAATTTTTTTGCGACGTCAGCACCTCGGGCTCAGGGGGGGAGGGGGTTAAAATTTTGGAGAAAAAAAATAAAACAACCAACCAGGACCCAAAACTCAATTATTTGGGGGGCCTCATTGGATCAAAAAGTCTCCTTAAAAAAAATAAAGGCCAACTCAGTATTCATTTTCCCCCCACCCAACTCCATGTAGGGAGGGGGGTCGTAGAAAAAAAGTTCTGAGTGGATTAAAAAAAGTAAACGCTGGATGAGTGAATTTGGGTGGGTTTGGGAAGGGAGGGTGGTTGATTATTTTTGAAGTTATGTGGTGACGGTCCTTCGGCCACAGATTTCAAGTCCCAGGCAGCGTGGGCTGGTGGGGTGGGCAAGATAGGTGGGAAGGGGCAGAAGACACAAGTGGTTGGGCTGGTGGCTGCTGTTTTCCCTTTCCCCCCTCTCTCAGGATCCTTTCAAGGGCTTAGATGTTGCTGCGGCTTGTTTCTTTTCTCCTCGTGGCCGGCCCGTCTTTCTCCGAGAAAATTCAAACCTGGGATAAAAGGAACACAAGGGAGAAAGATATAATCAGTATGGGTTGCTCTTAAACACCCAAAAGTACAATCTTTGTTGTCCCCAAACACCTCCACGTCCCATCCCGAACACAGCCGCTTAAAAAGAGTCACGGCTCTCAACCGAGCCCTCGCCTAACCCATTTCCTAGGCCAACTGTCCCAGCAAAATTTTACCCTCCAACCAACAAAAGGCCGAGACTTACCTCTAAACGAACCCCAGAATGGCGGCTGCCCGCTCGGGCTGAGTCTTTTATATCCGGACACCGCCCAACGCGCCCAAACGTGCTAGTGAAACGCCCTTGCGGCGAGAGACTGTGCGCGGGGCGTGAATTCATTGGGCAACCAATAAGACAACTCGCCAGCTGATTGGCTATCCTGCCTTAACCTTCGCTCAGCCCCTTCCCCTGGGCACCCTCTTCCGCCTCCTTCCTGGCCCCCGAAAGCGTGCGCTTGACCTAGCGGCCTAGCACCTCCCTTTCCTCTGCTTCCACCACTTCCGCCCTCGAGATCATTTCTCACCAAGGGTTGGTAGAATCGGACCGGCGCATGCGCAGTGAGAGGATCTCGGTCAAAATCGACTTCAAAATTGCTTAAAATACAAACTGTAAGAATGCGATCTAAGAGTCGTACTGGCTGGTTCAGCAAAAATGCAATTTTGAGGCCGAATTCGATAGTGACGCAGTTGAAATTGACC
Source organism: Phocoena phocoena (assembly GCF_963924675.1). Classification (NCBI taxonomy): domain Eukaryota; kingdom Metazoa; phylum Chordata; class Mammalia; order Artiodactyla; family Phocoenidae; genus Phocoena; species Phocoena phocoena. The sequence goes on along the minus strand of NC_089228.1, from coordinate 82,647,536 downwards.
TCTCCCTACGGCTCCCCTTTCACGCTTCCGTCCTGACGCAGATGCGCTGCCGCCTTCCGCACTGCGGGGTCGTCCTTGGCCCTACCCTAATCTATTTCCTGGAGCATGCGCAGTCGCTTTTCCTGGTTTATGCGTATGTCAAGATGGCTGCCTCCACATTGAACGTGTTGCTGAGGCGCCTTCCTAGCATTTCGCCCTTCAGAGGTGCCTACGGAGTTCAGGTAACGCCTTGGGGCACATTTTGTACAACGCCAGATTTGGTTGTACCTTTTCGAGGTAATCGCTCCACTGCTGGGAATCCAGGAGCCGAGGCCTTCCCAAGTGCTTCTACCTTGGCTGTCAAGGCAACGCTTTGCTTCCACCACCCTCCTCCTTCCCTTCTCATTCCTCAGTACAGCGCACGTTTTCTAATCTCGAGTCGAGGGTAAAGAGCAGGGGTTGGATGTCTTCCTCTTCCCGTTTCCATCTCGGCTGAATAAATAGGCGGTGGAACGGATCTCTTGGCCATACACAAACCAACTATTAACTGTACAGGTGGTGTCTAAATCTTCGATGCCAGGGAGTGTTCTTGGGTTGAGGGACACTAGCTTCTACCAGCCCTACTATCTTCCAATAAAGCCAGGATACATTCTCATGACCTGGGACCAGTTACTCGGCTCTTTATCTCACTAAATCAGTTTCTTATCAAAGCATACGTGAGAGCTTAACTTTGGATTGAGTTTTCCCTCCAGCCTACGTACTCACCACCCTGGAGGTTATGGGCAGGGCAGATTCTTGGTGGCGCAGGGTGAGATGGGAAGGCTTGCCCAGCTGCCACTCCCTAAAGTGGGACTGAAAACTGGTGACGGGGTCACCATAGAGTTAATTACAGGCCTGGTAGCTTTAGAGGTAGCGTTAGGACTTAAGTTTGTTCTGCCATATGGAATGTTGACCTTCAACTTCTTAGAAGGCTGGGCAACTGAGTGATTGGATTGGATCGAGTTGGAGACTCGCATGTCCTTTGCATCCCCTTCCTGCCACACATCTTAATTCCAAGAAGATGGACATTCTCCCTTTTCCTCCAGTAGACTGAGTTCATCCCAGAAAGCATGAATGCCTTATACGTGCCAGGTTTTTGAGTTGTCTTTTCAAATAAATTTGCTTCCCAGTCACCTGTGCTAGTTTATCTTCTAATGTTACATTTTCTTTCAAGATCCAGTTGGAGGTAGGGATAGTCGTTGTTGATGTAAACTTAATCTCCCACAAAATGCTACCTCCCATATACAGCATATTCCTGCTGTATTTCATTTACACAGTGGGCGTGCCTTCCCCTTTCTCCCTGAAGTGTGGGCAGCAAACCAATCAGGTTTTGTCCTTGAACTCATTGTCTCATTTCGCCTCTGCTCCTCCTTTTATAGGTTCCCCTCCAGACTCTTTGCACCAAAGCCCCCCCTGAGGACGATTCTTTGCTCCCACTTCCCGTTTCCCCTTATAAGGATGAACCCTGGAAATATCTGGACTCAGAAGGTACTTCTAAATGGGGAAGGGGAGGGTCAAGTGAGGTCTTAAATAACTGGACAGAGACCCGCCCATCACCACCACCCAAACTTGTATGGTCTTTCATTTCAGAATACCAGAACCGCTATGGTTCTCGCCCTGTCTGGACTGACTACCGTCGCAACCACAAAGGTGGAATACCCCCACAGCGGACTCGAAAGACATGTATTGTGAGTTTCTGAGTGTGGCACGTGGATGTGGAGTGGGGCTGGAGGCCATAGTGACAGCGGCAGCAGCATTTTTTTTTTTTTTGGCTGCATTGGGTCTTCGTTGCTGCATGCGGGCTTTCCCTAGTTGCAGGGAGCAGGGGCTACTCTTTGTTGCAGTGCATGGACTTCTCATTGCAGTGGCTTCTCTTGTTGTGGAGCACGGACTCGAGAGCGCAGGCTCAGTAGTTGTGGTGCACGAGCTTAGTTCCTCGGCATCAAGTGGGATCTTCCCAGGCCAGGGCTTGAACCCGTATCCCCCTGCATTGGCAGGCGGATTCTTAACCACTGCACCACCAGGGAAGTCCCCAGCAACACTCTTTCTGACAGGGCTTTGAACAGCTTCACCTGCCAGTTTCTTCTCTCTACAGCGTGGAAATAAAATTGCTGGGAATCCCTGCCCCATCTGCCGGGATCAGAAGTTGCACGTTGACTTTAGGGTAAGGAGAATCTTTTCTCTAGGATAAAGACTTGGAGCCTTTTTTGCAATGCTAAAGAGATTACCTTAGGTGCCCCGCTCTTCATATCCTGGTGCCCCTAAAGTCCATTTTGTGTTGACTTTCTGGTAATATAAAAACATTCCTCCCTCCAGCCTTTTGCGCTCTACTAAGGGTTTTACTAAAAAGTTTCATCCCTTGTCTATGAAATTTACAGTCTAATTTGGCAAGAGAAATGCTTGTTTCTAATGTGAGGGCAATGCCCAAAGGTTGATTTATATCAATCACAGTTGTTAGCAGGTAGATTGGACTAGTTTTTTCCGGAGATTTTCTTTATTTCGTTGTCATGTTGATGTTTGGTGGCATGCTGAGACTTGGGGCTGGAGGGCAGATACATGAAGCAAGCTATAATCTAGTTATTTTTTCAAAAAACCTTCATTGTGATAAGGACAGAACTTGTTCCTTAAAGTATTCAAAAACCTTATAAAGATGATAATGGAAAAGTGCCCTTCCGAGCTTGCAGTATTACAAGGTATTAGGGCAGAAGCTGAATGGCTGGTCATCAGAGAAGTCAGAGGGCATTCAGGTGTCAGTCAGTCAGCAGATGGGGGTGTCTGACTGCTCTCAGGCTCCTTCTGATACAGGTTGTAGAGGAGTCCAGAAGATACTTCTCAATTTCAGCTGTGTATAATTGGTTACCCAAAAAAGGCTATAATCATTTGTATACAGTTTATAACAAATCGCATGACTAAGGGAGAGAGAAAGATTACAGATTGAAGAGTGCAGATGATTCTGCCTGCCATTCCACTCCACAGATACACCTGCTTTTTCTTTGGAAGTCTCACCACCTGTGATTAATTACTGTCTGGGAGTCATTCTAATAATTAAATCTCTAAAATTGATTTTAGTAAACATATACATTACATATACCATGCATTTATATAAGTTAATAATTTGTAAATGTACATTATAACACGTACTACACTTCCTGGGTGATTTCAGGGATTTTCCAACAGACTGTCCCTAATTTGCTGCATGAAGGACTGACTTTAGAACCTAACCCCTGCAGAAGATAATTCTATGTGAGTCTCAGTGACAAAACGTAGGATGTGTATGTGAAATGGTTGGAAGGCCAGGAAAGGGAAAAAGGTTGCAAGAATGTGTTCAGTAAAGGGATGGGGCTAAAACCAGGACCTGAAGGAAAGTAGTACCTGGAGAGATGTAGAAGGGTCAAGGTCATTTGTGTGGGTATGCAGGGATTCTGCACTTTTAGTCTCTAATCGTCTTGCTACCTTCCCTTCCCTCTCTCTTGTTTCTCCACCACTTTTTCCTACAGAATGTGAAGCTCTTGGAACAGTTTGTCTGCGCCCACACGGGTATCATCTTCCATGCTCCATATACAGGTCAGCCCATCATCCCTGTCACCACCAGAATAGCTTTTCCTTACAGCACTTCTTATATTTATTAAGACAGACAACAGGTATTTATTTGGTGGTTCCTACTAATGGCCTAAAAAATGTGATGGAACCTTTTGGAAATCTTGGCCTAATGGGGATACTCACACGCTAAAACAGTTACATGTGAACAGAAGATACAGGCGAGTACCAGTATAAGCAAACTATCTAAATGGAACTGTTAAAAGGTAAATGGTGCTGATTGTTTCCTTTCTATAGGGTCTCTTCACTTTTACGGAAGGCTTTCTCATAAATTGACCTTACTTTTATTCCATTGACAATTCAGTTAGATTTCCCAAATTTGGCGTAAGCTCACCAATTCAAGATTACATCTATTCCCTAACTATAGTCACAGGCCAAATCTGGCTCACTGTCATGTTCATTTATTTTCATATTGTCTACAACTTCTTCCAGGCTACAGTGGCAGAGTTGAGGAGCTGAGACAGACTATAATATATGCCTAAAACATATGCCACATTGCCTCCAGTATATGGCCCTGTACAGAGAACATTTTGCCAACCCCTGCTCCAAAGCAAGATAAATTTGCAAAGAATAATTGGAATCCACCCTTTTGTGGTGTGGTAGCATAATCGGTGGAGTTTGGTTTGTCAAGGAGTTTGTTTTTGTTTTGGCTTAGTTTGGTTTTTTGTGGGGTTTTTTGGCCACACCACACGGCTTGTGGGATTTTAGTTTCCCAACCAGGGATTGAACCCGGGCTCGCGGCAGTGAGAGCACAGAGCCCCTAACCACTGGACCACCAGGGAATTCCCAAGGAGTTTTAAGAAGAGTTCTATAGTCAGGCTGTAAAAGGCTGAAGGGACTATTTTGCTACTTTCTCAGATCATCTTGCCCAGATCTGAAATCCATTCTTCTTTTATTGAATCTTTCTCTGTGGATTGTCCAACTCAGCCCTTTAACCACACTTGCCCTTTGAATTGTGTTCTGTTCCCTGTCTTGAAACCTTTACTGTTAAGTGGCTTCTCTATAGTGGCTAGACCCTCCTAAGTCTTCATCCTGGTTCGCAGAGAGAGAGAGAAGGTTCTTCCCACTGGGCAGAAGGGGAAACCAAGCCTTGCCGAGGGGTCAGGGGAATGGGGTCATCAGGTAGAGCTAGGTTTTCCAAATCTAAGCCTCTATCACCATGTAGAAGCAGTTATGTTCTTCATTTACTGTGACTTATAAAATGATCTCTGAGTTACCTTTTTTCACAGGGGTCTGTATGAAGCAACACATGAAGTTGACCCAGGCCATCCAGAAAGCCAGGGATCATGGTAAGAATGAGAAGGGGCACAGCGCAGTTTTGTTAGGCATAAGGAAGGTGACTTAGGGCTGGAGGGTGGGTATAAATGCTCCCACCTATCTGAGAAGGTAGCACTCATGTTCTTCCAAAGAATCTCTTCTTTCATCACTCCACTGTCTCTTGTTTCCTCTCCTGAGTCTCTTATCTTGTCGTTGCCCTGTCCTCTTTTTCTTCTTTCTCTGCCTTCTTATTTTATAAATGTTGCCCCAATGCCATGTCTAAATCATAGGAGCTTTGTATAAATTTCTGACCCTGGGCTCCATGACACTTCTGCACAAATTAGGAAAAGGTACCTCTATGTTAGGGCAGATGCAGCTTCATAGCCCTGGCACAGGCCTGCACAGCTTGGCAGCAAGAGTCTGGGCAGCACGTCAGCCCACACTTGCCCCCTTGGCCAGTTGCTTCTGTGCAGCATACCACATGCATAAATGAACCCAGTGGCTCTGACTGGTCCCTCCCTCCCTTTATAGGTCATTTTTCTTATTATCTGTCTTAATCTGAAGTACCTGTCCTCCCTTCCCTGGCATTCTCTTTTTTTTAATCCCCCAGGTCTCCTCAGTTACCACATTCCCCAGGTTGAACCCCGGGACCCTGACTTCAGTACCTCTCATGGAGCTGTGAGTGTCACTCCGCCAGCGCCCACTCTGGTTTCAGGTGACCCCTGGTACCCATGGTACAGCTGGAAACAACCACCAGAGAGAGAGCTGTCCCGCCTTCGTCGGCTCTACCAGGGTCATCTCCGAGAAGAAAGTGGCCCTCCGCCTGAGTCAATGCCCAAGGTGCCCCTCACAGCCGCAGTTGAAGCCTCCTCCACTGAGCAGGCGGGCCCCCAGACTGCTCTGTAGGAGCTGTAGACTAGGAAGGGAGCCGGAGGGTCCCTTACACAGTATTTCATCCTGAAGAGCTGTCTACATTGTGGCCAGTGGCAGGCCCAGGGCCAGAGAAAGGAAATGATTGTTGGTGAAAGGGATAAATACATCTGAGGCTGAGGGAGGGCAGCGCAGACGTGTATCGGAAGCCCCAGCCCCTATATGTTGTTAATAGATAGGCTGTACATTCTGCTACTGTTTCAGACCTGTGCCAACTGGGTTTTTCCACAATAAAGCTGTATCCTGTCTCTGGGCTGCATTTCAGATGAATGCTATGGAGGATTGGGGGGCAGTGGGTGCTGCTGTGGGGAGAGGAGTGGTCAGGCTTGAGCCAGTCCGATCAGTGCACTCTTGGGACCAGAAGCCACCTGGGATGAGCAGTTGTGCCATTATGTGATGATCACTTGTGCCCCCCTGTGCCCGATGCACAGTGTTCCCACTGAGGGGCTAAAGGGTTGGAGAGTGAGACACTAGGCCTAAGAAAAATGCGTTGCTATGGCACCCGCTGCCGTGGGAGGCGCGGATGGGATGAGTGGCGTTGCTAAGTGACAGCTGGTCTGGCAAAAAGAACGGGGTCTCCGGGCCGGCTGCCGGGATGGTGGTGGGTGGCGGGCGGCGGTGGGTGGGGGGCGGTGGTGGTGGAGGGGGGCGGTGCGACCCCCCTAGGGCCCCGGGGGCGCGGCAGGGGAAGTAAAGATGGCGGTGGGCGGGGCGGTGGCGGAGGGGCGGAAGTGACGTCGCGCGGGGCGGGTCCGGCCGCGCACAATGGGCCATGGAGTTCCCGTTCGATGTGGACGCGCTGCTCCCGGAGCGGATCACGGTGCTAGACCAGCACCTACGGCCACCGGCCCGCCGACCCGGAACCACAACGCCGGCCCGGTGACATCTCAAACCTGCCCCACGGCCCTTCTCTCCCGGTTCCTCTCGAAACCTGGTCCAGGCACCACGCCCCCTTCTCACTGACTAGTGTCTGCTCCTTTTGATGTTCTGGCTCGCCTTTTTGGTGACATTTGATCCTAGAACTGGTGGGGTAGATTGGGGCTTGAATCTGTCACCTTTCATCCCTTGGCCCCATCGTGGTTCCAACCAAAGGATGTGGTTGACCTGCCCTTCCTGCTTCCCCACAATAACTTCAAGGGAGGAGGGAGTGTACCACACTGAAAGGAGGTGTGGCAAAAGTTTGGGTTCCAGAAGAGTGGGGTGGGAAATCAGGTTGGAAGATTCCAAGGTAAAGGCAGAGGGCCTGAAGTACCGAACTGGGGTTGCGGTTATCGCCCAGATTCCCAGGGAGTGAGTGCCCAGGACCCTCTAATTCAGTGAGTATCTGACTCTTGATCTCTTCTCTTTCTGTAGTGTTGATCTGCAGCAGCAAATTATGACCATTGTAGATGAACTGGGCAAGGCTTCTGCTAAGGTAATGTGGAGTCTACATGGAGTAAAGGGAGGCCTCTCTGGAGACAGTTGGTAAGGGAGGCCTGGGTCCTGTGGAAGGGACTTGTAGAAAGTCTGTCTTCAAATTCCTGGCAGGCCCAGCATCTTCCTGCTCCCATCACCAGTGCATCAAGGATGCAGAGTAACCGCCACGTTATGTATATACTCAAAGATACTTCAGCTCGAATGTGAGTGCCAAATACCGTTCTACCCTATACTTAATTCCTCCCTCTCCCAGCCCCTCTCCCTTTTTTGACTCTGCCTCTTCCAGATAGCTGCTAATTATTGTTATTTTCTCCAACCTACAGGGCTGGAAAAGGAGCCATTGTTGGCTTCCTTAAAGTTGGATATAAGAAACTCTTTGTACTGGTGAGTGTCATTGGAAACTAAAAGTTCATGTGCCTTGGCTCCTGAGAACAGAAGTGCTGGAGATTGGAAGGTGGCAATGCTGTCTGGGTCCTAGAAGATCTTTGTTGTTCTTTTACCTCTTAGGATGACCGTGAGGCTCACAATGAGGTAGAACCACTTTGCATCTTGGACTTTTACATCCATGAGTCACTTCAACGCCATGGCCATGGACGAGAACTCTTCCAGTATATGTTGCAGGTATTACTTATCTCTTCACCAGTTCATCCAAAATGGAGATCAAAGGCCCCTTGTCCTGAGTCCTTCCAGAGGCCCTGCCTCCCACCCTCCCACCCCCCATGTTCCCATATCCTTCCCAGGTGACTGGGTTCCTATTGGCCTGCTTTCCCCATGCCTGCTCCTACCCTGAGTCTCCTGTTGCCTGCAGAAGGAGCGAGTTGAACCACATCAACTGGCTATTGACCGACCCTCACAGAAGCTGCTGAAGTTCCTGAATAAACACTACAGCCTGGAGACCACAGTCCCACAGGTTAGAGGTTTCAGAGAGTAGACCCCACTGAGCATTCCCACTGAATTTATTTTTTTTTTTTTTTGTGGCAAACAAGTGGCACTTTCCATGCACTCCTTATTCCCTATTATATAGGACTTATTTTATACAGGTAAGTTCTGGGGGGGCAGGGTACCATCTCTCATCCTGCAGCTATTTCACTCTCATCTTTTTTGTGTGTGTGTGGTATGCGGGCCTCTCACTGTTGTGGCCTATCCCGTTGCGGAGCACAGGCTCCGGACGCACAGGCTCAGCGGCCATGGCTCACGGGCCCAGCCGCTCCGCGGCATGTGGGATCTTCCCGGACCGGGGCACGAACCCATGTCCCCTGCATCGGCAGGTGGACTCTCAACCACTGCGCCACCAGGGAAGCCCTCTCATCTATTTTAATTCTTCATCATGGGCTGTTGTGTACACCCAATAATATGTCTATGCCCCAAACATAATCAGCTCATTTTCATCTCCTTGTTTTCACATAGACCATTACCTAGTCTATCAAGATTTAGTAAGGGCTCAGAATAATACGCATTCCCTGTCCTCAGGGAAATGTGGTCTATTTTGGGGAAGGTGGTTTGTTTATAAGTAGATGCAATATAATGGTGCTAATGCTGTCCATTCGTTCAACATATACATATTAGAGTACCTGGCACTGTTCTGGGCTCTAGAAAGACTTTATTCAATGAAACAGATAAAAGTCTCTGTTCTCACGGAGCTTATATTCTACGTGGGGAGACACAAACGTAATAAGTATATACTATGATTGATGATAAGTGCTCTAGGAAAACGAGAGCAAGTAAGAAGGCTTGGGAGTGCCATGTGAGGGTGGGAGTGTGTGGGATTGCAGGTTTAAATGGGATAAGCAGGAAAGGCCTCACTGAGAAAGTGTCACTTGTGCAATAACTTAAAGAGGTGAGACTGTGAGCTAAGTAATATCTGGAGGGGGAGCATCCCAGGCAAAGGGAATGGCTAGTGCAAAGGCCATGAGGTGGGAGTGTGCCTGGAAAATTGGCTGGTGTGCCTAGAGCAGCATGAGTGAGGGGGGAGTGTGGTAGATGAGATCAGAGCAGTAATTGGGGGAGGAAAGACATTTAGGACTCTATAGGCTATTGCAAAGACTTTGGCCTTTAAATGAGAAAAGGAGAGCCATCAGAGGGGTTTGAACAGAGGGAGAATATGATGTGACTTACTTTAAACCAGAGCACTTTGCCTGTTAAGAATAGGTAGTAGAGGAGTGAGGGTACAAGCAAGTTAGGAAGCAACAATCCTGCTGGAAAATGGTGGTGGCTCAGTCTAAAATGGTAGCAGTAGAGATGGTAAGGAGTGGTCAGATTTTAGGTATTTTGAAGTTAAAGCAAATAATTTTTCTTGATAGACTGTGAAAAAAAAGAGGGAGTTAAGGGTGATCCCAAAGTTGTTGGCCTGAGCACTTGGAAGGATGGCATTGCATTAACTGATGGAAGGTGGAGCAGCTTTGGGGAAAAATAGTAGGAGTCCATATTGAATATGTTAATTGGAGATGTCCGTGATGAGTCCAGGTTGGTTACTTCCCTGGAGTTCAGAGAAGAGGTTCGGGGTGGAGAGTTTTCACCACACGTAGGGTACTGAAAGCAGTGAGACAGGATGAAACCGCCGTGGAGTGAGTATCTATAAAGAAGTGGTCCAAGCACTTGAGTCCTTGGGCACTCTTGGAAAGTCAGGAAGGAGAAGAAGCAGCAAATGCAGCTGAGGAGTGACTGGTGAAGTAGATGCAAACTTGGAAGTAAAGTGATCTGCAAGGCCAGTGAAGAAAGTGTTTGCAAAAGGCAGGAATGGCTTACTGAGTCAAATGCTACTGATCAGTGAGGTAAGAAGAGGTCTGGGAAGTGACCATTGGATTTTGCTGCCTGAAGCCACTGGTGTTCCTGACAAGCGGTTTCAGCACACTCGTGGGTGGAAGCCTGGATGGAGTGGCTTTAGGAGATTGAGAAGCTCAGAACTGGAGGCAGCAAGAATAGGCCACTCTTTTAAATGCTGCTTTAATGTGAACAGAAATAGAGCAAGAGCTAGAGGGGGATATGGATCAAGGGAGGGTTGATTCTTTTCAGTTGCATAAAAATGAACAGCATAAGAATGACTCAGAAAGAAAATCTGATGTCAGAGAAAGTGGGAAGAATTGCTGAAGCAGTGTCGTTGAGTGGGCTTGGGATTGGGTTGACAAGCGAGCCTTGGGTAGGAGCACGGATAGTTAATCCCTTGTAACGTGATTAATTGGTGTGCTTACAGAGGGGGCATAAAGTGAGTTAGGCTTGACTTAATCTTGAAAGGTGTTCGTCAGGTGGACAGAATTGGGCAGGCTAAGGTGCTTTTCATGTAGGAACCAGCACGAGCAGAGTCAGAGAGATATTAATCTACCTTTCAGGGCACTGCAAGCAGTTTTGTTTGGCTGGAGTGCTGGGCATATGCTTGTTGGGGAAGGATGAGGGTGGGTGGGTTGGTAGACATTACAACAGGAGATAGACAGGATCTCCTTAGACTGTGCTCCCAGAGTAGCACATCATTTTTCCATTAAGAGGCAGCAGAGAGCAACGGAAGAAACACAGTATCCAGCATCAAATGCATTACCCAGGTAACATGTAAGAGCAGGGCAGTATAGAGTGTAAATAATATTGGGTTGGCCAAAAAGTTCGTTCCAGTTTTTCTGTAACATCCGTCTGGAAAACCCGAACGAACTTTTTGGCCAACCCAATAACAACTGATGTTTCATGAGCTCTGTGTGGTATCTACATGCATTATCTCTGTTGATCCTTGTACATTTCTTTGAGGTAGTTGCCATTATTGACCCCATTTTGGGTTTATACAGATTAGCGACTTGACCAAGTTTGCACAGCTAATAAATGGTAGAGCTTGAATTTGAACCCATAGCCCCCTCTAATGACTACACTGTATTCCTGGCTGAAATGCCTCAACTAGAATCAGGAGTCTGGGACTTGAAACCCAGTTCTGCCACTTGTAGCTACTAGACTTTGGGCAAGCCATGTCTCCAAGCACATATATTTCCAGTTTTCCTGGGTATATACCTAAGAGTAGAATTGCTGGGTCATATGGTAATCCTGTGTTTAACTCTTTGAGGAACTGAGAAACGGTTTTTCCACAATGACTGCAACATTTTACATCTCCATCAGCAATGTGTGGTAGCTCTGGTATCTTGACATCCTCACCAAAATTTATTTTTCTTTGTTCTTTTTATAATAGCCATAATAATGGTTGTGAAGTTGTATCTCTTTGTGTTTTGATTTGCATTTCCCTAATGACTAATGATGTTGAGCATCTTTTCAAGTGCTTATTGCCCATTTGTATATCTTCTTTGGAGAAATGTTTATTCAAGTCTTTGCCCTTTTTATAAAAATTAATTATTATTTTATTTTTGGTTGCACTGAGTCTTTGTTGCTTCATGCGGCTTTCTCTAGTTGCGGTGAGCAGGGCTACTCTTCATTGCGGTGCGCAGGCTTCTCATTGCGGTGGCTTCTCTTGTTGTGGAACATGGGCTCTAGGCACGCAAGCTTCAGTAGTTGTGGCACACGGGCTCAGTAGTTGTGGCTTGTAGGCTCTAGAGCGCAGGCCCAGTAGTTGTGGCGCGTGGGCTTAGTTGCTCCGTGGCATGTGGGATCCTCCCGGACCAGGGCACGAACCCCTGTCCCCTGCACCCACAGGCGGACTCTCAACCACTGCGCCACCAGGGAAGCCCCGCTTTTCATTTTCTTGATAGTGTCTTTTGACACACAAAAGTTCTTACTTTTGATGAAGTGTAATTTATTTTTTCCTTTTGTTGCTTATGCTTTTGGTGTCATATTTAAGAAACCATGTCCAAAGTCATCAAGATTTTCCTCAATGTTTCCTTCTAAGAGTTTCACAGTGTTAGCTCTTACATTTAGCTGTTTGATCCATTTTTAGCTATTTTTTGGTCCAAATTAATTATCTTGCATGTAGATACTCAGTTATCCAAACACCAGTTGTTGAAGAAGTTATACTTTCCCTATTGAATGGTCTTGGCACCTCTATTGAAAATCAATTGACCATAGACACATGGGTTTGTTTCTGAACTCTATTCATTCCATTGGTCTCTATGTCTGTCCTGTGCCTCTACCACACTATTTTGATTACTGTAGCTTTGTAGTAAGTTTTGAAATCAGGAAGTATGAATCCTCCCCAAATTTGTTATTCCTTTGTTAATCTTGAAGATTATTTTGGCTATTCGAGGTCCTCTGCAATTCAACTTTAGGATTAGCTTGTCAGGGTCTGAGATTTTGACTAAGTCTGTCAACAAGGACAAGAAGGCTGGCTTTCATTCCTCCCACTGTGGTTTTTCTAGCACAGGGTTCTATACGCAAGTATGTGCTGAGTGGCTGAATGGACAAATATATTTCGCTTGTTTCATCTTACAGGTGAACAACTTCGTGATCTTCGAAGGATTCTTTGCCCATCAGCATCGTAAGTTTTCTCACCTTGTGTGTGTTGGTCAAGCAGTTGGGGTGAGGGGAAGGAAGGAGGTGGATTCTTGGTCCCACGGGACCCCGCACTGAGGGGCACCACCGCTTCCTTCCTCACAGGGCCCCCTGCTACCTCTCTGAGGGCAACTCGACACTCTTGTGCTGCTGCAGTCGATCCTATGCCCGCTGGTAAAGCTGCATTGAATGGGTGGATCTGTAGTGCTGTGATGGCTAGTCACTCTGGAGGCCACTGGGAACTCAGTGCAATCTGTGGGCAGTTTGGGAGAATTCTAAAGCAGCCCAAGTCCCCAGCAGACATTACCCATGTCCTCTGCCCTCATGGGAGCTCAGTGTATTTATATTTGGCAAGACTTTCAACTAAGCAAGCTCATCGGAAGCCTGTTTGACAGTTGACAGTGATGGAGCCTCTTGCTGCTTCGGGCCCATCAAAATAGGCCAGAGTCATGTTCCTTCGTAAACTCCTCAGGCTTCTGTCAGCCAGTGAGGGACAGGCAAGTGCAGTCAGCCCTTCCATTTCCAGTCACTGAATAGTGACATGAATGGTCCAGAGCTTAAATACTAGTTTTAGAAGATAACACTCAGAATTTATAACATTTCCAACCAAATAATGAAATTGATCTGGAGAAACCATACCTAGGAGGTACTGAAATGCTGCCCAGGTTCCACATTCCATCCTCATCCACACACATGCTCCCTGCCAGGCTGAGCCCCACCCCTTCCTCCTTCTCAAGGCCGAGGGGCACAGCCTTCTGCTGGCCGTGCTGTGCGCATTTGCACAGAAGGGCCCTTTGCTGAAGGAGCTGGCTCTGTAGCTAGCTCTCTCACCTCCTCGGTGGCCAGGAAACAGAGTAACCACCACCCAGACAGCAATCTCTCAACAGTGATTAGCATCCACCAATGTCAGGCACGGAGAGGCAGTTCAGATCCGTGACCGGCTCTGCTTTCCAAGGCTTCCCCCATCTAGCTCCTGCTGACCAAAGCTGTGAGGGAGAGAGAGCCAACAAGGACGGTGAGGACCAGGTCCACACGGGAGGGACCCTAAAGTTTAAGTGGATCCGCTGGGCAGTCTCTCATTTGCCACGTGTGATGGAGAAGGAACCTCTCGAGAGGGAAAGGGAGGGGCAAGTGGAGAAGCGAGGAGGCTGGAGACAGGGCTGGGACAGTCCGTTAGCCTCCCATTTACTCTGGTGACTCCTTTCCAGGTGTCTGTGTTTTTACCTCATCCTTTTTTTCCCCTTATAAAACGTAAATCTCTTTCTATCTTTGCTCCGGAAAGGGAGGTTTTGCCCCACCCCAGCCTCCCCTGACCTCTCCAAAGCAATTCCTGATTAACCAAGGGCTTTGTCCGTCTCATCTAGAGGGACCTGGGGTCCTCGGTGGCCCAGCTGGGACCATTCCACTGCCCCAGAATCCCAGGGGGGCCTGACAGCGCCCACTGACAGTAAGAGCTCGCCTCCCTTGGCTGCCCTTCTCTTGCGTCTCCCAGGCCCCACAGTCTCCCCCAGATCTTTCCCCCCAACTCTGCATTCAGCCTACTCCTTCTGGCTCTCCTCAAAATGCTCCAGCCTTCCCCCCGAATTCCCTTTTGGTGTGATGGCAGTGCCACAGAGCTGCTTCTGCGGTGGAGCTGAAGTCTCCTTTCCCCGGAGGAACTGTGGTGTCAGGGATCAGAGGTTTGGGGTTGTGGGGGTAGTGAAGGGGTGCACAGTATGCCTCCTAATGCTTACCTTGCCTGTGTCCTCTCCACTGCCAGCTCCAGCAAGGAAGCTGCCACCCAAGAGAGCAGAGGGAGACATAAAGCCATACTCCTCTAGTGACCGAGAATGTAAGACTGGGGTAGGGGGTCTGGGCCTGGGGGGGCCTTAACCCAGGGGAAAGATTTGTTCTCTCTAAAGGCTCTGATTTCTCTTTTTTCTACTCTAATCTTTGCTGTCATGACTCTCTTCCCTTTCCTTTTTCTTCTCTGTCTTGCTCTTTTTTCTCCCTCTCCCCAGTTCTGAAGGTAGCTGTGGAGCCTCCCTGGCCCTTGAACAGGGCCCCTCGCCGTGCTACACCTCCAGCCCACCCACCCCCACGCTCCAGCAGCCTGGGAAACTCGCCAGAACGGGGTCCCCTCCGCCCCTTCGTGCCAGAGCAGGAGCTGCTGCGTTCCCTGCGCCTCTGCCCCCCGCACCCCACCGCCCGCCTTCTGCTTGCTACTGACCCAGGCGGCAGCCCGGCCCAGCGTCGCCGCACCAGGTAATAGGAGCTGGAGGGTTAGGGAGTGTCAAGACTGTCGGACAGGGTGTTAGAAATGGCAGAGGGCAGTGTAAATCCATCAGAGACATGAAGCAATAGGACAGGAAGACTGGAGAGTCCTGAAACCTTTCAAGAAGAATATATTGGAAAATATTTATGGGAGTGGTCTGGAAATAAATTACAGTGAAGGAGCAGAATAGGACTTTATGTAGAGTCTAGGGAGTCTAGTTTAAGGGAGAGCTGGGAGGAAGCACAGGAAGAACACAGATCCGTTAGGTGGGTGACTGAGCCTCTAAGATTGGGGAAATCATGGTTTAACATTTGCTGGGAAGGGGCAGGATCTCTGACACAGTTTGGGGAGCCACCAGCCCTGGGTCAGTGCCTTGTGTGGCAGGAGCCCATCCCGGCAGGCAGAGAGTGGGCCTCTCCTTTTTTTCTCTCCCCAGCTTTCTCTTCACCTCTGACTTCTCTTTCTGTTTTTCTCTCCCCTCCATTTCCCCTCTCCCCTCCTCCTGTCCATAACATCCTTCCACAGCTCCCTTCCCCGCTCTGATGAGAGTCGATACTGACAGACAGCTAAGCCTCTCCCCTCCCTGGGAGACCTGGCAAGGGCAGAGACTCCCTCCCTGAGAACCCCAGACCGGATCTTCCATTGTATCCCCCAGCATCCAGGGGAACCTGACAGAGCCCATAGGATTCCCTCTTCCCCTTTCTTGGACAACTGGGTTGTCAGGGTCCCAGATGGCCTAATGCTTTGTAGCTTTTCTTACCATAGAAAGCACCCGCTCTCTCCTAACTCGGGCTCTGAACACTCTCCCACAGACAGCCCATTTGCTGCCAGACTTCTTGGTCGGGCGGCTCCTACTAATTATCCAGAGAAGCATAGTCTTGCTTGCAGTCAGATTCTAGAACACCATGGAAGGTCCAAGGGCCTCCTCTACCAGGGAAACCTTTTAAAGAGTCTTGTCCATGGAATGAATCTTATAGTCCCACTACACTGTCTCCTGGTAGCTCTAATACTGCTTCGTGCTACCGACCACAGCTACCCTATCAGCCTGCTGACGCCAGCCAGTGAGTGAGCTCTGCTTCAGAGCAGTCCAGTCAGGTAGGACAGGGACTTACCAGCTCCCCAAGGGATCCACTCAACATTGCCAAACTCTTAATTTCCACATGTTGTGTGTATGTGTATCTGTCAGGGGACCCCCGAGCTGATGTCTGCTTTGAGGCTCCAGACTCGCCACACTTCTACAGACACCACCACTTACCCTGGGTCCAGGTTCTGTGAGGGAGTTTGCTTCTTGGCAGTAGATCCCAGCAAGCACCCTAGGATCACTCTTAGCCAAGTTTCAGAAGCTAAGCCTGAGTCTCAAGGCTCTATTAGCTCCTGGAATACCCTCTCGCAGCCATCCCTCCCCGGTCGCTAGATGCTGATAGATTCCTGTCTTGTGAGATTGTCTTGAGATGATGGGGGAACTCCTCCTCTGGCCTTCCTTTCTTCTTTCCTCCATAGCAAGAACCTTCTTCCCTGCTCCATACCCAGGGTATAGAACATCCTTCCCCCTCCCTACCCTCTGGATGTGTGCTAGTTGATACCCCTACTGTATTCCCGAAATCCTTGGGAGCAGGATCTCCCTCTCTTCTGACTCATTCCTTTTTCTTCTCCCTCTCAGTGTTGTCTGAATAAAGTGTGAATTCTTTTGTGTTTTTTAAATGGACATTTTCAATGATAAAAACTACAAAAGAAAAAAAAAAAACACCAAACAAACCTTAAGGTCTCAGCCTCGTTTGTGCGTCACCCCTTATTTTCCTGGGATCTCAGGACCTCTCTCCCTCTCTCTCCCTCACCTGTGAGATCTGCAGATCTTCCAGCAAGGAGCCTTAGAGCTCCCCTTGCAGGATCTGGTGTCTGCCTGTCCTCATCTTCATTGTGGGATCTTCTGTGGATTGTCTCCTCTCATGTAGTCGCTGGATCCCTCTGTGTAGCCTTCTATATCTACTCCTCCATTCTCTCCAGAAACCTCTAGCTCTCCCTAGTCACTTCTACCCTTTACCCCAGGCCAGCCCTTGCTGAGATGTTAAGATTTACTAACATCTCTGGGATCCACTAATTGCCTCCTGATAACAGTCCCCTAATTGTTTCCTGAATTCCTCTTCCCGCTAGTTTCCTGGCCTCTCCCTCACTAAACCCTTGGATCTCTTTCTCAAGACAGTCCTTTTCCTAATTCAGCCTTACCACTCCCTATTTCCCTCTGGCTGAAGTATCCTAAAATTAAGGTAATCATGTTTTCCAAACCAAACATCAGGGCACCTTGTCCAACAAAAAAATATTTTTTTGCGTATATGTGAATCTGGTTGTGTGTGTGTGTGTGTTTGGCCGAACCACGCGGCTTGTGGGATCTTAGTTCCCCGACCAGGCCCCAACCAGGGATTGAACCTGTGCCCCCTGCAGTGGAAGCATGGAGTCCTAACCACTGGACCGCCACGGAATTCCCCTGAATTTGTTTTTATGACATGGTTTGGAGCACATTTGGCCTTACTTTTAACACATTACCTCAACTAGGAGTAATAAAGCAGCAAGTCAGGACTGCTTCAGAAAACCTTGGGGTATAAAATGAGCTCCCTTCCCTTTTCTGGGGCACAACTTGATTAAAATCCCATAGGAATGATAACTACCCCTCTCTCTCTGTTCCTGTGCTGTTCCTTTTATTATTCTCCTGATTCCTCCATACCCACTCATCTTTCATCCTGTAGCCTTTTCCCCATCATCTCACATTTCTTCTACAGCAGGACTCCCCCAGGGCTGGTAGCCCAAAGCTGCAGCTATAGCCGCCATGGGCGGTTGAATTCCTCATCCCCCAATACAGGTAAGTTATTCATCTCCTTATCCGCAAATCAAGTAGGCCATATTCACTACCTACTCCAGCCTTCCCATGCACATGCCTGGTATTCCCACAGGCAACCAAGAACTGAAGCAGGGGGACCAGGAAACAGAGAATAGGTGAGGTCTGACCCCCTCCCCTACCAGCCTCGCACCACCTCTGACTCCTTTCCTAACATCACTCTCAGCTACTTCCTCCTCCTAAATCTCACTCTCTGAACTGGACACCAGCTCCTCCCACAAAGCCTTCCACCTAACACCCTACAAGCCTCTTTCCCCATAGGTTCGACTCGAGTGCTTCCCTTTGGCAGTCTCTGAGGGGTTTCAGGTTTGGACATAGCACTAATGGTTCCAGCCTCATACCCCATCATACATCCTCTACACAAGAGCCAGTCAGCCCTTTAAGAAGCTGTGATTTTAATTCTCCCTTTAGTACCCCTGTAAACCACTCTCCATCTCCCACCTACTAGGTCTGCCAGTGAGGAGCAGGTCTTGTCACAGCATGGGTCTCGGCAGGAACCCATGCACACAGTTCCTCCACAGGCCCAGGCTCCACCAGCCCAGTCCTGGACAATGGGTGGGGATATGTTCAACGCCAGGTTCATTCGAAACTTGCAGGAACGTCGCAGCACCAGGCCTTGGTGACCGCAGCCCCCTCTCACACCTTCAAAGTCAGTATTATTTCTCTCTCACACAGGACCTAGCCAAAGCCCGCCCTCACAATGGATGTATTCATTCATTCATTCATTCATTCATTCGACAGGCTTTATTATAAGTGCCAAGTCATTTGTATCTTATTTTTAACCACAGCAATAAAGTATTTATTTTTATCACGAGAGCTACTGAAAACCGCGATTGTCATTATTTCAATCCCACCCGTCACTCTTCGCGCGCCCCGTTCAGCCCCATCATCGCCCACTTTTGGGCAAGCGCCACAGGTGAGAGCAGTGCTCGAGGCCGCTAATTTACTGCGCAAGCGCTCTAAGGCAGCCTCCGATCCGGCGAGCGCAGGCGCACTTACTGCAGACCCAGCGCCTCACCGCCTCCCTGGAACCCGCCGCAGTGCGCAAGCGCGCAACATCTCCGTTTCCCTCCCCTCAGCCCTTCACCCCCCCCCCCTTTCCCCTTCAAGAAGCCGGCTCCGGGGCACGCTCACCCCTGTGAGGAGGCCGGACACGGGAGGTACTCTCTCCATTCCCGGAAGATCATGTACCAGCCCAGCCGGGGGGCGGCCCGGCGCCTCGGCCCCTGCCTCCGTGCCTACCAGGCTCGTCCCCAGGTAAGAGTAGAGGGGAAGCTGGAGGGGAGGAGAGGGGGCGGGGAGAGACCCTCCCCAGAGTCGGCGTGCGGGGCGGAGCGCGCGCCCCGTGTCGCGCAGGCGCAGTGACGTCCCGCCGCTCCTTCCCACCTGTGCGGGGCGGCGCGTTTAGGGGTTAGGGGTCGTGGGGATCCGAGGGCGGCGCCGCCAGCCCTGTAGAGCACGGGACGTCGGTCTCCCGGGCCTGCGGGGGCAGGCGGGCTGGAAGCTGGGGCGGTGGGGCGCGTCCGCATTTCGCCCGCGTTTCCGCGGTTACCTGTGCCTGGAGGTGATTTGAAGGGCAGGGGGCGGAGAAGTTCGCGGCGCCTCCCGGGAGCCGACCAGACAGACCTGCGGGCCGCGCTCTGCAGCCCGCGCATCTTGCACCCGGATAGCGGTCCCGGCGGGAAGGCCGGCCCGGGTGGACCCTGTTCGGGCCCCTGTGCCCGGGCGGGCAAGATGGCCACGCCCCCGTTGGAGACGGCGCCTCCGGGACACCGTCGGGGACAGAGGTACCCGCGCGGCCCGCCCGCTCTCCCGATAATGAGACCCCCTCGGGGGGGTTCGTTGGAAACGCAGGGACTCGGGTCAGGCCTGACTTTGGGTGACCTCTCCCTCATCGCAGTTTCGACATCAGTAAACCAGGGGCATGAGGTCCAGCCTTTAACAGTCTCCTTGGGCCTTTTCGTGTCATTAGAGGAGCCCGAATGATGAGCTTACTGCTTAACAGGTCGCAAAGTTTTATTTACAATTATTATCTCATATAGTCCTCATAATAACTCAGTGTGCTTTCATCGTCCTCGTTTATAGGAGGACATTCCCTCAGGCTGAGGAAATGAGATAGTGCCTAAGGTTACATGATAGAATTGGAACTCAAGAGTCTCCTAGTTCCAGTTGGATGTTAACTTTTCTCTATATAACCTCTGCTTGACACACTCCTGGAGTTGTGTTAGAGGCCACAGTACAAGAAGACCTGTAACTTATTCATTCATTTGTTCATTCTTCAAATATGCACTCTTATGATTCTTGCTGTAAGAGAGGCAGACCTGCCCCCAAACGGGTTTGGAATCTTAAACAAATCTAAAAGTACTTGCTAATGTTTGGGGGAGGTATGTGTACTTTTGTCACAGGAAAGTGTTTCCTCCTGTTTTAAGTAGAGATGGAGATGAATTTTCCCTCTAGTAGTTCCATCTCTCCTGTCAGAAGGAGCAGGTGGGACTGGAAGCTTGTTAAGGGGCAGTTTGGATGGCAGGGCATTAGGCAGCTGGATTCTTATCTTTTTCCCTTTTGTTCTTCCTCCTTAGGACCACCTTTCTCCACGGGCCCTACCATTCCCACCTCTTTGGCCTCACTCCGTGACAACCACTTCTCCATCTCTGCCTCTTTTCTGGTCTCCCCCACCCCCAAGCCCTCCCACCCGGCTGCTTCCCCGAGCTCCCCCACTACCTCTCCCTCAGGTCCAAGCCCTCACCTCACCATGGGTGGTTCTCCCCCCAGGAAAGGGGGAGGAGGGACCAGGACCTGAGTTACACAGCGGCTGCCTGGATGGGCTTAGGAGCCTATTTGAGGGACCTCCCTGCCCCTGTCCTGGGGCTCTGATACCTTTCCAAGCCTCTGGGACTGCCCACTCTTCCCCGGCCACTCCATCAGGAGATCCGAGTATGGAGGAGCACCTGGCTGTCATGTACGAGAGACTGAGACAAGAGGTAAGTCGGTTCAGAAGTGGCCTTTGTCCGAAATGGGAAGGGATGTAGGTAACTTTTAAAAATAGGGAGTCAGTCAACTGGATTCTTTCTGGGAACCATAAGACGGGCATATAAATATGTTATAAACATTTCCCAAGGAAAAGATGCTCCTCAGTTTGGATTAGGGAAGTTAAACATGGGATGAGATGACCTTTCACTCATGAATAAAGAGACACTAAATATAGAAAACTGAGAAATAGGATCATCTTTTCTTTCCTCCCGGTCTGATGCCTTCTTCCACCTAGCTTCCCAGTCTCTTCCTTCACTCCCACGACTACACTCTCTACTCATCGGATGTGGAATTCATCAATGAGATCCTGAACATGCGTACCAAGTGAGAATCCACGAATGGGTAGGGCCTTGGGGAGGAAAAGGACCCAATGCTATTTTCACTTATTAGAGAATGTCCTAGGCCGCTTCTCACTGCTGCTCCCCATCCCACTGTCAGATACCAGTTTGTTTTTCTGATTCTGCCATCATGAGATTTCTTTCCCATTCCTTCCTCCCAGAGGCCGGACATGGTACATTCTGTCACTGACCCTCTGCCGCTTCCTGGCCTGGAACTATTTTGCACAGCTTCGGCTGGAGGTTCTACAGCTGACCCGCCACCCTGAGAATTGGACCCTGCAAGCCCGCTGGCGGCTTGTGGGGCTGCCCATCCACCTACTCTTTCTGCGTTTCTATAAGCGTGACAAGGAAGAGCTTTACCGGTAAGAGAAGTGAGAAAAGAAACGCACTACAATTTCCTAATCTTACCCTTTTGGGAATCTATGGTCTAGTCTTCTAGACAATCCTGGATCTACCTTGACTTGACTGCAGGCTCCTTGAGGGCAGGATCTTGTTTTTGTCTACTTTAATCTAACAAAAAATAGAGACTCTGAATCTATTAGGAAGCTTCTGAACTCAGCTTCTTCATGTACATTACCTGGCACATAGTAGGTACTCAAATACTTACTGAAGAGATGAAAACTCCCGTCTCATAAGCGGTGCCTCACAACCTTAGGTAAAGTACCTGGTAAATTTCTGGCACAGGTAGAATCCCAAGAAATTCTTAGGCTCAGCCCAGACCAGCGGTTCCCAAACCTTGCTGCACAGTGGAATCACCCAGGAATCTTTTTGTTTTTTTGTTTTTTTTTTTTTTGCGGCACGCGGGCCTCTCACTGTTGTGGCCTCTCCCGTCGCGGAGCACAGGCTCCGGACGCGCAGGCTCAGCGGCCATGGCTCACGGGTCCAGCCGCTCCGCGGCATGTGGGATCCTCCCGGACCGCGGCACGAACCCGCGTCCCCTGCATCGGCAGGCGGACTCTCAACCACTGCGCCACCAGGGAAGCCCCAGGAATCTTTTTAAAATATCGGTGCCAGACATTCTGATCTAATTGGGCCAGGGAACAACCTCAGGATTTTTAAAAGATCCCCAGGTGATATAATATGTAGTAAAGTTTAGGAACTACTAGTTTAAACAAATGCTTGAGTTAAACTTTGGGACCAGTCCCCTTCTCCCTCAGTGAGCCTTTCTCCCTTCACCAGGACCTATGATGCCTATTCCACCTTCTACCTGAATTCCAACGGCCTCATTTGTCGCCATCGCCTAGACAAAGTGAGTCCTAGGGCCGTGTAGGGGTGGGGTGATGGGGTAGAACATCCCACCAGCTGGCATTAACCTTTCTCCCTGCAGCTGATGCCTTCACACTCACCCCCAACGCCCGTGAAGAAGCTGCTAGTGGGAGCCCTGGTGGCTCTGGGGCTGTCGGAGCCAGAACCCAACTTACACCTGTGTTCCAAGGGCTGATCAGGAACTGGGGCAGAGGCAGCACGGAAGACTTGCTACGCACAAGAGGAGGAGGTGGAGGTGGCCAAAGACCTCAGGAGCCAGCTTCCTCCCCTCTTCTCTCTTCTCCTTTACTTTCCATCTCATGCCGTGTAAAGCTGCTGTGTAACTTAACTTGTAAATAATAAAATCTAAGTGAATATATGAGATCGAATTTCCATGTCACCTTCTCTGAATCTCTAAGGTTCCCCATAGCTTTACTCTAAAAATATTTTTATTAATAGATATTAAATAATGTACAGAAGGAAAAGGAGCTGGTGTTAACGTTCTGTTTGTTCTGTTATGTTCTCTGCTCTTTACCCTAGCTCCTCTCGTGTCTTGCCTACTTTTCTGGGCATTTTCTTAGCATGGGGATCTTCTAGCTCCTTGGCCTTGTAATAGTGGGGAGCCACCTCCAGAAGCCAACTGCTCTCAATCTCCAATACCTGGAAGGGAAGAGAAAAACATCAGCAGGGCTCCCTTCTGTCCAACCTAGTTTCTGATGTGTTTGTGTGATTTAAAAGAAGGTTCTCTTCTTTCCCCTTTGACTGCAGGGCTAGGTGAAATGGTACCTGGCTCTAATACTCTGGATCCCAGGGGCAGACACACGTCTCTATATGCTATTCAAGAGCACAAGTAAGCTAACCCTAAACAAAAGCCTGAACATAAAGACTGAAATACACTCAGGGTGGAGCTCATATCTGCTTTGTTCATCATCACCCCGGCACCTGAAACACTGAGACAATGGGCATTCAAATACTTAGTGAGTGAATAAACAGTTCTCAGATCTTAGTAGATGCTGAGACAGCTGTTAGAAAGGATGCATTCCAACCTTATCCTACCTTAAACCAAGGTGCTTTCCTGTTTCTCTGCCAGTCCCAGCAACTTGAACCTGGGTTTTTAGCTTGCCAGGATACCATCTCCCACACAACCCACCTGCCTGGGCAGGGCAAGGTCCCCTCACCTGTCTCATGAACTCTTTGGTGGTCAAGACAAGTTCGTGGTAGAGCAACCAGCGTGGCTGTTCCTCAAAGAGGGAAGAGTTGGGATGAATGAACACCGTCTGCTGCTGTTTCACCGTGCGGTAGCCGCTGCGAGTCAACCGTGCTGTGTGGTAAAAGTAACCAGCAGTGATGGCCTGTGGAGCAGGTGGGAAAGGAAGTCAGTGGGAAAGGCAGGCGTCCATGGACCCTCAGCACTCACTGCCTTTTTAGTTCAGGTTTTGGGAGAACTAGAAAGGTAAGGGCCTTTCAGTGGTCCGGAAAGAAAGCACAGGGAGAGCACACCTTCCACAGGGGAAGGGGCACGTTCTCAGGCCACTGGCCCCAGAGGAGAAGCTTGCTCCTCGGGAGACACTGCGTGGACAGCAGCAGACTAGAAACGCTGACCTTTCGGACACGGATATAGTCCCCCTGGCAGGAACTGAGACCGACTTCCACGCGTTCCAGGAGCCCCTCCAGCTGTTCCCGCACATCCCGGGCTCGGCGCATCGATCTGAACTGTACAAAGTTCTCATAGCACCACTGGGAAGAGTAACCACTCTCAGCCCACTGTGAAAAGGGTTGAAAAAGAGGGGGGGAAGAGGGGCTGTTAAGTATACAGCGGAACCAGAGTCCCCCACGTCCCCCTCACTCCCACTCACCCAAGCCCAGTGACCTGTGTATAAACGTTCAGCAGAACCAGGTGGTCCCCACCAGGGAGGAAGAAGTTGACACGAGCATTGTCGGCATGGACGACCTTGTCCTTGGGTCGGTAGAAGATGGAGTTGTTGACAGAGAGCATGGCAGCCACTGTCAGGATCTCCTCCGAACAGCTGTACCTGGGGCAGGAAGGGAAAGGCATGGGAGTTCAAAGCGAGACACAGCAACAGGAACAGGCACAGTGAGGAGGAAAGTGATCGCTGTGTGGTGGATGTCCTCACGTGGGGACAGCAAGTTGGGCTAACGGCTACAAATCAGAGAGTAGATTGATTTTGGTGGCAGGGGCAACGGTATGGGGGTGAAGGAGGTGAGGGTCAGGTTACAGATAAAACGGTTAACAGGAGAGAGATCCAGGGAGGCAGGGGCAGGAAGGCACCAGGGCCCTCTGCGGGTTCTGCAGTACGAAGGTGCACACTACAGCAATCCCTTTAAGTTCATGTAATGACATTTAACCTCAACCATAGCAGAGGAAGGGCATTTAAAGGCGGTCCCTCCACAGCTGTTTCTAAATGCTCTAGTCTGAAACCTTAGGAATGAGTAAGTCCCCAAAGCAGCCCTCACTCAGCACTCCTCACGATGGAGAATCTTCCACTTTCATTCATGCCCCCAAATTTTCTACACGCTTGTCAATTTCACGCCTCTGATAATCATAACCGAAGACAGGACAGTGTCTTACTGATCCCTGTGGGCCTCAAGAGGGGCAATAAAACTTATCTAATGACTCGTTATTTGTTAAAGAAGAATGTGGCGGAGAGAAAAAGCAAGATCACAAAGACGGCTCCAGAGACAGAAAGAGGCAGGGCCAGTGTGTGTGCTGGGGGCCCGGCCGAGTCAGGGGCTTACTTCTCAGAGGCCAGGATCATTTTAGACAGCATGGGGTCCACCGGCAGCTCTGCCATCTTTCGACCAGACTAAGGAGAGGAAAGACAGAGTTGAGGCCACTCCTCCCTCAGGTGTCCCTCCAACTCTCGAGGGGTCACCCCAGCCTTCCTCCTGCCCCAGCCTGCCGCCCTCCCACCTCACCGTGGTGAGCTCCCCAAGGTGGTTGAGGGCCCCCAGCGCGTACAGCTGCTCCAAAGCCAGCAGCAGGGTCTCATATGGCGGAGGGTCCAGGAAATCAAAGTGCATTAGGTCGTGGATCCCTGGAGAAAGATGTGAGGGGGTAGAACAGAGTCCCTTCACAAGCACAAGCTAGCCCCACCCCTTCTGTCTCAGGAGGACTGGGGGACCCCAGTCACCTAAACTCTTGAGCAGCAACACGACGTTGCCCAGGCTGGTCCTCTGAATCTCGGGCACTGTGGTTTCTTCCAGCTCGTGCTGATAGGCCCAGGCGGTATACAGGCGGAAGCACTTCCCTGCAGCCACCCGACCCGCCCGACCAGCTCGCTGACTGGCTGAGGCCTGGAAAGAAAGGACAATTTGTGAGGCCCACGGACCATCTGGTGATGGAAAAGAGAAAGGGCAGTATTTCTGCAAGAAATCTGGGAGGGTGTGGACCGCTAATCCCCCTTGCTCTAAGCAGCCTCCACCGCTTCTGAGCTGGCCTGTTCTCCCCCTCGCCCCGTGGAGACCCTGCTCAAGCCCAGGCCAACCTTGCTGCAGGGTGTGACGGTGAGCGATTCCATGCCCGTGCGCGGGTTGTAGCTCTTCTGCTTACAGAACCCCGGGTCCAGCACGTAAATGATGCCCTCGATGGTGAGCGAGGTCTCGGCGATGTTCGTTGCCACAACTACCTGAATGAGAGGATGTGGGATTGCCGGTAAATCCCACCCACCTAGTTACCCAGAGGAAGTAATTCTGGAATACGCGGAGTAGACGAACAGGTGCAAAGGAGCAGGAGCTGAGGAGATTTGTGGCCAAGGTCGGGAGAGGGGGACAGGCCAGTAGAAGAGGGGAGATATGGGGATTAGCAGGGCATAAGGCGGAAAGGACAGGAAAGGAAATGAAGGGGGTTCAGGGGTTTTTTCAGAGGTGGGAGCTGGGGGTGTCAGGTTCCGGCCCCATCTTCCCCACTGTCACTTTTTTTTTTTTTTAATTTGTTTTTTAGTTTTTGTCTGCACCGCACAGCATGTGGGATCTTAGTTCCCCCAATCAGGGATCAAACCCGCGACCCCTGCAGTGGAAGCGTGGAGTCCTAACCACTGGACCTCGAGGGAAGCCCCACTGTCACTTTCATATTCACCTTTACACGTTACTCCCTACGACAGCCCCCTGATTAGTCTCCCTGCTCTACTCCTAGCCCTGGTTACACGGCATCCAGAATGGTCCTTTTAAAATGTGAGCCTGTCACATCACTCCCCGCCATCCATCAGCGGCCTCCCACCCTACCTGAGAATCACATCCAAACCCCTTCAGGCCCTGAGTCCTCCAGGCCCTGGCTACTTTCCTGATCTCACCTCCTAGCACCAGGGCTCCTCGCTCCATCCCTGCCCACTGCTGAGCTCACCTCACGCCCATCCTCACAGCCGCCCCATCCTCACGCCTGCCCTCCTCGTGCGCTATTCCCTCTACTTGGCGTGCTCTTCTCCCAGATGTCAGCCTGGCTCCTTCCCTGGCCTGGGTGAGGCCCCAGCTTCACTCTCACCTTATCAGAGAGGGAGAGGCCTTCCCTACACCCTAAGGAAAATCCCTTCCTGCCATTCCTCTCCTGACACCCCGGGGTCAGCCTCTGTATTCCCGTGCCGCACTGTGCCTCTTCAGAGCATTTGCCACGAATCGATATCAGGCGTTCATGTGCTCACTGTCTCCTAACTTACATTAGACTAAACTCCAGGAGGCTAGCGACTTGTGTTGTTCATTGCTGTATCCTCATCCCCTAGAACAGTACCTGGAACGCGGGAGGAACTCTTTAAATATTTGTTGAATGAAAAGTTACATCTTTGCTCAAAATCCTTTGATGGCCACTAACTGGTCTAAAGTCCACACTCTTCCTCCTGCCATCAAAGGCCCTCTCTAATCACCATTCAAAGTTGTTTTTAGCCTGTCTCCCACTACTTCACCATGTGAGCCTTCCCCTAAGCCTGCTGGAGTACTCTGACTTCAGACACCCCTTAAGCCTTCCTCTGATATTCCCCCATCATCTTCCCTAAAGATCCTCCAGACCAAATCCCACCTCCTGGCACACCAAGGGCCTCCCTTCTCCTCTGTACCTCTACCACGCTCACTTTCTGGATCACACATTTGGCTATCTCGCCATTCCCGCTGTCATCACCCTCTCTCTCCAGCTCCAGAGGCAAGGAACTGCCACCCCGCCTCGCAGCTGCACCAGTGCCCATGACACACCTTGCACAGGGCAGGCACACACTTTCCTTTTCACTACTAGTTGCGTGAACCACAGGGGTGAAGAATGTGGGTTTCTCCAACTGACCTTCCGTGCCCCAGGGGGCGTGGGCTGGAAGATCCGCGCCTGCATATCGGAAGGCAGGTTGGCGTAAATGGGCAGCACCAGGAGCTCCCGGATTTTGGAGCCCAGGCGGCGGCAGCGATCCTGGAGCATCTCACAGGCAGCCTCAATCTCCTCCTGGATTTGGGTGGGGAGAGCTGTGTGGGACCCAGAGTCACGAGAGGCTGACCTGCCAGCCCTGTCTTCCCCTGGGGTTCACACATCACACACCCGCCCCACATCACGCACCTGTCCCGTCAGGAACACCAGGATGTCGCCCGGGGGCTGGGTCACGTGAATCTGTAGCACAGACACCACGCAGGCCTCCAGGTAGTCTGCCTCCGGGGCCTGTGGGGGAGGAGGCAGGGCCGCAGGAAGGCCACCTGCTCAGGCAAATCCCTTCCTCTCCTCCCAGCTCGACATACACTTTACCCCAGTTTCCCTTTGGACTCTCCATCCCGTCCTCCCCTCCTTGGGACAATCTCCTTCAAAGGCTCCACTGCCTTCACTCTTAAGCCCAACCTCCCTGAGGGGGCACCTTGGTATAGAAGATGTCAACTGGAAACCTGCGTCCAGGGATCCGGAAGACGGGGGCATCATCAAAGAAGGTGGAAAAGCGGGCAGTGTCCAGTGTGGCTGAAGCCACCAGGACTTTGAGCTCAGGTCGGAATCGAGCAACATCCTTGATCAACCCAAAGAGAATGTCTGTGTGCAGGGTCCGTTCGTGGGCCTCATCCACCATCACCACGCTGAGGAAGGAACGGGGTCACCAGTGAGCAAGGGGAGGTGGGTAATGCAGGAGGGGACGCTGGGGTCACCGGATGAGAGGACAGGCCCCCAGCCTGGCCAGGAAGGAACAGACAGACCTGAAGCACCATGATGTGAACAGCCCCGAAGCTCCCGGGGTCCTCTGGGGCACCTGCCGTGCATCCCTGATTGACCCTGATGCCTCTTTCTGGAGAGAGGGGCCGGATGAGCCCTCCCACCCCAACCTGAGAGGACTCTGCAGGCTTCTTGGTCTCCTCGTAACTTAGCTATATGTGTGTCACCTTCTTTCTCCTTGCTCTAGTCTTTGGATTTCCTGCCAAGCCCGCAGGAGCTCATCCCCCACTTCAACCCTTTGTGCCTAACTGTGACCATGATGGTGAAGTCCTCAGCCATTTCACAAAGCAGGCTGGCGTGATGGGAAAACCCCACAGCCTGAACACTCTCGCATTAGGTGGCCTCCATGGGTTCTCAGAGGTTTTTCCTCTGAGAAAAGGACCAAATCATATCTGTCCCATTGCTCCAGTGTAACCTTCTAGGACCAGAAATCCAGTCTCCTAAGAGCTGAAAAGGCAAGTACTGCTCAGCTGGCCTGGCTCCACCCTCATCCCATCCATGAATCACTTCTCCCCCACAAGACATGCTCATCCAACCCCTGCTTGGCCAATGCCGGCACTGAGAACTCATTATTCACAGATCAAGCCACTCCAAGATGTGGGCCAGAGGCTTAAGAGTCAGGGCGCAAGCACTCTGACAGCCCCCGCCATCTCTGCCACACTATGGCTTGTCGGTATTGATCTGAAATCCGCCTCCCTGTAACCTCCCCCATGGCTCCTAGCTGTGCTCTCTGGGGTCAAATAAAACAAGTCTGGTCCCTTTCTCATGTAATAATAGCCCTTCACATATTTAGAGGGAACCAGGATGTCTGAGTTTTCCCCGCCAAGCTGAACATTCTAAGTTTTTGCAAGTGGTCTTCACGTGGCTTCTCAAGTAGCCACAGCACCATTCTACCATCCTGGTTGTTTTCTGAACTCTGGGAACAACTGGGGAGACACAGAAAGGCTTTCTCTGTAGCCTCTTCTACCCTCCGGGCCCATCTCAGTTATAAGACTGTTCGAACCATAAAGATTCAAAAACTGGTGGACAGGACTTCCCAGGTAGCGCAGTGGTTAAGAATCCGCCTGCCAAGGCAGGGGACACAGGTTCAGACCCTGGTCCAGGGAGATCCCACATGCCGTGGAGCAACTAAGCCCATGCGCCACAACTACTGAGCCTGCGCTCTATAGAGTGCAGGAGCCACAACTACTAAGCCCACGTGCTACAACTACTGAAGCCCATGCACCTAGAGCCCGTGCTCCACAACAAGAGAAGCCACCGCAATGAGAAGCCCGCGCACCACAACGAAGAGTAGCCCCTGCTCGCCACAGCTAGAGAAAGCCCGTGCGCAGCAATGAAGACCCAACACAGCCAAAAATAGATAAATAAATAATTTAAGAAAAAAGAACTGGTGGATAAATCAGAAGAGAAGACAATGGCCAAAATGGCCAGGTGGGAAGATAGGAGGGAAAAGCCAAAGATTAAAGGAGATAAAGGAGGGTACTGAAGAACAGGAGGGCAGCAGACCGGAGGGAGGTGAAGGCGGGCAGCACCCCCTCTCGTGGGAGCTGGGGGGTCCGTGCATACCTGTAACTCGCAAGGTCAGGCTCAGAGAGGAACTCCCGGAGAAGCATCCCATCCGTCATGTAGCGCAGGACAGTTCGCTCTGATGTGCAGTCCTCAAAGCGGATGCTGTAGCCGACCTGTCATGTGGGCCATTAGTGATCGACAGTTGGGCTGTTGCCCCCAGAAGGGAGGGCAAAGGGACAAGGGTGAGCACCTGGACCGGTGGAGGTTGAGGGGACCTGCAGGCAGCGGGGGCTGAGTCCCAGACCCTAGGGGCTCCCCTCGTCCCTCGGTCCCCACAGATCTCACCTCATTCCCAAGCTTCACACCCATCTCCCGGGCCACTCGGGCAGCCACACTCATGGCTGCCACTCTCCGGGGCTGGGTGCAGGCAATCTTCACACCTTTCTTTGTGTAACCCTGCATGACAAGAAGAAAGAGGAGGCTTTCCTTTTGACAAATATGCAGCTGGGGCCCAGCAATTCAGAGAAGTTGGAAATGCAGGGCAGGGGGAACAGAGAAACAGACAGAGCAGAAAACCAGACAAGAAGGGCAAACAGGTAGGATGGCAGACCCAGGGCCCACAAAGGGTCCTCACCCAGCCCTAGGCAGTCCCAGCCCTTTGGGTCATCAAGTTCGGGGCTATGCGAGATTCAAGCTGGAAAAGGACTGACCGGCTGGGCAGACCCAAAAGCAAGGGGATCAAGGGAAGGTAAAAAAGCAGGAAAAGTCTTTTCACTCCTCATTCCTTGGCCCTGAGGAGGAGCAGAGGCCGGGCTGGTGGAGCGGGGTCCATGTTCACACCCACACGCCACCATCTAACCGTCTATACCTCCTTCCAACACTAACCTACAGAACACCTATCAGGCATGGACACCGTGGCAGGAAGTGAGAACAGAAGCATGAAAAGGGTGTGGTCCTTATTCTCGAGAACCTCACCACTTAGCAGAAAAGACTAAAGGACTGAAATACAGAAGGAAAGTGACTACTCAAAATCCCACGTAAAGGACCTGACAGGACTGTGTTGGTCAGTGCCAGCGGAGGCTGAGGCTGCCATACCTCCTCAAAGAGGTACTGTGGGATTTGGGTGGTCTTGCCCGAGCCTGTCTCGCCTTCGATGATGAGGACCTGATGACTAGCAATGGCGGCCAGCAGCTCCTCGCGGAACGGGAACACCGGGAGGCTGCGGCGGACGACCTGGATGGACTCCTTCTGCTGGGCCTGGGTTGGAACGGGTGGGGCTGACGGCTCCTGAGAAGGAGGAGAAGGGCTATGAGTTTCAGGGCTGGCTCCCACACTCCTCGGGACATCCCAGCGCCCACCCCCTCACCTCATCACCCTGGAGCTGAGTGGCCCGGACGAACTCGATGGTCTCCTCTTCCTCCAGCACCAGCTGATACTTGGGCTCCTGGGAGGCAGCATCTCGGGCCCCAAACTTCAGGGACGCTGCCCCAAGCCGGGCCTCCTCCCAGCGCCGCTGCTCCTCCCCAGGGGCACCGGACTCCTCCTCCACTAGATCCACCGCTCGTGCTGGCTAAAGAGAGGGGCACGTGGAGACAGAGCTGCCCTCTCTGCCCAGCACTCCCTCCCCAGCCGCTACCCCCGCCCCCAGAGAAAGGCAAGACAAGGAAGGGGCCAGCCAAGCCACCGCCTAAGCCCCGGAAGCCTTCCCTCCCATCTGCTCGGGCACCGGGGCTGAAGCGGTAACCCCCTCGCCTCACCTGTCCTCGCGTCTCCTCGGGCATGTGGTAGCGATTGGTGGCCTCCAGCTTCTCCTGCTCCCCAGCCGCCCGGTACTCCCGGGCCAGATCCCGCACTCGCCGCTTGTATCTGAGCTCGCGCCGCTCATGTTGGCTCAGCTCCACATCCCCAAAGAGGAACTCCTCGTCCACCAGCTCGGCCTCCAGGTCCTCAAGCTTCTCGCGCTCCCGCTTGGCCAGGTATTCTCGGCGGGATTTCTTCCGCAGCTCAGGGACCTGGGTCAGCCCAGGGCAGTCAGAGCCTCTTCTCGCTGGAAGAGTGACCCTTTTCCTCACATACCCCTAAGAGTGACAACCTCCGACAGGCCGGCAAGAGAACCTAAAGATGTGTCCTCTACCTTCCTTCCCTCTGCACTGGACAACGCGACTGACAACATGCCCAACGCTGGGCCCACACGCTGCCTTCCAGCAGGAGGACCCAGCTGGACGTCCTTCCAGGCAGCCTGACCATCTGTGCCAATATAAATTCACTAGAGCTAAGGTGATTATGTGCATATTTTATATTGTACTCTTGCTGTTTTATTCGACTTAGTGGAAAGGGGAAAAACATAACAGCTGATACCAGCATTTGGAAGCACAGGTCTCAAACTGAAAACAACTGAGACAGTTGGAAACCCTGCGTGAGCCAAAAATAGGTATTCTTCCTCCCCAGTGATATGCTCCCCAGTCTTGAACCAAATGACTGCAGTTTGAGGAAAAGGGAAAAATAAATTACACACAAAA
This sequence comes from Phocoena phocoena, assembly GCF_963924675.1. Taxonomy (NCBI): domain Eukaryota; kingdom Metazoa; phylum Chordata; class Mammalia; order Artiodactyla; family Phocoenidae; genus Phocoena; species Phocoena phocoena. The sequence goes on along the minus strand of NC_089228.1, from coordinate 82,614,946 downwards.
AGGTTGGAAGCATCAGAGAGTGGTTCTGTGAGGCAAAATGTAATGAGGGATGTTTAGCTCAGGGACTAACTTCTCCCCCTCAGACAATGGGTCATTTGGCTTCTACGTGTTTCCTTTCAATACAGGCTTTTCAGGGCACACTGTGGATGACAGAAGACTGGCCACATGCTGAAGGCCTTTCTGGACCCTAACCCTAAGCCCTCCCACTGTGGCAACACAATCTTCCCTGTGTTCACAACAAGCTCCTCTACTGCAGTGACAAAACCCCACTGCTGCCCTCCCCTTGGGGGCCCTGATTTGATTTAATTGCTTGGTTTTTCTTGTTTGTTCTATCACGTCTTAAAATGGAGTTTATGCTCATGACCTGATCTGAGTACCACAATCAAATAAATACTCCTTCGGCCTGGCCTGATGGGTGAGGCAGATGGATGTCTTTTTAAAATATGGGCAAGAAATCAGGACAATTTGAGCATCAAAAAGAATAATGATATGCAATTATAAAATACTGAGAAATAAAAATTCATGAGTCCAACATGACATGCGTACAAACAACAGGAAAAAAACTTCTGTCACCGGTGAGGTGAATATTACAGCAGACTCTTTACTCTGAAAATTAGTAATTAAAAGGAAACAATTAAGCATTTGCCCTCACTTTGAGGAAGGCACTGTAGCCCATTCCTTGTTGTTGAGGAAAAGTTCTTCTTTATATAAAAAGGCTAGCCGATAAATGTAGAAGGAATGTCAGGATCCACAAATCACCACTTTGCAATCCCCCATGACATAAGCGATTCAGGAAAGGATTAGCAGTGGTTGCTAAACCATCAGCTGAGAGGCTGTTGGCAGGAAGGATACCAGCACTAATGCGCACACAGCTGGACAGTGTGTCCCCCTGATATGACGTGCACATCACCACCCAAGAGGTGTTGCTGCCACAGCTGTTTAATCTGAGTCAAGCAAGCTGTGGACCCAATTTCCACTTTAAAGAAAGCACTGGGACAGAACTTAATACCACAAGATAAGGATCAGATAAATCCAGAATGTAGGACACGGTACAAGATGAGACAGAAAGAAAGAGAGAGAAGGGGGAAATGAAACAAACTGAAGAAACCTAACAACCAAATGCAATGCGTGAACCCTGACTGGATTCCAGTTTGCAAAAAGCAGTTATTAAAGACATTTTGGGGTAACTGGAGAAATCTTACTGTAGGCAGGTTCTTGGTTGATATATGAGAAACATCTGCCCGGGTGTGACAAAGGCACTGTGGTTTTAGAGAAATATCTTACCAGGTACATGCTGATGGGACAAAATGCCATGATGTCTAAAACTTTTAAATGGTTCAAAAAGAGAGGAAAAGAAAAAAGCCACCATTTACATAGGCATTGCAGGGACTTCTCTGGTGGCGCAAGGGTAAGAATCCGCCTGCCAATGCAGGGAACACAGGTTCGAGCCCTGGTCTGGGAAGATCCCACATACCACAGAGCAACTAAGCCCGTGCGCCACAACTACTGAGCCTGCACTCTAGAGCCCACACGCCACAACTACTGAAGCCTGTATGCCTACAGCCCATGATCCGCAACAAGAGAAGCCACCGCAATGAGAAGGCCGCACACCATAATGAAGAATAGCCCCCCATCGCTGCAACTAGAGAAAGCCCACGCGCAGCAACAAAGACCCAACTCAGCCAAAATATAAATAAATAAATAAATAAAAATTTTTTAAAATTGCCTTATACTATTCTTTCAACTTTCCTATTTGTCTGAAAATTTTCATAATTGAAAAAGAAAAGAAAAATTCAGGAAAGTAAAAACACTACACCAGCAACGAGAGATGTCTCAGAAGTCTGGCCACAGTCACTTTGTGGGGTGTGAGCTGAGATGGATATGTCAGGAGAGAGCTGATGGCCACTAGGCCATTTTCAGGACACCAAGAGCCTCAAAATTCTTTGGGGAAATCTAAGTGTGACTTAATGGGAAGACCAGACCTTTGGAAAACTGCAACCCTACCTAGGCTAACCCCGTAACAAGTCCAGTTTATGAATTACAAGGGCTCTGTCCCCGTGCAGTGAGAAGACCAAATCAGGAAACCAGTGGGAGATCACAAGGCCCCGTGGGGCACGGAGGGATCAGGTGGTAAGAAGGTATGTGGAGATGCTGTACCCAAGCTCAGGGGTCAGCATGCCCGTGGGCAGCAGGACTCTGCTCTGCCCCTGTCCTGCAGCCGCCCCTTGAACACCCAGCTGCCTTTGGAGTACGTCTCTTTAAGTCTCAGGAACAGGGAAAGCTCACACTCCCCTCACTAACACACAGTGTGATCTGATCCTAGGAGTCAAAGAGGGTTTCTGGGCCGTTTTCTTCCCTCTACAACTTAATCCACCCTCAGCAGGCTCCTGTCGACCGAGCCCCCTCCTCCAGAGACCCAACACCCCACCAGCAGCCCCACTGCACTTCCTGTGCACACTTTCTCCCTATCCTTAACCACACTCCTTCAGTAAGTCTTTCCTTTTGTCTTCCTGGGCACTGGGACTCACCATGGCTTTCCGGTCTTCCTCAGCCATCTTGAGGCGCTTCTGAGCCTCTTCATAAGCCTAGGAGAAGAAGGCAAGAGTGGCCAAGAGTCCCCACACCCACAGCCACTGCCCTTCTAGAATCACAGGTATCATCCTGATGTTCCCTAGCCAAAAAAATGTTCCCCCTTCACTGAGGAATCTCTGGGGCTGCAGGTTCAGCAGAGAGCCACCTTAGCCCAAAGACCCAAAGACATTACCAGATCACTGGAGGCAGCCCCTTGTCTTCCCAGAGATCACTTTCTGCAATCACACCCAACCTCACACTGGACCCAGGGATCTTCTGGGCACTGACGGGACGTGCTGCTTCTACACACCTTCTTGTCTGACCGCTCCAGGACGTTGCGAGTCCGGTCCTTGTCCCGCTGCCGAACCCGCTCGGCGAACGCATCGCGCTCCTCCAGGTCCTGAAGGCGCTCTCGCTCTGTCCGCTCCCACTCATCCTCTGACTCTGGCTTCTCCGTCTGCTGTTTACTCCCCCTGCAGCCCAGCCCGGAGCATTAACTAAGGGCATCCAGAGGCTTACTGTCCCATCATCCACCTGCCCCATCCTCTCTCACCCTACTTCTGACTTACTGTGTCTTCCTCTTTCCTTTCTCAGAAAAGTCTTCCTCCTCTTCTTCTTCCTCTTCCTCCTGACGTTTCTTCCTGAGGTGTTTCCGTTTTTTCAGCTTCTTCCGGAGACTGCTCCCGGCCCTGCCTACAGTCTCCTCGCTGCTCTCCTCACTGTCCTCCAGCAACCTGTAGGATTGGTTCTTTTCCAGCAGGGCTCTGGCCTCTCGCTCTGCTGCCCGAGCTGGCTTTTCCACCACAGCCTTCCTTGGGACCTGTCAGAAGAGGAGAGGATAAGGGGGTGTGACCAACTCCTGATCCCTGCCCACCTACTCTGCGCTGTTCCTAATTTAAGGAGTAACTTGACCTTAAACCGGCCTTCATCCTCTCTCTTCCCCAAGGCTTCACACCATGTCCATCAGCCTGAATAGGACCTCTCAGCTTCCAAACTTCTTTTCAGTGGTTCATTTAACAAACACTTATCGAAGCCTGTCCCGTGCACCCACTGCTAGGTACTAGGGATACAGGGATAAATAAAGAGACAAAAACTCCTGCCCTCACGGAGTTTACATTCTCATATCCAATTCTCAACTGCTCAGCCTCTGTTCTTCCCAATGACTAAGTCATTCCTACCCAAGGACTGGCCAGGATTGTTGTGCAGAGGCCTGGCACTGTACCAGACTCCAGGGATACACTGGTAAACAGATTAACATAAAGTTCCTACCCTCCCATCCCTTACATTCTAACCTCACTTCTCACCAAGCACCTTATGGGATATCCACACCAGGTTATCCACCATTCTCTGAACAAGCTCAACACTTTTAGTATTACTGGATACTTTCTAAGCTCTAATTCTGCAAGGTGCAGTTAGGTGGTAGGAATACAAAGACAAGAAATACAGTCTTGTCGGGCTTCCCTGGTGGCGCAGTGGTTAAGAATCCGCCTGCCAATGTAGGGGACATGGGTTTGAGCCCTGGTCTGGGAAGATCCCACATGCCGCGGAGCAACTAAGCCCCTGCACCAAAACTACTGAGTGGACGCTCTAGAGCCCACAAGCCACAACTACTGAGCCCACGTGCCACAACTATTGAAGCCTGCGAGCCTAGAGCTCATGCTCTGTAACGAGAAGCCACTGCAATGAGAATCCCACACACCGCAACGCAGAGTAGCCCCTGCTTTCCGCAACTAGAGAAGGCCCACGTGCAGCAACAAAGACCCAACGCAGCCAAAAATAAATAAATAAATTTATTTTAAAAATATTTCATTAAAAAAAGAAATACAGTCTTGTCTTCCAGGAGCTAACCTTTACACCTGTACTGTTCTCCCTTCTCTACCTGACAAATTCCAGGGGATCTTTGGGTCTGCTTTTCCCGATCCCAACTCCCACCCCTTCTGCCCTTCCACAGCACGGGCCTACACATCTATTCTATAGCCTCGCTATTCAAAGGATGGTCTATGGATCACCAGCCATCACCTGTAAACTTGTTAGATTTGTTAGAAATGAAGAAACGAAGAATCCATCCCAGACCTACCGAATCGGAACCCGCATTTTAACAAAAGCCCTGGATGAATCCTGTACCTGTTAAAGTTTGAGAAACACTGCTCTATAGCGCTTAATCCAACACACTTAAACCATCCTCAATCTTCTCCACGGAAGTAGACGTCCAGCCCGTAGGCGATAACGGACAAAGAAGAAATGCTGGTGAACTGAGCTTACTTAATTCTCGGTTGGACAGTTAGCCCGACCTCACCAGGACAAATAACCTGGGGGCGCCGCCCCCGCTCCACCCCCTCTCCTGCCGCTCCCATGCCCGCCCCCCACCCCCACCCCGCACCTTGGTCCAGAGCCTCAAGGCGAAGTCCCGGGCCGGCCCACTGACGTCCAGGGTATCGGTGTCTCTCAAGCGCTGCACGAACTCCTCTGCCGAGGCGCAGCGCTGCGCGGTACCGATGAGGAACTGGGCCACATGCCGCTCGCTCAGTCCCAGCACCGAGTGCAGCTCGTCTTGCACCCAGCGCTCCAGCCCCGCCGGCGTCGCCATGGCGACTCACGCTACCTATTCCCGGCCCTGAAAGTGTCTCGAGCAGCCTTGCTGGCGGCCGGGCGGGTCACCCGGAGGCCTTAAGCCCCGGGCCGGAGCCTCTGTTCCACAAAGAAGCTGCCTTAGGACCTGGGGGTTCGGTTTACGACAGCCCAAAGCAATCTTCCCGGACCTCGGAAGCCGGAAGTAGCTGCACTTTTTCCGGCCTAAGCACTACGGTGGCCGAGCGAAGTCAAATCTTGCGGAATTGTACTCGAAGCTTAGGATAAAACATTTTCATTTCCTCCCCCACTGAATCTCTCTTTCGCCCTCTGTTGGTCACTCCTGGGTGTTACACTCACTCATTTCATTCCACAAATGCTGAGAGCCTAATGTGTGCTAGGCAGTTTTAGTTCCGGGGATATACCAAAGAACAAATCAGAAACAAGTCCCTCACAGAATTTACAGTGGCTTGAGGGGGGCGGAGACAAGATACATAAAAAATAGAACATGTGGGCTTCTCTGGTGGCGCAGTGGTTGAGAGTCCGCCTGCCGATGCAGGGGATGCGGGTTCGTGCCCCGATCCGGGAAGATCCCACATGCCGCGTGAGCGGCTGGGCCCGTGAGCCATGGCCGCTGAGCCTGCGCGTCCGGAGCCTGTGCTCCGCAACGGGAGAGGCCACAACAGTGAGAGGGCTGAGTACCGCAAAAATAAATAAATAAATAGACATGTAAGTTCCATGGAGCCAAAAATAATGCAAGGTGTATGTGTGTGTGTGCGCACGCGCGCGCGGCTGGTTGGACAGTCTTTCAAATTAGAGGATCAGGTCCATGCTTATTACAGATTAGGCCGTGCTGATTAGAAGTGATCTTTGCTAGGACTGGTACTTTCCGCAGAAGTGAATACAGGTTAGGCTTAAAAGAGGACTCCAGGCAGGAGAAGACTTGGGATGTGGAGAAAAAATAAAGGTGCCCTCTTTTCTTGGCGCTGTCTCTGGAAGTTATTTTAAAAGATCTGCACACTAAGGAATGTGCAAACTGTATTCAGCATTTTTTTTTTTTTTTTTGGCTAACTGCTTGAGAAACTCACTGGTGACTGCTTAATTTTAAATAAGCAGAGTTTGCTGCTTGACTCTGCCGTCCTCTGTTTGATCCTGCTTCATACTTTTACAATTAATTGTATTTATCGACACTACGCTGGGAAAAGAAACATTTATTATTCCAATTAACAGCCACAGGTAGCTCCACATCATTGGCTTCTTTCTTTTTTCAAAATTTGTTTATTTTTATTTTTGGCTGCGTTGGGTCTTCGTTGCTGCACGCAGGCTTACTGTGGTTGCGGCGAGCGGCGGCGCCGGCTTGTCATTGCAGTGGCTTCTCTTATTGCGGAGCACCGGCTCTAGGCGCACGGGCTCAGTAGTTGTGGCACATGGGCTCTAGACCGCAGGCTCAGTAGTGTGGTGCATGCCCTTACTCGTTCGACAGCATGTGGGATCTTCCTGGGCTAGGCCTCGAACCCGTGTCCCGTGCATTGGCAGGTGAATTCTTAACCACTGCACCACCAGGGAAGCCTTCATTAACTTATTGAATGCACTGCTTTCTATTTCTGAAATGGACTGTGGACACCCCTGGCACCTCAGAGCCTCTTGCTTCTGCTTTCCTGGGCCACAACTGATTAGGATCTTTACCTAATTAGCTACTAAGGTAAGTATCCTGTTTCCCTCCTACCCCCATCCTCTCTGAAGTGGCTCATTCTATTGACACCTTGCTTGTTCCCTTGCTGGTAAATTAAAGACCTTTGGCATATGTTTAAGATCAATTTGTCTAATACACTTTGTTTTTAATAAAGAAGGAATCTCCTCTGACTAGTCTGAGAGGAGCATCCTCTAGTGATAGAAGGACTACAACTACTTAACCATGTCTTTATTAGCCTGGAGAACTTAAAAAAAAAAAAAAAAAGACTGATAAGTAAGATACAGATATTCTACATTTGTAGAAAATAAAAATTCATTGAAATGGGGAAACCTCCCAGTACCAACTACACTTGGGCCACAAAGCCATGAATTATCCCATTGTCTATCAGAGGAGACCCTTTTGAGGAATCTGCACTTCTGTACATACACTATACTTGCAGCAATTTCAGGAGACTTATTTATGGTCCTGAGTCTTGGAGTAAAATCCTCTGGATTAGCCACTACTAATCACATACTATCTGGCTGCTTGCATTGCACTAGGCTTCTGAATACCAGAATCCTTCAATTCAGAGTGTCCTTTGCTTCCAAGTTTTTGGCTCTTTTCATCTTTTCATTCATTTGCTCAGTCATTCATTTTAAAAATAAATTTTTGTGTCTACGAGGTGCCAGGCATGGGGATGCTGCAGTAAACCCAACCAATACAGTTTGTCCTCATGGTGCTTCCAGTCTAGTGGATGCTTCAACTGCCCTTTCTCAAACCAACCCTAGACTAAAAAAAAAAAATTTAATTAAAAAAAAAGAGAATTAAAAAAAAAAACAGGGAGTTCCTTGGTGGTCTAGGGATTTGGATTTGGCGATTTCACCGCAGAGGCCCAGGTTCAATCCCTGGTCGAGGAACTGAGATGCTGCAAACCGTGAGGCCAAAAACAAACAAACAAACAAAGAAACAACAACAACAAAAATCCAGTCCTTCGCCTGCTAGTCCTTTGAGAAACCAGTGCCAGGCTCTCCCAGAGCCCTTTCTACAAGTCATTGCTGAGTTCCTGGTTCACCTTCGTCATTTTCCCCTCCCACAGCCGTGGCTGCTTCCTCTTCATGGCTAAGAAGATGGGAGGGAGAGGCCTGGAATGAGGAGCCCAGAGCCCACCCCACCCCCAACATGCACTTTTTCTAAAGAAACAGCAGCAGGAGAGTCGGAGAGAGCTCCACTTTATTACGGAAAGTTAAAAAAAGACAAACAAAACCAAAAAAAACAGGCAATTGAGAAGGAAGGAGAATTGGGGGAAGAAAGTTGAGGCGCCTCATTACTCACCCCACACCCTCGCAATTCAGTTCAATTGTGAACCACTAGGAGGAACAGAATTAAATAACTAGAGGGGGATACAGAGTTAAGGTTCCCAGCCTTCCCTCTTGGGGAAAACTGAGACAGTAATACTGAGCAAAGGTGGAGGAAGCCATACCCCCAGGTCACCCCAACGAGGTGACTTCAGAGGACAGGGGAGAGGATTCTATGTGGACACACAAGTAGACGTGGCTTGTAAACCCGGGACTTTGGCAGGTGGGGCTGGGAACTGGGGGATTTTGTAAACCAGGCTGTGGTCAAGAGAGGAGGCAGGCGCTGTAAACAAAGGGGCAGTGACCTAAGGAACAGGAGGGAGAGGTGCCTGTAAATGCAGTGGGGGCCAGGTCTCCCAGGGACATGGGTACTTAAATCCCGAGAGCCTCGGGGGGGGGGCGGGGGGGGGAGTCAAGGAAGGCTGTGGGGAGAGTTACCCTGCCCATGGAGATGGAGAGGGTGCTCCATCCGTACCCCCCCACTGCACCCCGTGAGTTCTGTGCTCCTCCCCAGGACTTGATGGGGATCTTGGATCACCTAGGATGCACCAGCATGTCTGATGCGGGTGGAAACTGTGCGGTTGCCTCCGCCCCCAGAAACAGGATGAGGAAAGCAAGTTGGAAGATGTTGGTTGCCCTTCCCTGCCAGTCTCATGTTCAAGGTCTGTCTGCTCTGAATCTTCTGGGGTCCAGGATCTTCAGTTCTGGGAAGGAGGGAGGTATATCCCAGTGTTGGAAGAGGGTCACCTCCGGCAAGACTCATCTGTGGGAGAGGAGGCAATAAGGATAGAGAATGAGTGAGGGTCTCTGCTTCCCGCCTTCCCGACCCACTGCCCACACTGAAGGCCAGTTGGCATGTAGGAAATCTTATAATATCTTCCACATCCTGAGTGCCTGTTACTACTAGTAACAGCCATCACTCATTTAGCCTGGATTCTGTGCCAGCCATTCTCATAACTCGTTTAATCTCACAATAACCCCCAGGAGAGGTTAAGTAATTTGACGTCCAGCCGTAGTTCCTAGGTGTTCTACAAAAATTACTTAACCCTCCCAACAATTCCAAGAGGTAGTTATTATTAACCCCATTTCACAATAATAAACTGAGGCCAGAGGTCAGGTGATTTCCCTGAGGTCACACCACAATTAAGAGACAAGATGGAATGCAAACTCAGGCCTGTCTGATCCAAACGCTGTGTTTTTAACCACACTAGAGCGCTCAGAAAGAGGCCTGGTTTTGAAATATGGAGACCTCACGTGCACTTCGCTTCCCAAGACCTCCGTTTTCCCATCTGTGAAAGGAGCAGTTGGGCTAGAGGCCCTGCCAAGACGCTTCCAAGCGCCAACATTAAATCCTCCCCCTCCCTCCTGGACCGCAGTGCCCACTCCGAACACCAGGGGGAGCCCTCGGGCCGGCGGAGCCCGCGCTCACCCACTATCAGGGCCTTGGTGCGCAGCCCGCCCTGGAGCTCTGGCTGCAGCAGTAGCAGTTCCTCCTCATCCTCTTCGTCGTCGGGTTGGGCCGCTGGGGGACTGGAGACACTGGGGGCCTCAGGTTCGGGGCCCAGCTCCTCCAGCACCGAACTCTCGGAGGGGTATTGGTACGTGGTCTCCAGGGCTGTCTCGCTGAAGGAGATCTTGAGCTGAGGGTGGGAGAGAAAGGGGGGAGGAGGCGAGGTCAGCAGGGGGAAGCCCGCAGGGTAACAGGTGCAGGATGGAGAGTGGGGACTGGATTTGGGCACTCGCTGACTTTGTCCTCCCCAGCCACTCTGGAAGCCAGTTGTCCTTGCAGTACTCTCTCTCCAGTCCCAGATTTTCCCTCTTCAATCATATTATTTCAGAAACATTGACTTTGACCTGAGCTTTGGCGGGGGCCCAGGTGGCAGAAGTGAGTAACCCAGGACCAAGGTTCTGGTTTTAGAGTGTGGGAGGTAGAAGCGTAAAAACAAATTAAAAACATGGAGATAAGTCCTATGATCAGAACTGAGTCTTTGGGCACCCTGGGAGCAATCAGGACGGCTACCCAGAGGAGGTGAGGTTTGAAAAGAGCTGGAAAGAGCTGGCTGGGAGGAATCCCCACCAAAAGCAAAGACAGGCACAATAGTTTCCATAGCCTCGGCCCCTTGATGTTGGGGGAAACCCAGGACCCTGGTCACCAGCCCCTTTCACCCCCCTCACTCCCCTCCTCCAGCTGGAGTGGACCCACAGGAAAGGGTCTTGGGTCTGAGAGGGGAGCGGAGACGAACAGAAAAGCCCAGAGGAAAAGAGACTCTCCCCAAAACACAGGGAGAAGATGAGCCTGAGTGCCTGAAAGGTGCAGCTGGGGGAGGTGACAGGGGCAGAGAGGAAAGTCCGGGCAAACATGGCATGGGGGTGGAGAGTGCACCAGAAGGGACGTGCAGAGACAGAGGCAAATGACCAGAAGGGATCTGGACAGGGCAGAAAATCCTTCCTAAACATACTGTCTCAAGAGCAGGCAAGCCCCAGCTGCTCTCACTACCTTTTTACCCTTCCCCTTTGCCCTCCTAAGAAGCTCAGGGGGAAGGGGCAGGGTGGGATTAACTCTGGGAGCCAAAGCGATTAAGGAGACAAACAGGAGGATTCCATGTGAACTGCTCAGAAAGGTCCAGATGATCTCCCCAGGCCTCCTCTGGCGTCTGAGAAACTCGGGGCTGCAGCCCAGCACCCCTGAGTCTCTGCAGGGACTGGGGTGAGGAGAGAAACCAGGCTGGTGGCTGGACAGGTGGTTGCTAACACCTGGGTCCCTGAGGGAAGCTAGAACTCAGAGACTGTGTGTGTCACTCCCTGGGTCCAAACCTGGCATTGGCCCCTACCTCACTGGGAGCAAAAGCCAGAGACTGGCCAAGGCCTACAGGGGGCTACCAGTGTGCCTCTCCCCACTCCTCTCCAGCATCCTCCTCCACTCCAGCCACATTGGCTGTGATTTCCTCCAGCCCCACCAGGGGCACTCTTACCTCAGGGCCTTTGCACTGGCTGTTCCCTCCGCCTGGAACACTCTTCCCCCAAATATAGCCATGGCTCCCTCTCTCTGCATCATGCTATTATAAAGTTGTCATATTTGCTCCTCCTACCTCCTGGCCCTCTAGGTTCCACTTGTCCCTGTTCTAATGTTTTCCCATAATCACTTACCACCTTCTAACCTAACCTACCAGAGAATTTACTTATTTGTTTACTTATTTGTGTCTGCTGTCAACAGAAACGTGGAAGTTGCCACAATGGGTAAGGAAGGCTTCATCCAGACCTCAGATGTGGTCCCAACAGAGGACCAACACTGGGGGAATACTGGGGGCGGGGTCAGTCCAGTCTGTACACAGTCAACCCCCAGTCTGTGTCTGTGGAACAGCTGGCTGGTAGAATCAAGTGACAGGAACCAGACCCCTTTATATCCCAGTTTCTCAAAAGGAACTAATTCTATTGCTGACAGATTTACCCAAACTTCTGGGAACCCATTTCGGTTTTCTTTTCATATCACCTTTTGAGATAACAAGCTGCGTAGTTTATTATCTGCTCTGGAAAAGGATCCATTTTATTTGCTCTCCCTCCACGTTTGTCTCTCTCCCCCCACCCTGCTTCCCTCCTCACCACCCGCCCCAGCTTCTGACTGGGCTTCTCAGGAATGCACAGCCTGCATGGGGCGTGTGGGGGTGGGGGGTACGGAGGGGGTGACTCACTCCTCTCATCAGCTATATAAGGTCACAAGGGGGCTGGAGAGGGGAGGGGCTGGTCTCCCTGCCAGAGGGGCCTCTGGGGAAGGGCACCAGCCACAGCCCAACCCCTGGGCTCCAGGGGCAGGGCTGGGATTTCTCTCTCAGTGGCAGGGATACATTTGATGGAATTAGCCTGCAAAACAGGAGTTATTTAGGGAAGGGGGGCAGTGTTGGGTGGCAGGGTCCTCATATTCCTGATCTGGCAGCTGGGGACAGGACATGCCTGTCCCTGATGAGCAGGGTGCTGGGCGAGTGGAGAAGGCCTGAGGGAGGGCCGAGGGGAAGGCGTCTGGGCCTAGAGAACTCTATGCTGCTTCATCCCCAGCCCCAGCCCCACCCCCACCCCCACCCCCACCCCCACCCCGAGCGGCTGCTTCCTTATTCTCTCACCACATCCTGAGCACAGTTCTGGCAGGCCCGTGGCCCTGCATTTGCCACTCAGCCCCACCAGCCTTCCGGCTGCCCCCCCACCAGGCTTCCTGTTTGGGCGATCTGCTTCCGGCTCCCCTGCTCCCTGACCTAGGTATGGTCACCCTCACAGGTCCTGCCCTGCGCTCAGACAGTCCCTGGGCTTTGGGCCCCCAAATTCACGCCTTCTCCTCTTTGTTCCTCTCCAGAGGCACAAGCCAACCTCTACAGCAGGAAGTGACTTCTCTGAACACCTCGCCCTGGTCGTTCCTCACCTACTTCCTTGCATCTGCCCAGCCTGAAGGGGAAGGGGCTGGTAGCAGTCTGAGAGCTCAGGACAGACTCAGGGACCATAGCTCAGGGATGGGAGCTTAAGCTTCATGTGAAGATGAACTGGGGTCTCAAGTGACCCTGAGCTTTGGTCCCTGTGCTTTCCCACTGATACTGAGGACACAAAAAACAAGTCTGAGGATGTCACACATGAGATGAGAACTGGAGACTAGGAAGGTCTTCCCAGTCTCTGGAGAGATGTTAGATGCAGAGCCCTCTCTTTCCTTAGAGTTTTTCAAGCTGGAAACTGGTGTGTGGGGAAGGACGTGGGCCAGGGCCAGGGGGAGAAGTCTGCTTGGCTGACAGCTTGGCTGTTGCCAACTTCCCTGCGCTGCCTTCGTCTGCTGGCCTCGGCCCCCACCCCGCCCCCACCCCGCCCCGTCCTTAACTCCCATTGTACTCCCTGCTCTCAGCACTGTGCCTCCAAATTCACTTCTCTTTCTACCCCAAGAGGAGGGAGAGGCCGGGATGGCAGGAAGAGAGGGGAAAACCAACTGCTGAGCCAGTTCTGGGGAGGGAGGGGAAGCCCAGGGAGGAAGGACAGGGAGGGAATGGCGAGGGGGTATTTTGGAAGAGGAGAAGGCTTTTCTTGTCCCAAGAGAGAAGGGAGTACTGTCTGAAGCAGCAGCCCAGCTGGGGGTGTGCAACCTCGAGGTCACCCACTTCAAATGGCCTCTGTGTGCGTCTCTCCCATGGGGCAGACTCGGGGTTCGAAAGCCTTCTCTGCTCCTTGGCCAGCCCTGTTCCACTCCCCTCCCCCTGCTGTCCTGCGGTGTCCCTCCTCCGCACCCCTCGTCCTCGGGTCTGTGAGACCCTCCTCCGCTCACTTATCCCTACAAGCCCAAAGCCACCCCTCCACCTCCCCAGGCTTTCCGCCCCGACATCCTCCCCGCTGGAAGGCTGGAAGTGCTTTTGCCCTGCGGACCCTGCCCTCACAGGCTCCAGGCTGTGGCCTCAGCTCAGGTCTCCCACCAGATGGCCTGGGTTGGGTCACAGAGTCAGCAATGGAAAGAACTGGGGGGCTGGGGGCTCAGAGCCTGAGGGAACAGAGGGTGAGCAGCCTGGGTACAGCCTGAGAGGGACACACCCAGGACAGCGCTTGCTTGCGGGGCAGCCTCCTTGGGCTGGGAAGTGAATGGAAAAGAAGGGCTACGAGAAGGAAGAAGGAAGGGTGTGTGCGCAGGGGAGGAAGAGTGGTGGCAGGAATCAACAAGAACGCATAGACCAAGACAAGAATACAGGCGTATGAGACAGAGACAGGAGCCCACAGAGAGCCGACAAGTGGGCTTCTGAGGAGTCTGACTTGGCTGCTCCCTACCTGTTTGTGGTGCCTTTCAGGGGACCCCTTGACAAGGCAGCTGCGGTCGAGGCGGAGGTAGCCCCCCAGAACCAAGATCTCCTCAGCAGTTGGGTACCGCTTCTTCCCAGCCCCAGCGACTGCAGCGTCAGCTGTGGCTGGGCTGGCCGGAGTGGCAGGGGCTGCAGGGGGCACGGACCGCCGGGGGTTGACTGTGAAGGTGTGTCCGCTGCGGCGGGGGGCCCCCACCCCTGGCCCTGCCTTCACCCCATAGAACAGCCGGCTCATGAGGGGATCCCCAGGGGACTGGGGGGCAGGTGGGGCTGGGGGTGGGGGAGACAGAGGGGCTGCTGGTGGGGGCCGGAGTTCCCCTGCTTCCTCTTCCTGCTGTCTAGAGCCTCCAGTCCCAGCGTCCTCTGGTGAGAGGGGGGAGGGCACAGAGCAGCGGTTCTGCAGGGCGCTCAGAGGCCTGCCCTGAGCCCCTGCCTCCTCCTTCTCAGCTTCCCCTTCTCCAGCCTCTGCAGCGAGAGGACTCAGGTGCTTCTCGGCAGACTCTGGAGGGTCTGGTTTCTGAGTTTGAGTCTCTGTGTCCCTGGGTGTCCAGTCTCGAGCCTTCCCAGAGTTCAGGGTCCATTTCCACCCTTCTGTCAGCCTCAAGCCCCTCTCGCCATCCTCCGCAGGGGTGGGCCTCTGTTCTGCTGCCTCCACTCCTCCAGAACTGATGTCTGGAGCCTCCCTTGTCAGGGTCTCTGACGACGCTGTAATCTCTTCTGGGACCATCCTTGGACTTGGCCTCTCTTCTTGTCTCCCACATTCCTCTGAGCAGTCTTTTCTTTCTTCTCCTGAGCTCAGCCTCCACTCTGATGCCTCCGGTTGTACCCAACTCTGTTCCTGAGACTCTCTGGAGTCAGGCGTCCATTTATGGGCCTCTGTCAGGCCCAACTTCTGGTTGTCAGACTCCACCGGGCTCAGTCTATTTTCCACCACCTCTTTTCTCCTGGGGCTTTGTTCTTGAGGCTCTGCCAGTCTCAGACTCCGCTCTGGAGTTTCTCCAGGGCTCAGCCTCCATTTCCTCACCTCTGACAGTCTGGAGCTCCTGTCTCCAGCCTCTCCTGGGCTCTGCCTCCAGTCTCGAGCCTCCACAGGCCTGGGGCTCGACTCTCGAGCTCCCCCTATCCCCAGCCTCCTCTCTCTGGCTTCCCTGGGACTGAGCCGCTCTTCTCTTGACTCTCTTCCCTTGGGGCTCTGATCCCGCATCTCCCCAGGGCTGAGTCTCCGCTCCCAGGCCTCTAAAGACCCAGGCCGTCTCTCTGCAAGTAGCTCTTCACTCCGCTGCTGTTGCTGCTGCTGGCGCTCTTGCCGAATAAATCGGTTCTGGTGCACTGGCCCAATGGCCTCCAGGAGGACAGCAGACTCGTCTGGGTCTGGAGGTCCAGCCTCCGTAGTCCCAGGCGCAGGGCTAGGCTCCCCGGGAGACAGACCAAGCTTGGCCCGGCGGCGCTCCAGAAGCCCCCGCTTCCAGGCTGGCATCTGGGACAGCCGCTCCTGCTCTGCCTTCTCCCGGCCACGAACGGCTGCCTCCTCCTGCCGGCGCCGGGCTAGCAGCTGTAGCTTCCAGTCTGGGATGGTGGCCATGGTCCCCTTGGGGAGGGTGGGGAACGCTGGGGGCAGAGAACAGGAAGGAGAGGCTCCAGAGAGGCCCAGAGGGTGCGAATGGGGGTGGGAGGGGAGGTAGTGGAGCGGAGAGGTGGGACACAGAGGAGGGCAGAGGAGCTGAGGGTGAGGACAGAGGGAAAGAGCGGGGAGCAGAGAAAGGAGAAAAGCTGAGAAAGTGAAGGGGAAACTAAGAGTCAAGTTGATGGCAGTCGGGGGATGGGTTGAGAGGAAGAGTGGAGATTCAGGGCAAAGAGGCAGGAGTCAGATTTGTCAGTACAGGTTATTGGGTATCAGAGACAGTTCCCGGGATGTGAGAAGAGAGAAAAACGAGAGAAGTTGGCGCGCGGGCGAAGAGAGAAAGGAGAGGCTGGACGTGAGGGGGACAGGGTCCAGGCGAGGTTGCCTCACCGCTACCCCAGGAGCGGTGAGAGTGGGAAGAGAGGTCAGGGAATCCCGCCGGAGAGGGGGCACTGGGACCTGAGGGGGTGTCGGGGAGGTGGGAGGGCGGAGAGTGGAGAGGTCTAAGGGAGAAGGGGAAGTCAGGGAGGCAGAGGGGCGAGGGGGTTCCGCGGCTGCAGCCCGGCGCGTCTCAGCGTGGGCCCAGGAGGTCCGGGCTCCCCTTCCAGCTCTGCTCGGGCCACGCCTCTCCGGCCCCCCAGCCCCCACCCCTCCGCCCCGCACTCCGCCCCGAGGCGGGTCAGGGGAAATACCCTCCCCCGGGGACTTTCGGAACCCGGGTGTCGGACCTGCCAGCACGTTCCCAGAACCCTGGCGTCCACCCCCACCCTAACGCGGTCCCGGCACCACCGCCTGCCTCCCCTACCGGCGGTGCCCCGGGACCCAGGCGTGCGGAGCACCGGCCCCACACCTCTTTTTTCCGGAGCCTGCCAGTCCTGTGCCCGGGTCTTGGCTCTCACGGAACCCCGACATAGCCGGCCATCCCCACCCGGCTCTGACCGCACAGACAGGCAATCTCGGCACAAAGAGGAGACAGCCCAAGGTTCGGGCCGGGGACGGGAGCGGGGACGGGAGAGGAGACACCCCCTCCCCAAGGCTGAAGCCCCTCAGTCAACTCACACGCCGCGGGGCTCCCAGGGGAGGGGGTGCGAAGGAGCCTGACGTCCGGAGAGAGGAGGAGAGAGGAAGAGGAGGAGAGAGGGATCGAGGGAGATCCGGAGACAGGAGGGAGGGGAGGAGGGAGGGAGAGGAGGACGGAAAGAGGGAGCCAAGGAGGAGGGACGGAGACAGAGACCAGGGGACCGGGCGGGGGGAGACGGCCGCTTTGTCTGAGGACAATGGGGAGAGGGAAGGGGGCGCGGGGCGGAGCCGGGCGAGGGGGCGGAGCCTCGCTCCCTCCGACCCCGCGTGGGACTCGGCTCCGGGTCTCCTCTCTTCCCGCCGCCAGCCCTGGCCCTCCGACGTCTGTCCCCAGGGTTTCTCACCCGGCTCCCGGATAACCCAGGTGTCCAGACCTCCGCCCCCAGCTCGCCAACCCAGGGCGGTGGCCCGTGACTCAGGCCCCTCGAGGGACTTGGGGAGGAAGCGGCAGCTGCTCCGAGCCGGGCCCGCCCTTCCCATCTCCTGCCGCTCCTCCCTACGCATTTGCCTTCCCGGGCCAGCCTTTGTTACCGTGGGGGCCGGGGCGGCCGCCGGGCTGCGGGGGACCCGTAGGGAGGGGGCGGCAGCAGGAGCGGCGCTCGGAAGCCAACGGTTTTGGAAGCTAGCTCCCTTACCCGAGCCGCTGCCCCACTCTTCCGCTTCAACCTATCTGCCGAGGGTCCCCAGGTCTGCAGCGAGGAAATTGGGGGATTTGGAGGAAGGGAGACCGGGTGCTCCGGGAAGGGGGGTGGGGCGGTCCGCGGGGAGTGGCCGCCACCCAGCGGTCATCAGAGGGCGCGGCCGATGCCCAGACTCGAGTCTGGCTCGCCTGTCCTTCCCAGAGGCAGCCCTGCAGCTTGAGAGACACTGACAGACTGCATGCTACACGTAGAAAAACCAGGCTGAATTTTATTTTCCTGTAGCGCGAGTTACTCGGGAGAGCAGGGAGCCCTTAGTCACCCGAATTAAGAGCAGGAGAATCTGCTCAACTAGGTTCATGAGTCTGGAGCCCAGGGGCAGGGCCTAGGGAGCTGGAAAGGCCAGTGGGGCTGGGCCGCAGCTGCAAGGTGTGGAGCCTGATGGGGCAGCCACTATCGTCAAACTTGCGGATCTTGGTCCAGCTCCTAGGAGGGGAGCTAGACGTGGAGAAGAGGATCCTTGAGGCGCAGAGGCCAGAAATAGGACCAGGGGAGTGGTCAGGCCAGACCCTTCTCCTTGTGAGGAGGTTGTTAATGGAGGGTCAAGCCCTAAACTCTGAGGAGACAGATAAGTTCCCCACTCCCTCTTCCTGGCTGGTGAGAAGCGGCCCTTGGAGTCCAATGGCTGAAACTCAGAATTTAAGATATGGAGCTGGACCCAAGGAGTGGAGGCTCAAACAAGGGAAGGGACAGCTCCTTCAGTCCATGGATTTGGGCCTCTGGTCTGAAGCAGCCAAGGTCTGGATGTTAAGGGGATTTGGAATTGGAGGGGAAAAGGAAGTACAGGGCTTAGAACGAGGGTTAGCCCCTCACTCGGCCTCCCCGTCCTGGGGCCGGGAGAGCAAGTGGAGTTTTCTTTGCAGCTGGGCCCGGAGGTAGCGGAGATCTTGCTGGTCAAGTCCGTGAGCCAGGCCCAGGTAGAGGGTAAGGAGGAGAGCAAGGAGGAGGCGGTCAGTGCCCAGGGTGGGCACCACCCATAGCACAGTCAGCAGCTCCACACACACTGGGTGGCGCAGGTGGGAGAAGAGTCTCAGAGCCCGGGGAGACTTCAGGGCCAGAGGCTCGCCCAGCCCCAGCACATGGTAGTACACCTAAGAGAGGGAGAATGGCTTAGAAATGGAGTCAAGCCCTTGTCGCAACTTAGCTGCCTCTTTCCTCCCCTTCCAGGCACCCTCCTTTCTATAACGCAGGCCCAGGAACCACCCTTCTGAGACTGGGGTCCCTGACCCTCATCTCTGGTCCATGAAACTTCCCCAGGCCCAGGAAGCCCATGGTTTCTGGCCTTTGAGCGAGGGCTAAGGGGAGACTATCTTACAAGAAAGGGAGGTGAGGGAGTCAAAAGCAAGAGGCAGGTGGAAGAGTAGGGGAGGAGGAGGGACATCCTTGGAGGGGAAAGAGGTATTCTAGAAAGGATCAGAGGTTTGGGGTAGGGATCTGGGAGCCTCACCTGTTTGAGGCCCATGAGCTCTGCGTAGTCAAAGACGAGAAGGATGCTGAAGATGAGGAGCCAGGAAATGACGTGGAGCACAAAGCAGAGGAGGGGCACCCAAGTGGCCCATGGCTCGGCCCGAGCCTCCCACAACACGGGGCCCCTGGGCACGGGCTCCCAGTACCGCATCACCAGCTGAAGGAGGATGAGGGACTGGGTATCCCAGCAGCCCACCCTTGAAAGACCTAGACCCAGAGGCTGCCCCCATCCCAGGCTGGCCAGCTGCTCTCCCCGCCTCTACCATGAGAATGTTCAACATGTGGAGGGTACTGGGTGGGGTCCCAAGTATGTAAGAATGACTTGTCTGTACTCTGAGGACTTAAAGAATGGATGAGAGTCACCAGATAGGTACACAAAGTAGCCTAGGCCAAGCACCCACTGAGAAACAGATGAGTACTAACTGGGAAGCTTTCTCTTGTGACCTAGGGAAGTGCTTTTGAAGACAGGATAAGACTGAAGAGGAGTTAACAAGGGAATCTCAAGCAGGACAACGTGAACAAAGTTGCAACGGTGAGAATGCACATATCATGCTCGGGGAATGACAAGCAGTACACCATTCTTGATAAAAAGTAGGATATGTGCTGTGGAGGAATGGGAGCTGAGATTACAGTCCTGAACACCCTTAGTTCTCCTCCTAAACCCATGTTTTATCAGAAGCCTAAGGTCCTTGCCTCTCCGGTCGACGGAATCCTTCCCACAGATTGTTTCCCTTGAGGACTCAGTTGCCAGGGCTTCATACCTGCAAGGCCAGGGCAGTGCATGCCACGTACAGAGACCTCTGAAGGACCCCAAAGTACCGGGACATCCATGACTTCACTGTCTCAGTTGCCATGAGGCTGTGTTGCCCCACAAATAGTAGCAGGAGCCCCAGATCCCAAGCCAGGGGGACAAGAATGCTTTGGTCCTGCAGGGCAGCCAGCCATCCCTGGCGGGCATCTAGCGGGAGTTGGAGAAAGGGACAAAAGATCAAGAAGACTGTGGGAAAAACTCCCTACTCTTATCTCCTCTTGGGACCCCAGGCCATGTCCCTTAATGCTTTCAAGAGCCTTAATGCTTCCTCTCTAGGCTTTGCCCACCTCACTTTTCTATTCCCTGTTTCTTCCCTCTTCCCCAGGCCTCCTTCAGAGCTGCGGAAGAGGATTCATGCTGGTCAGTCACGAAAGGCATGGCTGGAGTGCCCTTCTTGTTTCGGTTCTCTAAATGCTCCCTCTTTATAACACTCTCCATAGTCCTCTTTACTAAACCTTTCCTTAGAATACTCTGCTTATCGCCCTCTCTCCCCCTCAGTCCTCACTCTCCCGCCTCTCCAAACCGCTAATCCCTGAGTTGCTAATTTAGCCCTCTGGTGTCCCCTGCAGCGTCTCGGCGGCTTTCACGGTTCTAGTTACCTCTCCTGGACTTCCCCTGTCATTTGTCTCCAAGCCCCGCCCCCGCTCCCTCTGCTCCGGCTCCACCTTCCTACCCCAGAGCTCATCCTCGGTCCCTCCCGCTCACCAGGACCACCAGACTCCGAGATTCCTCCAAGAAGTGGCCGAAGGGAGGTAAAGCGCACGAACTCCACTCCAGTGCCAAAGGCCAGGATGAAAGAGGCGAGGGCAGCAGGGACGAGGAGCAGTGCAGGGGCCATGGCGAGAAATGGAGGGGTGGGGAAAGGGGCGGGTTTGGGATTCCCGCGGCCGCAGGCTCCGCCCCGACCCCGCCTCCCGCCTGGGACCCTGCCCAGGAGGGCGGGGCTCCCGCGCGCCGACGCCCAGGCTTCCGGCCGGCGCGCGCGGCTCTCTCGCACAGAGCTTCAGGGCTGATCCCTAAGTGCCTTTCCCCGGTCTGCGATCTCCGCGTCACAGAAGGGAATGTTAGAATCCCAAGTGAGAGGTGAGAAGGGCAGCGGTTGTTCAGTCATGCACGTGGTTTGAATCGCAGCTGGGCTAGTTTTCGCATCTAAAATGAAGACAGTTCCTCTCTTGCAGGGTTCTTGCAGAAACGGCATTATGATCCCACCTTCCTTTAACAGCTTTGACTAGAAAACAGCCAGAGTCAAGAGGTTACAAAGCCTCAGCTAACACTTATAATGAACGGTGAGAGAACGGAAGACTGTTGACCCAGGCTGAGAACCCAAAGCTCTGAATCATCCATTACAGCTTGTTAGATGAAAAAGAGTGACTATTTTACCACAAACGCTTAGTCTGTAATTTATTATAAAGCTGATTTGTTGCCTCTCCACTTGCTAAGGGGAGAGAACTTGTCTGTAACACTGAAAGATTTGTTCTATTAATGCCAAAGGCTGTTACTTTGTAAACATGAGAGTAACAACATGTTAAAATATTTGTGATAGAAAACTTTATTACAGTTGTAAACTTTGTAGTATGTTAATTTTATCCAAGCTTGTGATAATTAACTACCTATACAACCCCATTAGACTCCACTTACTAGTCAGAAAGCACTAAGATCTTTTGTCCAAAATTTTCCCTACAGACCTGTTTGTAATACCTACAAGACTAACATTCACATCTAAAAATCAAAGTAAAGTAAGGTTTTTCTCCATTAAAGATCATGGAGCTAAGGACCTGGTCACAGTAGCTATGACCATAGTGAGGAACCTAGAGATCAGGAAGCTAATTCCCTCAGCTAATAGATAGAAGAAACATAGGCCTAAAGAGATCAAGAAAATTTCCCACAGGCTCTACATTCCTTCTCCCTCCCGGAGGCTTAGTATTCCCATTCTCCTCCAAATCAGTGCTATTTTATACTGTACCAGACATCATTATGTTTTCCCTCCTGATTCACTCTCCATCCTGCTTTCTGCCTCAGGAAGTTGTCCTGAATGGACTACATCAAAGAAAATCACAGCATTTGAGGGAAGCCTTTCTATGTAACTGTTCCCTCCTCTCAACCTTTTGTGTTTACAGGTGGCCACAACAGAGCTGTGGGTACTGGCAATATTCTTTGTGATTTCCCTACACTCTGCCTACTTATAATTTTCACTTCATTAAACTCTCTCCAAATTATCCTAATTTGACTGTGCCATAGTTTCCTCTTAGGATCCTGACTGACAGAGACATTTATTACACAATGTGCTATGAGCTGTAGGGTTCATTGGAAGTGTAAGAAAAGATCTCTCTTCTCTAGAAATTTAAATCGGGGCACTTAAATTGTACCAGTCATGAAGTGGGTGTGCACGAGTGCTAAGTGGGGCTACAGAGACAGCAGGTGCTGTAAGGAATCCAGTGGACCTCAGGGACACAGGCAGCTTCACAAAGTACAAGGCTTTGAGCAGTGCAAGGGGACTAATATTTATCTGGGTCCTACTGTGTGCCACACCCACTATGGCTATGCTTAATATATATTGTGAGATGAGGTATGTCTAAAAGCCAGCAGCACAGTGTTTGGCAAAGCTCATGCTGTTTCTACTACACCAAAGTTTTCCAAACTTAAGTATAACTTACCTGCAGAAAAGTGCCCAAAACTAATCAGTATTTTTTAAATTGAAGTGAAATTCACATAACATGAAATTAACCACTTTAAAGAGAACAGTCCAGTGTCATTTAGTACATTCATAATGTGTGCAACCACCACCTCTGTCTAGTTCCAAAGCATTTTCTCTTCACCCCAAAATAAAACCCTGTACCCATTAAGCGGTCATTCCCCATTTTCTCTCCCTGCCAGCCCTGGCAACCACCATCTACTGTCTCTGTGGATTTACCTATTCTGTGTATTTCCTACAGGTGGAGTCATACAACGTGACCTTTTGTGTCTGGCTTCTTTTACTTAGCATAATGCTTTTGAGATTCATCCTCAAAACACCGTAGCACAATTAGTACCTCATCCCCTTTTATGGCTGAATAATATTCCATTGTATGGATATGCCACAACTTGTTTATCCATTCATCTGCTGATGAACATTTGTGGTGTTTTCATCTTTCGGCCCTTGTGAAAGTGTTGATATGAACATTTGTATACAAGTATTTGTCTGAACATCTGTTTTGATTCTTTTGGCTATATACCTATGAGTAGAATTGCTGCGTCATATGGTAATTCTATAATTAACTTTTTGAGAAACTGTCAAACTGCTTATCACGTGGATGAATCATTTTACATTCCCATGAGCAATGTAGATGGGTTCCAATTTCTCTACATCCTTATAATCAACCAACTTCTAAAATTTACAAAATAAAACTGTACTACACCATAAGGCACATAGTGAATATTTATTTATCACAGAGGTTAAGCCTAAGCTAACTTTATAAATACTGGAAAAGCAGGCCAGGAAAAAAAAAAGGGCAGAGATTTGCTCAACGTCAAAGCTAAAGGATGCTTCTAACGAGATGGGGCAAGGAGAGGGGAAAATATTTTAGTAGCATTCCATAACTCCACCCTCAAATTTACTCACTCCAAGCATTCTTTCAAGTTCTGGACACTAAAATTGTTTCCACTATCTTTTGCAGGGTGAGTAAGAATCCCAGTAAGAAAAGAAGAGGAGAAACAAATGGTTTCCAAACAGGAAGCAGGACACTGCGCGCCATAGAGCAATAAGCACATCAGTCCGGCTAAATGTGAGCAGCGACTTAAGATATCTGAGCACGGGATTGGCCGACTTTAAGTGGCCATTTAAGAAAACTGTGGCTCCCAATCTCCCTGTCTTTGTTTACCAGCAAGCTTTTCAGCCCCACCCATGTTCCAAGACAAATGAGATCAGTACACCCCAATCCTTTCTAAAGCCCTAAGTTCTTTCTTCCAAATATTTCTAACACTTTATATATTGGTCTGGAAGGAAAAGCATACTGGGGTGGGGTTTTCAGGTGGATGACACTTCCAAAGTGGAGAGGACAAAGGCCTCTGGCTTGGCTTCCTGCTTTAGTACTCCTGTGAGCAGGAACTCAGGTGAGAGGATGGGCAGCCCAACCCGAAATGGAATGGCACATCGAGGGAAGTCCTGGGAACATGTGATCACAACTCTCTGAGGCTGGAAGAAAGAGAAAACAGAAAGTCAGGGGTGAAAAAGAATCCTAGAAGTAGGTTCGGGACCCACTAATCAGTCTTAGCAGCACAAAAACAACCTCCTGACGGGAAGCCATATGACACACACTGTCTATGAAGAGCTCTTGCCACAAAAGTTGAACCTGAATTTGTTCAACCTTTTAAAGTTAACTACGATTTACAGGAAATATAAAAGATAGAAAAACAAGATTAATGACACAACAAGGGAGCAAACAGAAAAATCCAGACTGTGGAACATTCTAAAGGACAAGTGACCTAGTTTCTGCAGGAAGTCAATGGCAGGAAAAAGGCTAGGTGGGTTGGGGGGTATGCTCTAGAGTAAAAGAAAATTAAGAGATACAGCGCAATTGTGGGGATACATGGACCTTGTTTGAGTCCTGATTTGAACTGTAAAAAGACATTTTCAGATGACTTGAGAAAGTTGATTAATGGAGTAAGACGAAGTGACCAGGAAACAATTGTTAATTTTGTTATTGACCAATAACGGCATGTGATTATGTAAGAAATGTACATATTTCTTAGAGATGTATATTTTAAATATGTAAGAAAAAATAATAATGACCTTTGCAGTTTCCCTTAAAAATTTCAGCAAAGAAAATGAAAGAAAAAGGGAAAAAAAATAGAGCAAATGCAGCAAAACCTAAATTAACCTGTTGAATCTGAGTGATTGGTATATGGAGGTTCGCTACATATTCCCTCTCCCTTTGTGTATATTTCAAAAAAATTGTATATACAAAAATAAAAATAAGTCCATTTGGTATCAGCAGACCTCTTCCTTCTCTATCCCTCTCTATACCAGAGGTCTTCCCCCAGCCTCTCACTACTCCGTGTTCCCATCTAACCTGTTCCCATTCCAGCCACCTCTCTAACTACCACCTCACCAGATCCTGAACACACCACCCCTACCTTATAGGACCGGGGCATGCTGGGTAGGACGGTGCCTCCACAGCAGCTGATGATCTCCCCCATCTGAGGTGGTGGTGGCTGGACCCCTGGGGTCACGTGAATCTCATAGCCCTAGGAGGAAGAGAATGGTGGAGACAGTAGATGATGCACTGAGAGGCCGTGGACCGCTGGGCAACAGCTGAAGTGTGGGGCAGAAGATGGCCTCTCACCTCCAGCAGCCTTCGCTCCCGAGCCCGGCTCAGGGCCTCCCGAAGGCTGAAGCCAAAGTTCTTCTCCTGCTCAGGATCAGTCACCACATATTCAGCCGGGGGCAAGAAGCAACCTGCCTTGTGGGACTAAGGACGGTAACAGTCAGTATCAAAGCTCAGCCCAGCCCTTCACCCAGCTCTTCTTTCTAGTGTTTACAGGGAGCTCAGGAAATGTTTTCAGAATTAAGCCTTCTGCTTCACTAACCTCGTCTTCCTGTACCCACGTTCCTCCCACCGCTTTCTACAGACCCATGTGAGCAGCCTTCTCCCGCCACTATCTCTACGGGTCTGTCATCATCTCCTGGCCTCTCACCTGGTGCAGCCAGTCCAGGGAGAGGATGGGGATGCCCCGCCCCAGGGCACACAGGAACTTGACTGTCCGGCGGATCCGATCTGTCACCAGGTGGGAAGCCTCAGCCACTGAGCTGGCCAGACTGCCCCCCAGGGCCAGCACTGCCCGCTCTCCATGAGCATCCACCACGCCTGTGAAGAGCACCTGTGAAAGGGGTTAGCCAGAGCTGGTCACGGCAACCAGCGCCATCGGCACCCATCTCCCAAATCCCCTGGGTCTCCTCCCGTCCTACCACATCTCCATCTCCCACAAAGCCCCAGAGCCCTTCTCTCCTACTTTGGGGGCCGTGGACTCTTGGAGAGGTTTGGTCCGTCGCAGGCTGCGGCTTGGTATTTCCCGGGGCTCCTCCTCTGTCTGCTCTCTCTTTCTCTTGCCTGGTCCTGGAATCACTACATCCTGGGGTTGAGAGAGAACTTGGTGGGAGTTTCCAAGCCCCCAAGCTCTTTCTAAACTAGGTGACTCCAGCCCCCTCCTCACCTCTTCCTTCCTCTGCTTCGCTGCAGGATTTTCTTCTTCTTCCTTAAGGAATGCCGTCTTCTGGGGAACTTCTCCTCTTTGGAGCCGTTTTTGAAGTGGAGGTGAGTCTGCAGTAGCTAAAGGCCTCTTGCGATTTTGAGAGGCCTCAGGCTGGGGCTCTGGGGTGAAGCCAGATCTATCTGCTGCCTCCCCCTTTGGGATCTGGGGAGCACGAGTGGGTGCCTCGGGAAGCTGGGCAAAGGCAGGCTCAGGAATGGTGCTGAGGGACTCGGCTGCCCTCACTGCCCCTCGTCTCTGGTCCCTTGAGGAGTTAGGTTCGGAGGGTGCAGAGTAGGGTTCATGAACGTGAGCTGTGAGAGACCCATGTTTCCTAGTGGCCCTTGGCCTCCTGCTGCAATTGGCTTCAGGGATGGGCTCAGGGGGAATAGGCTCTCCTGTGGGGACTGGAGAGTGGGACTCAGGGGTGGTAGGAACTGGCACAGCATTTACTGTAGAAGACCTTAGTGTCCTGCTCTGACCACCCTGAGCTATGACTTTGGGGGTGACAGGCTGCTCTGTGGGGGACGAAGGTTCAAGGTCAGGAGCTGTGGGTTCAGTTGACTGGGATGTCTTGACAGAGGACCTTTGTGTCCTGCCCCGAGTGGCCTGAGATGTGGGCTCAGGGGTGAGAGACTGGTCTTTAGAGGTGGAAGGCTGGGGCTCAGGAGTTATGGGGACAACTGGTTCAGGGGCCTTAGCAGATGACCTAAGTGTCCTGCCCTGAGGGGCCCGAGATGTGGGTTTGGGGGTGACAGGCTGGTCTGTGTGGGCAGAAGGCTGGAGCTCAGGGGCTGTGGGGACATTTCGTTCAGGGGTTTTGACAGAGGACCTAAGTGTCCTGCCCCGAGTGGCCTGAGATGTGGGTTTGGGTGTGACAGGCTGGTCTGTGTGGGCAGAAGGCTGGAGCTCAGGGGCTGTGGGGACATTTCGTTCAGGGGTTTTGACAGAGGACCTAAGTGTCCTGCCCCGAGTGGCCTGAGATGTGGGTTTGGGGGTGACAGGTTGGTCTGTGGGGGTGGAAGGCTGGGGCGCAGGGGCTGTGGCGATAACTGGTTCGGGAGTCTTGACAGAAGCCCTCTGTGTCCTGCCCCGAGTGGCCTGAGATGTGGGTTTGGGGGTGACAGGCTGGTCTGTGGGAGTGGAAGGCTGGGGCTCAGGGGCTGTGGCGATAACTGGTTTGGGAGCCTTGACAGAATCCCTCTGTGTCCTGCCCCGAGTGGCCCGAGATGTGGGTTTTTGGGTGACAGGCTGGTCTGTGGGAGTGGAAGGCTGGGGCTCAGGGGCTGTGGAGATAACTGGTTCGGGAGCCTTGACAGAAGCCCTCTGTGTCCTGCCCCGAGTGGCCTGAGATGTGGGTTTGGGGGTGACAGGCTGGTCTGTGGGAGTGGAAGGCTGGGGCTCAGGGGCTGTGGAGATAACTGGTTCGGGAGCCTTGACAGAAGCCCTCTGTGTCCTGCCCCGAGTGGCCCGAGATGTGGGTTTGGGGGTGACAGGTTGGTCTGTGGGAGTGGAAGGCTGGGGCTCAGGGGCTGTGGAGATAACTGGTTCGGGAGTCTTGACAGAAGCCCTCTGTGTCCTGTCCCGAGTGGCCGGAGATGTGGGTTTGGGGGTGACAGGCTGGTCTGTGGGAGTGGAAGGCTGGGGCTCAGGGGCTGTGGAGATAACTGGTTCGGGAGTCTTGACAGAAGCCCTCTGTGTCCTGCCCCGAGTGGCCCGAGATGTGGATTTGGGGGTGACAGGCTGGTCTGTGGGAGTGGAAGGCTGGGGCTCAGGGGCTGTGGCGATAACTGGTTCGGGAGCTTTGACTGAAGCCCTCTGTGTCCTGCCCCTAGTGGCCTGAGATGTGGGTTTGGGGGTGACAGGCTGGTCTGTGGGAGTGGAAGGGTGGGTCTCAGGGGCTGTGGTGAAAACTGGTTCGGGAGTCTTGACAGAAGCCCTCTGTGTCCTCCCCCTAGTGGCCCGAGATGTGGGTTTGGGGGTGACAGCCTGGTCTGTGGGAGTGGAAGGCTGGGGCCCAGGGGCTGTGGAGATAACTGGTTCGGGAGTCTTGACAGAAGCCCTCTGTGTCCTGCCCCGAGTGGCCCGAGTTGTGGGTTTGGGGGTGACAGCCTGGTCTGTGTGGGCAGAAGGCTGGAGCTCAGGGACTGTGGAGACATTTCGTTCAGGGGTTTTGACAGAGGACCTAAGTGTCCTGCCCCCAGTGGCCCGAGATGTGGGCTTGGGGGTGACAAGCTGGTCTGTGGAAGCGGTAGGGTGGGGCTCAAGGGGTACAGAAGAAACTGGAGAGGACCCTTGGGGCTTGACTTTGGGTTTTGGGTGAAGAGAGTCCAGCTCTGAGGAAAAGGGAGTCTCCAGAGCTTCCTGACTCTCATTTTGTCTGGTCCTGGGAATGGGCTGTTCTAAAGGAGGTAGAGAGGGCGAAAGGAGGGACTGAGGGGCAGGATGTTTCTGGCTCTGAGAGATGAGGGGGTTTTGGAGAGGCGCTGAAGCCTCCTGCAGTGCAGGAGGCCGACAAGCATCTGGGGATTCCTGATTACCCTGGGGAGAAATGGAAGCCAGTGAGGGAGGAAGAGACAGAGAAGAGAGACAGGACTTGGATACTGTTCTTGATCCTTGTTTATAGAATGTACTCGTGGCATCTCTCTTTCTGTCTGTTCCATTAGACTGGGAATTCCCTCGTTCCCAAAGACCTCTCCCCAAAATGCCAGTATAGTATTCTCAATATATGGATGATTCTAATAAAGAGGACGGTTAGGAGAAAGAGGAAATGGACTTGAAAAAAGGAGCTTTCTGAGTCAGGGATGGGGAGACAGAACTTGGGGAACAGATATGGAAAACAACAGGTGTCAAAGTAAACGGATAGAAGCCAACTAAGGAGCCAACCAAGAAGCCAACTAAGGAGCAGTGAAAATGGAAGAAAAGTTAAACGTATGGGGAAAGGAGTAAATGAAAGCAAGGTCAGGGGAAGGGGCAGTGGAGGAGATACAGAGATGACCTGTGGAGTGGGGAGGTGGGTACAGAAAGCAGCTCTCACCCTGGAAGCCTTCTCAGCAGGTGGCATCTTGCAATTCAAGTAGCCTAGACAGAAGGGAAAGACAAGTAGCTGAGGTCTAAGCAGTCAGTCACTTAGCGGTTGATTATCATGAGGTCTGTGTACCACCTCAGGCTCCCCTCTACCTTCACTTACCTCTCTGCTGCCTCCTGGGGCCCACTGGGGCACCCCTTCCTCCACCTGACTGGCTCCCAGAAGCTATGGGGTCTGAAGCAAGTCCCTGAAGGTCTCCCGCCCCCACTCCAGGCTCTGGTGTCGAACCTGAGGCCTGGCCTTTCTGGTCCTGGCCCCCCGCCTCTGTCTCCCCTGTCTGTGGGCCTCTGTCCAGCATCACTTTGGGTACCTTCCCTTGTAACCCACCTGCCTCACACTCTCTCTCTGCTACTGGTTTCTCTGCTTCTCTGTCAAATATTTCTCTTGTAAGAGCCTGCTTTTCTCTCTCTTTCTCTTGTATTTCCTCGGGTGTCTCAATTTCTACCTTCAAACTCTCCATATCCCTTTCAGTACTTGCACTTTTTACTTTTTTGTCAGACTCTTGTTTCTGAGTATCTCTAGCTAACACCTGTTTTTGTTCTCTGTCCTGTATCCCCCTGGTTGATTCTTCCTCTCCCATCACATCTTCCCTCTCTCCTTCTGAGGGCAGTTTCTCAGTTTCCCTCTCCAATGGCTCTCTCTCAGGGGTCACCCTCTCTGCTGTCTCTCTGGGTGTACCCATGTCTTCCTCCACAGTCTGCATCCCTCTGCCTTGAATCCCCAGTGGCTCTGCATGAACTGGACTCTCTGGATGTTGCTCTTGTGGTGCTGCCGTAGGTGGAGAGGGGCAAGATGCATGGGCTTCAATGTGGGTGGCAATGGGCTGAGGCTCAGAGGCTTCAGACTCTCTCGGACAGAATGGCTGTGTAGCCAAGACCTCCCATGGCTCATCCAAGGAACCTGAAAGCAGAGTGAGAGAGAGAGAGAGAAGAGGGAGGAATGTAGGTTGAAAAGGTAATAGCTTGAGAAAAGATGAAGACAAATTCATGCATAATAAATTTAAATGGGTTATTAAAGGAAAGCTGGGAGTAAGGAAGATAGTCATAACATTTAACATTTGTCTCAAAAAGTAAGCCCAAACCTTCATATAAAAGCTCTCTCAGTAGCCTCTTAAAAACTTATGCTAGACTAGTTGCTCTATGGGTCTGACTTAATATGGCATTTTTTTTCTGATGAGATGGAGGAACATCAGCAAAACGTCAAGGAATATAAAAGAAACGTGTAGAGGGGGAATAAGGATGCCAAGTTAGGGACACAGAGGAGGGGAGAGTTTCTTATACCTGTGGCCTGGAAGCTGCAACGGGAAGGGCCAGGCTCTTGGGGCAGAGTAAACAGGAAGGCCTGGGTGGGTTCATCCTCCATGCTGGGGACTGTTGCACAAAAAAGCATGGCCTGAGCACTGCTCCACAGAACTCCAGGGTCCCATTCTTAGTTTCCCACCCTGACCGTCCCAGCTTTCACACACTTCAAGGACTACCAGTCTGATCTCCAAGCTCCTGTTTGTACCAGTATCCACATGACACAGATGTCCTCACCTTCCAGGCTCTGATTCTCTCTCTCCACAAAGCACTGGGTAGCTTGCAGGTCCATATCTTCAGAATCTGGTGGGGGAGGAATATAGGATAATTAAAAAATCACAGCTGACCCTTAACTCCTTCCTTTTACTCTACTATTCCCTCCTCAGCCCCAACGCCATGCAATAGACTGAATCTCTGTCTCCCCCAAAATTCTTACATTGAAACCTAATTTCCAATGTGAGGGTATTAGGAGGTGGGGCTTCTGGGAGGTGATTAGGTCATGAGGGTGGAGCCCGTGTGAATGGGATCAGTGCCCTTATAAAAGAGACTCCAGAGAGCTTCCTTGGGCCCTTCTGCCACGTGAGGACATAGTGAGAAGATGGCTGCCTATGAAGAAGGAAGCGGGGCCTCACCAGACACTGAATCTGCTGGTATCTTGGACTTCCCAGGCTTTAGAACTGTGAAAAATAAACTTCTGTTGTTTATAAGCTACCCAGTCTATGGTATTTTGTTATAGCAGCTCAAATGAACTAAGATACCCTAGAAGCATTCTTTATTGCAGGGGTTAAGGGAGGAAGAAAGGCCAGCACTAACCATCGTGGTTGTCTCCAGAGTCCATGGTCCTATCCACATGTGGTTCTCTCTCCCTTTCTGTGGGGGTCTGGGCCCCCCGTCTCTGTGGCTGGGTGGGTTCCCCTGGAGTGACTGTGTCCACCACCAGATCTGCTATGTTATTCCTTGAGACAGGGAGAAGGTCCTGCTCCACTTGGGCCGCAGGTGACCCACCCTGGGCCCCAGCCATAAAAGCCCTGCCCTGTTCAAGAACAGCTACAGCCCACTCTGTCCCAGTATCTTCTTCTGCCTGAAGCTGGCTCTTTCTTACATCTGCCACTGCTGAGGCTGCTAAGGATGTGTTCTCCTCCGCATCTGGGTCACAGTCCCTAGCTAGAGGAGGCCGGGCTTCTTCTAGATACACCACAGGCAGCTTTGCTGGGCCTCCTTCAGCTTCCACATCTGTTTGATGTGTCCATGCTACAGGTACTTGATGCTTCTCCAGAAGTATAACAGCTGGCCCTGGTGGGACTTCCTCCACTACTTGTGTGTTGATATGCACTGTGGCAGAGGCTTGGCTTCTCTCCAGGTGGAACCCTGGTGAGCTCTTCTCTTCCGTTACCTCTGTATCACTGTCCCTGAGGGGAGGATGACTCTTTTCTGAATATGCCTTGCCCGTGTGACCCCTGGGAACAGTTCCTGTCTTCTCCACTGGGAGCCCCTTTTCCTTCACGTCTGTGTCACTGTCTCTCCCAGCAGAGGCTTGGCTTTGCTCCAGAAGGGCCACCCGTTGGGCCCTATCGTCTTCTGCATCTGGATCTCTGTTCCACGCAACAGCCCGGCTCTCTCGTAGATGTGCCAGCGTGAGCGCTGCTGAGACTTCTTCCTTGTCATCTGTATTGCTATCGATCACGACGGAGGCTCGGCTTTTGTCCAGAGGGACAGTCAGGGGGGCCTCCCCCTCCTCTATATCTGTATCACTACCAGCCAGGCTCTCCTGCTGATGTGCCACGCCAGGTGCCCGAGGACTCTCTGTACCAACTTCATGGAAGCTGTGCCTCTTCCTCACAGGAACTACAGCTGGGGTCGCAGGGATCCCCTCTTCTTCCACATCAGTATCACTGTCTATGAAGCCACAAGGCTGGGCCCTTTCCAGATGGACCCCAGTGAGCCTTCTCAGAGGCCCGCTCTCATCATCCACATCTGTGTCACTGTCCTCTCCAGTAGGCTGGCTCCTCTCCAGAATCACTCCAACTGGAACCACCCTACTCCTCGCGCTCCTCTCAACTTTCGTGTCATTGTTCTTCTCCTTCACTGAACACTGATCCTTTTCAAGCTGGATTCCAGTTGTGACAGGTTTAGGCTGTTCTGTCTCTGCAGCGGTGACTCTTCTGGCAGCTGAGGAGCCCTCCCCTGCTCCTGGTTGCTGACTTTCTTCCTCATCTGTGTCACTGTTCAAGTTGAAGGCAAAAGGTGGCCCAGGGATATCCAGGGGAGAGGAAGATCCCTCTTCATCGCTGTGAAGGGAAGAGAAGAGAGAGTCTATAGAATCTATTTCCCCAGAAGGGATACCTCACTCAACTAGGAGCTCCTTGAGGGCAGACATGAGGTAGTATTTTCTTTTCTATCTCCAGCAGTTAGTTTTCTACTTGGCACATCAGAGGTGCTCAATAAAAATTCAGTTGATTGAATGAGTATGTGTAGTTCCCCAGCCCAGACTTTCATGGTAATAAGTTCTCGTAGAGATGGATCCTCCAGCCCCTGATTCCTCCTTCTTTTGAGGACTCAGGTGTCTGGCCCTTTGGCACTCACCTCTCTGGAACTACTGTTGCCAAAAAGGAGGTCCTTGGTCCTTTCACCACACACTTTTCAGAAAGAGAATCTGTCAGTTGTAGAAAGGAATAAGTTGACAGTTTTACACTCACAATCCCCATCTCCTCACCCGCCCTCCCAATACACAAACTTACCTACTTCTTCCTCTGAGTCCTCAGCCAACAGAAGCCTGTGGGGTTGAGTTCCTCCCTGTACCCCGGGTGTCTCCTCTATAGTTAGAGGGCCCCGGGAGACAAAGGGCAGGGGGACATCCAAGCGATGGTACTGGCAGGGCAAGTCAGCAAAGAGAATCAACTCCCGGTCCCTCAAACGATGACTCACCCCAGGGCCCAGGACCTTAGGAGGCCTCAGGATTTGAGTACCATTGAGGCTTCCACAATCCCGGAGGACAGGCGCCTTGTCCCAGGCCAAGATTTCAATCACCGCATGTTGTTTGGAGATAGATGAATAGGGCAGGGCCACAGAGCAATCAGGCATTCGGCCTACCACATTCTTCCCAAGGTATAATGGGAAATCTAAGAATTAGAGAGGTATATGGGTTCCAAGGCCAGAGTCCTGACCTTCTATTAGGAAAATGTTCCTGTTAAGTACCTCACTACTCACTCAAGGTCCCCCCATGCATTAGAAAAATAAAAGGCCCCAGGATAACTAGCTAATAAAGAATATATGCAATGCATTATTCATAATCAATACCCCATCCATCCACACTGGATTATTTTCTATTGTAAAATATACATAAAATTTACCATTCAGCCAACTTTTCAGTGTACAGTTCAGTGACGTTAAGTACATTCACATTGTTGTGCAAAACATCACCACCACCCATTTCCAGACCTCACTGGATTTTTATCTGAATCCCTTCATCTTCTCCTACCAAAGTAAAAGCACCCCCATTGAGTCCAGGGCACTTGCCTGGAGCAATCAGATCAATCAGCCCCCTCTTCTCCATTCCCAGTAAAACCTTTTTTCAGATCTCCCAGATGCATATCTAAGCTTGCAACCCTCCAATTACCTCGCCACAGAAATAAGAGGCCTAAAAAAGAAAAAAAGAAAAAGAAATACCAGTACTTCAGCACACAATAACCCCTGACCTTTTTCTGGTCCATAGGAACTACTGAAGATACGCAGTCGCCCAAGGGGCTCCAAGCTACACCCCAAAGATTCACTGGGTCTCTCTTCAACCTCCTCCTCTTGTTCAACTTCCCAGTTAATAACCTGGGTGTCTTCCATGATCTGAGGAAAAAACACATTATTATCACCTCTTTCAGTGGGTCACACCACACAGCCTCAGAGAGGAGACTGCTAACTGCTGTAAACCTGGATAGCTATGGAGGCTGATGCTTCCCTTTCTGCCAATCATTCTGTTGTTATTCTTCTGAAGCATTTAAGAAATATCTTTGACCATGATACGGAATAAGAAATAAATATTATAGAGTCCCCAGTACAGAAATATATACAAAAACACATGCTTGGGACTTCCCTGGTGGTCCAGTGGTAAAGAATCTGCCTCCCAACGCAGGGGACTCAGGTTCGATCCCTGATCAGGGAACTAAGATCCCACATGTCGCGGGGCAACTAAACCTGTGTGCCACAACTACTAAGCTCAGGCGCCTCAACTAGAGAGCCTGCGTGCCACAAACTACAGAGCCCACGTGCCCTGGAGCCTGCGTGCCACAACTAGAGAAGAGAAAACCCGCACACTACAACTAGAGAGAAGCCCCGGCACCGCAATGAAAGATCCCGCATGCCTCAGTGAAGATCCCGCATGCTGCAACTAAGACCCGACACAGCCAAAATTAAATAAATAATAAATAAATAAATCTTAAAAAAAACAAAAAACAAAAAAACCCCCACATGCTTATTTATAGACAAATGTTTTGAGAAACAATGTTAAGCCTTTATACAACACACTGGTAGTTGTCATTCTGTTTTTTTCTCTTCTCAATTCTTTAAACGCCGATTTGCAATCCATTAAATTGATTTCACTATCCACTATTGGGATAACTTTTGCCAAACACCAACTATGTATCAGGCATAGTAGCCGTGAGGCAGGCGTTTAGGACACTAAGGCTAAAAATATTCAATCAGGATAACATAGCAGGTAAATGAAAAGGGTAGGAATAAATGTGCTTCTGGCTGCAAAGCCCATGCTTTTTACACTTTATCAGATCATCTCAGTGTGATCAGACTAAACTGCAAAAAATCATAACAGCCAAAAGAGAGGCTTGGTAGGTGTCAAGCACTGCTCTAAACACTTTATATTCACTGACTTATTTAATTATCACAAGAACCCTGTAAACTATTATTATTACTTTTTTTTGGGGGTTGTTTTCCTTTTGGACACGCAGCATGGCATGTGGGATCTTAGTTCCTCGACCAGGGATCAAACCCCTGGCCCCTGCAGTGGAAGCACGGAGTCCTAACCACTGGAGCGCCAGGGAATTCCTTCTTATTACTTTCTATTTCTCAGATAAAGAAACTGCAATACAGATGGATTAAGGAATTTGTCCAGGACCACCCAGATAATGTCTCTCCTCTGTTTAATATTCTTTGATGGATTTCCATGCCCATAGGATAAAATAAAATCTAAACTCCTTAGCAAGACCCTCCACAATCAGAACCTCATATCCTCAAATGTATGTCCCACCCGCACCTCACCCAAGCCTATGATTCAGCCACATGGACCTTCTCCCCAGTCTCTGAACACATTGCTCCCTTTCATCTGCAGGCCTTAGCCAGCTCCTTAGCCCTTTGCTCATAGTTTTCTGGTCCAAATCCTACCCATCCTTTACAATTCAGTTCAAATGTCACTACCTCAGCAAAGCCTTGCCTGGAGTCTTCTCTGCTTTCTGGTGTTCCCCATGTTCCTAAGTGTTTCACGGTGGTTGGTGGACTTGTACTTAACCTGATAGCTATCACCATAGTGTAACTATTACATTCCATTTCTGCCTCACACCCCCCCCCCGAGAACTGGACACGGCAGAAGAACTCTGTCTTTTCCCCACGGGTCCATCATATTCATTCAACAATTTTTGCGCACCTGGTATCGCTGTAAGTATTCGGGATACATTCCTGAACCAAAGTAAAATTAACTCTGCCCTCCTGATTAAAGAACAAATAAGATGAAAACTCAAAACAGTATGAAAGATGCTACTCTAAACGGAAACTGTTGACAGGTTGGGAAAGTAGGACACCTCCATGGAGATAATGTAAACTCCGTTCTTAAGACTGGCGAACTCAGCTGGTACCCATGACCCTCGTCTCCAATCCATGGGCCACCACCTTTGATCTCCCTCCATCCCATGGGTTCCCTCCTAGCCCAACGGCTCCCTGTGTCTTCATACCTAAGGTCAGGGAGGAGCGTCAGGTAAGGATGAGTATTATAAACCGAGCAGCAAATTTCCAAGTATCCTCCGCCCAGTCGTACCCAAGGCACGCCCCTCCCGCCCACCGGGGAAAACCAAGATGTCAGCCGGGGAGCCTTGGGCGAGGCCCCCCAGAACTCACCTACTTTGAGTCCCCGCGCGCGCCACCAGTAACGGCCGCGACCGGGGTGGCGCGAGTGCCTGAGCGGGGCGGGGGCCGATTCGCTGATTGGCTCCTGCCGCTGTCTTTCACAGCCCGGCTGCACGCCGACAGTGCAAGCCGCCAATTCGGAGGCACAGTCAGAGCCCCGCCCCGTCCCCGCCCCCTTACAGCTCAAAGGGGCGGCTTCTAAGGGGAGGCTGAGATCAGTTGGCTGAGGCTGTAATCAGAGGCCGCCGAAGGCGCACAGAATAGCGCACCTCGATTGGGTAGCTCCAGAGGACAACCCACTGCCGCTTCACCGCACCGCCCACTTCCCGCGCAGATTTCCAAATCGCGACCACAGAGTCTGGCCGCCAGCGACGGATAGAGGGGCTTACCATAGTCGTCGCCCCAAGCATCTAGTACGGCCAGAGCGTCCTCCCCCGGTCCTCCCAGACATGGAGTCCGCTGACTCATGAGAAATGAAAATGGGTTGCGGGTTGCAGTCGTGGCTGAAGGCTGCAGTTTGGAAAATATCCCGTAGGCGTGGCGCTCGAGGACTCATTGCAATGGAAGTCATTTTCTTATGAGTTAGCTCGTCTTGAAGTCATGTCATTTCCTCTCTGACAATACATTCCTGATGGACATTTTGAGGTCATTCCCCAAGAGTAAAGATCCCTAGGCAAACAGAACTGTTTCGTTAACCATCTTGAAGGCTGACCGAGTTCTTTGAAGGGTTCAAGGATGATAAATATCATTTATTTCATTAAATGTCATACTAAGACAAGAATAATAATTTGACATGAATAATTTAGGAAGACCTTTTGCATTCTTATCTCACTTCATTCTGACTACAATAGGCAGAAATAGGTTTTATAGAAAGAATCGGAGCTCTGCCGATAACTTGCCTACAACTAATGTAAGGTAGAGACAAATTGAAACCAGTTCCCTAATTGTAAATCCTGAACTCTCTTCACTACCACAAAATACGTAATTATTTTCATTGTGATCATGCCGTAAAACATGAACATTCTATTTTAAGTGGGTAGACGGGTCTTACACAACTTGTTCTTTTATTTATAAAACGACTGAGAAATGTGTGTTGAATCCAATGTGAATTAACAATGATGACCTTGATATAACATGTCCTTTATCACAGGGCTTACCACACTCAATTATTGTTTATACACTTCTCACGAAATTGCAAGATCCTGGAGAACAGTGAGCTACTTCTTAATCATTCGTGTATCCCTAGCTCCTGGTTTGGTGGACACTTAGTATCTCTCAAGTTGAACTAATCCCTGAGATGAAACATGCCACTCAGACTTCAGCTCATCCAGTTTTTCCCCCATCACCTCCCTACCCCTTTTATTTCAATCCTGAGGCTCCTGGAAGGTTGCAATGGTCGGCCACCTAGTCAGTGAAATCAGTGAACTGAAAAAACACTGACTTCATCAGTGTCTAGAGAGGCAGGCTGGAAGACACTGAAATTCTATCAGGTATCTCACCCCATAGTTCTCCGCTGGACAATACAGTGTGTTAAACGCTGCTCTAAGGCCCAGACCCCCCACATGGACAGACACTTCTGGCATATCAACTTCTCTAAACCATTCAACTTATTCTTGAACATACCCTTCACACAATTACTTCTCTATCTTGAAAAGCCCTTGCTGCAATTTTGTTTCTAAACATTATCATTAGAAAACTCCCAAGGAAATAGCAGGAGGGCAATCCCCTCCTTCTTCCTGAGGTATCTGGGGGAGCAGCAGTTTACTGAAGTTCATGCCTTGGGTCACCAAAGGACCAGCTGTTAGATAGCAGATCAGGATGCCGCATTTCTCCCCTGTTTTCGCTGAGCTAAGCAGTCCTGTCTTCCCAAGAGCTACCGCAGCGGGGAGCTTTCAGGGCGTGCCCCCACTCCACCTTCCAACGCCTGGCACCCCCGGGTTCCCAATTTCTGTATCCGTAAACTACTCTCTTTTTATACCAGAAAAGTCAGGCATAGAGGAAGAAACCCTTGCGCAAGGTCATTTTTCATTAAAAACTCCCAAAACAAAACCCCCATACCCAGTACCCACCCATTTGTTCTTTCATTTTGCAGCGTGGACAACAATAGAGGACTACAACTCCCAGGGAGGACTGCGCTCGTCCCGCCGAGCAGGGACCAATGGACGTCTGATACATGACCAGCACGGACTAATCAGGGCCAGCCTCGGTGAGGCTTTGTCTCCCCACCACCTCGCGGGGCGCGTTCTCCCGCCTCCCGGCCCCCGCGCACGCGCGCCCCGCCCTGCCCGCCTTTCCTCCCGCGCCCTCCCCTCTCCTTTCTCCCTCTCAGAACCTTCCTGCCGCCGAGTTCGGACCTCGCTGCTCCAACCTCTGGGCCCCGTCCCATCCTTCCAGCCTGCGACCAGCAGCAGAGAAAAACTAATTACGTATCATTTTCTTGCCCCGTACACACTTGTGAGGCGAGCAAAAAGATTACAATAAATTTTAAAAATGAGGGAAATCGTGCACATCCAGGCCGGTCAGTGTGGCAATCAGATCGGTGCCAAGGTAAGGATTTTTAACCTCTTTTGACTATATTTATTTTTAAGAAGAAAAAAATCCAGGTAAATTATGACGAATGGCTCTGGGACATTCGCATCCTCCATTCTTAGTCAGGCTTTGCCCGTTAAAAGTTGTATGTATATATAATACACGTTTGT
The DNA here is from genome assembly GCF_963924675.1 of Phocoena phocoena. Classification (NCBI taxonomy): domain Eukaryota; kingdom Metazoa; phylum Chordata; class Mammalia; order Artiodactyla; family Phocoenidae; genus Phocoena; species Phocoena phocoena. Next base: position 82,575,860 of record NC_089228.1, on the reverse strand, counting down.
ATTATGCAAAGCTGGGATTTGCTTTTGAAAAATGGGGAATTTTTCTTGGCAGGCTTATTTTGGGGAAGCTGTTAAAAGCACCCTTCAGGTTTAGGGGGCGGGAAAACCGAGTTTCTGTAAAATTTTACTTAAAAAGGGCATCTGCTAACGGTCCGAGGACCGGGGAGCGAGGGAGATGCGGAAACGGCCCGAGACAAAGCGAGATGAGGTTTTCCCCATGTGCATCCCCTTTGGCGGGGTTTCGGAGTGTTGAGCCGGAGGGGGAAGGGGCGAGGCTGGCGGGCAGCTGCAGAGAGGTCAGATCCAAATGTGGGGGACGCGATGCGCCGGGGTGGGCTGCAGTACGCGATATCCTTTACAAAAGATAGGTGTCTCCGGGCACCCGCGATCCCCAAGGGGCGGTCCCCCAGGTTTTCGTGCACGGAAGGCTAATATGTGCTGGACTAATTTCAGTTTCTTTCATTTGCCCTTAACCGAGACCCTTTTAGGGCGTGAACAGATATGGAGAAAGAGCTAGGGGAAAGGGGGAGTGCTTTTTTTAAAAGGGCTCCTCAGGGCCAAAGAGTAGGACAAAGGAAGAAAAACCTCATTTAAAGCAAGGGGGTTAAAATTAAAAGCTAGAGAAGAAATAAAATTCCGAGGCCAAGGGGGAGGGTTTTTTTTTCCTTTGCGCGCGGTTACAGTGTAGCGGGGGAGGGGCGGGGAGGAAGCGCGGCTGCTACGTTAGAGCAGAAGGGCGGGACCCGGGCGCCCTGGCGCGCTGGGACAATGCGGCCGGGCCAGCCCGCTGGGGGCGCGCGAGCCCGAGCCAAGTCCCGCCCTTACCGCGCGGAATTCGCGCTCCGGCCCCGCCCACGCGCGGCGCCTCCCTTTGTCGGCGCCTAGGCGCGCGCCTGCGCCGCGGTCACGTGCCGGGCGGGGTGGGCGCCTGCGGCAGTGGCTCCTTTCTCCGGCCCCCAGCTCTTTGTGCCCTGCGAAGGGGGGGGGCGGGGAGGTTCGCTTCTCCGAGCAAGTCGGCCGCTTCCATCTACCCACCTCGGTGCCTGCGATCGCCGGGACCTTCCACAGCATCTCACATCCCAAGCAGTGAAAGCTGCAGTTTTCCCGCGTGTGCAGGTGTTTAGGGGAAGGGTGTGGCAGGCAGAAGGAATGCCAGGCCCTAGGGGAGGGCCCGGCACAGGCGTATCTGGAATTAAAATGGCGGTAGAGGGCGTATAATTGGCTGGAACCTGAGCTGTTGAGGACCCGTTGCTCTCCCCTGGCAGTTCTGGGAGGTGATCAGTGATGAACATGGCATCGACCCCACCGGCACCTATCATGGGGATAGCGACCTGCAGCTGGACCGCATCTCCGTGTACTACAATGAAGCCACAGGTGAGGGCAGGAGGCCGTGAATCACGGGTCCCATTACTCCCACTTCTCTGGGGTCTCTTGCCTCCCTGGGAAACCCTTTATCCCCTTTGAATGAATCCATTCTCTCTCCCTTTGGAGCCCTTTCTTCATTTCCCCCATCGGGGCTCAAAAGTGGCTCTGCTGCCACCTGGTGGCAGTGTCTGGAATCACAAGTTTGGGTCCCCGGCTGCCTCCCCGCCCCAAAATATTTACCTATATGTCGGTCGGTTTTTACAACGCTACTTTATTCCCTGTAGGTGGCAAATATGTTCCTCGTGCTATCTTGGTGGATCTAGAACCCGGGACCATGGACTCTGTTCGCTCAGGGCCTTTTGGTCAGATCTTCAGACCAGACAACTTTGTTTTTGGTGAGTTACACAGACAATAGTAGATACTTGTTCAAGTTATTTGGGTGCAGCAAGAGTTAGGAAATGATTGTACTGAAGAACTTATACAGGGCTGTGTTTTGAAATCTAATGGAGGATAGAGGTAGTGACTGCTTTAAATAGTAAATTGGGGGGAGCGACAGGTGTAACACGGGAGGGAGAGAAGATACATCCACTGGCATTACTCCAAAAGTTGAAAAGCAGAAATGTGGCCATGTATCTTCCACACTTTACTAACCAAGCTTGCCTTCTGACCCCATTGCAGGTCAGTCTGGGGCAGGCAACAACTGGGCCAAGGGCCACTATACAGAGGGGGCCGAGCTGGTCGACTCGGTCCTGGATGTGGTTCGGAAGGAGGCCGAGAGCTGTGACTGCCTGCAGGGCTTCCAGCTGACCCACTCGCTGGGCGGGGGCACAGGCTCTGGAATGGGCACCTTGCTCATCAGCAAGATTCGTGAAGAGTATCCTGACCGCATCATGAACACCTTCAGTGTGGTGCCCTCACCCAAAGTGTCCGACACTGTGGTTGAGCCCTACAATGCCACCCTCTCCGTCCATCAGCTGGTGGAAAACACTGATGAGACCTACTGCATTGACAACGAGGCCCTTTACGACATCTGCTTCCGCACCCTCAAGCTGACCACGCCAACCTACGGGGACCTGAACCACCTCGTCTCGGCCACCATGAGTGGTGTCACCACCTGCCTCCGCTTCCCTGGCCAGCTCAATGCTGACCTCCGCAAGCTGGCAGTCAACATGGTGCCCTTCCCACGTCTCCATTTTTTCATGCCTGGCTTTGCTCCTCTAACCAGCCGTGGAAGCCAGCAGTATCGGGCCCTCACTGTGCCGGAGCTCACCCAGCAGGTCTTCGATGCCAAGAACATGATGGCTGCCTGTGACCCCCGCCATGGCCGGTACCTCACCGTGGCTGCTGTCTTCCGTGGGCGGATGTCCATGAAGGAGGTCGATGAGCAGATGCTCAACGTGCAGAACAAGAACAGCAGCTACTTCGTGGAATGGATCCCCAACAATGTCAAGACGGCCGTCTGCGACATCCCACCCCGTGGCCTCAAGATGGCGGTCACCTTCATTGGAAACAGCACAGCCATCCAGGAGCTGTTCAAGCGCATCTCAGAGCAGTTCACTGCCATGTTCCGCCGGAAGGCCTTCCTCCACTGGTACACAGGTGAGGGCATGGACGAAATGGAGTTCACCGAGGCTGAGAGCAACATGAACGACCTCGTCTCCGAGTACCAGCAGTACCAGGATGCCACCGCAGAAGAGGAGGAGGATTTCGGTGAGGAGGCCGAAGAGGAAGCCTAAGGCCGAGTCCCCACCACCTCAGGCTTCTCAGTCCCCTCTGCCTTCTTCCTCAGCCGCCCCTTTCCTCTCCCTCAGAATTTGCGTTTTCTGCCTGTCTTTTTTTTTCTTTTTTGGGGGGGGGGGGTTCTAGAACAGTGCCTGGCACATAATAGGCGCTCAATAAATATCTGTTGTTTGTTGAATGTCTCCTCTCTCTTTCCACTCTGGGGAACCTAGATTTCTGCCATTCTGGGTAACCCTGTATTTCCTTCTGGTGCCCACTCCTCCCATCTGTCCAGTTAACATTTCCCTCTCTGTTTTCAAGATAAACTCTCAAGAAGCTGAGTCTCATCAAATCCCATTCAGAACCATGTGCTGATAATCCGGATAGGTGACTGCCATCCTAGGCCCATGTGGTAGCCCAGGGGAAAGGAAACGAAGCAGCAGGTAGAAGTCCCTACTGGGAAGGGGTGGGGTTTTGGAGAGGGGCATCCAGGCTATTGAAGTCCTAGTTTCCAGGTAGCTCTCTGCTCCTCTCAGCTTCAGGGGAGGTGTTAACAGTATTATCTCCATTTTCAATCTCCCTCCAAGCTCTGTCCTGAGCCATTTCCTTTGCAAGGTTCTGGCCACCACCCTGTCAAGCGGGGGATCCTCCCCTCTTCCACTTTACCTCCCTCGTAATGTTGGATTCCTTCCTTTCCCCTGGTCAGAAAAGGGGGTCAAGAGGAGCAAGGGAGACTAGTCTCTAAGCCTCCAGAAAGCCACTCCCCAGCCCTATCTTTTCTTATGGAAAAAAATGACTTATCACCCCTTCTGTACCTATATGGAAAGCTATGTGCTACCACCTAAATGTCATTCCCCAGAGAGGGGACAGGACACTCCATCCTCTGGCAACACCTCATCTCTTACTTTTGCTACTGCCTTCCCCCCTACCCTTGGTTTTGTCCTATTCTACACTTCAGATTTCTATTGTGTTGAACTTGCTGCTTTTTTTCATATTGAAAAGATGACATTGCCCCAAGAGCCAAAAATAAACGGGAATTGAAAAAAAAAGTTGTGAGATGTGTGCTCATTCAGGGAAAGATTGCTCATGGAGGCATGGGGCTCAAGTTCAGTTATACATTCTACTTCCCATAAACTAATGAGAAGAATATCCTTACACCTTAATCCCTGGTACCCACCACCTGTACCTGTCTTAGTAACTGGGGTAGGTATAGGCCCAGATGCAGGATCTAGGGACAGAAAAAGGAACTGAGAAACGACAAGTGGTTGCAAGATCAGCATCCCCTTGAACGATCCTGCCCAGATGTACTGAACCAGAATGGGTTGGACCCCAGCAGTCTGTTTTTAACAGTGCTCCAGAAGGATCTCGAATGCACAGTGCATCCAGGGTTCCTTTCTGTTATGGGTAACGCTGATTTCTGTAATCCTGTGGATTTTCTCAGCCTAAGGCAGAAAATCACTAGTGAGGGACGTCACACCATGGTCCCATTCTAAACTGTTCCATCTAATACCTCGTGCTTCAAGGAGCACAATAGTCTCAAAGCTGCCCTGGAAATTTAACAAATGTAACAATTTCCCTTGGCCGTGTTTTCAGTAATTCTAGGGACGAATGCAGTTATTGATATTGCTTCCACTTCACGCTTTGCTGATAACCAACTTCAGGGTTGGGAGGGGGATTAATTCTATAACTTAACATACAAGTAACTACTGCCTCTCCCATTGTAAAAAGCCTATTGAAGGCAAAGGCAAAAGCTACATTCTAGCATTCATTTTGAATTAGTTCTGCTATATTAACTGTTCATAAGTATCAGTACTTATTAGCAATTTATTTGACAAAGTTGAGAACCTGCAGACCACCCCTCAAGGCTTGGTTAAGGAAGAATTCTGGACAACAGGCTCAGACAGTAGTTTAAGTTAAATAAGTTGGGGGTGGGATCATCAGAAGGCTGGCATGGGACTGGCAGTCTGCAGTATGGGGCTGGAAAAGGGAGCAACCCTTCCCTTCCAAGGCAAGGAACAGGCTTTTTGGCGAGGAGAGACAAGCGGTGGAACTCCGCTGTCAAAGGATGTGCTTGGGGAGCCAGCTGAAGTGCATGCAGTATTGGGGCCATTCAGGCAACTTGAGTTATGAGGCTGGGCATCGCGAAGGTCGAGGGCTCAGGCTGTTCTCAGAGGCTTGTGGTTCACCTGGCAAAAGACAACAGTGATGACTATGGGAACCAGGTGCCCTGCTCTCCCAGGATCCCATCTGGGTGAACAGGCTGCAGGGAGGATGCATACTTCCATGAGTATTCTAGTTTTTTCTGGTACCCTACCTCACCCCCTTTGCCAAGCAGTCATTTGGATTCTTGTATAATAATGAATTACTTACTGCAAAGGGGTGAAGGGAGCCGGATCCCTGCTTGCACAGGCCCTCCTTAGCTCCCAATTATCCACTGCAGACCTCAAGGAGACTCCAAGGAACCCAGCTCGAAGGTCACTGATTCAGTCTGGTGCTTTTATTTATATATGCATTTTTTATTTAACACACTCTTTGTTTTGTTTTTGTTGTTGTTTTGGCTGTGCAGAATACGGGATCTTAGTTCCCGACCAGGGATCGAACCCACACCCCCTGCATTGGGAACGTGGAGTATTAACCACCAGACTGCCAGGGAAGTCCTTTCACACACTTATATAGTACTTACTACGTGCTAGGCACTGTTCTAAACACTGCAAATATCTACTCATTTAATCCCCTTAACAATTCAACAGGGTAGTTACTTTTATTAACCCAGTTTTAAGGTGAAGAAACAGGTGCAGAGAAGATTAACTTGTCCAAGGTCACAGTTAGCATGCACTGGGGCCACGATTCACACCAAAACAGTCTGGCTCTAGGTCCTACTCTCTGATCTCTACCGTAATCTACAGGTGAATAAACAGGCACCAAGAAAAGCAGTGATATGCCCTGGAATTAATTTTCAACAGGCTGCAGCTAGTTCCTTCTACTCGTGGGGTGACCAAGAGCACAGGCGCCAGAGATAGCTGGCCTGGGTGTGAAGCCCAGCTTCACCAGCTGTATGACATGGGCTAAACTGGAAGTTCAGTTTCTTTACTTTGTAAAAGCCCACATACCCCAAAGGAAGTTTGATCTAAAAACATTTTTAAACCATTTGTGTAGAAGCTTAGCCCTGTTTTGGCACACAGAAAGCAATTAATAAATGTCAGTGGCCCCCCAGGCCTCCTGGGTGCTGGCCCCATGCTAGGCCCGCTGCATCACATGCCATAAGAACCTGGTGATTCGGCTCCACAGCCCCCGCCCTAGAAACCCTCACCTGGGAGATGCTGACGCCTGTGAGTCTCTCCACGCTCTCCGGCAGGCGGCTCAGGATGTCCAGCACTTCCCCGGTCACTTTGGCCGCCCCCATGGCCCCACTTCCACTGGACACCAGTGTGATCTTATTGGCCGAGGTCAAGGGACCACTGATCTCCTCTGCCACCTGGTAGGTAAGATGCCCACTCAGCACTTGTGGTCTGACCACACCCATCCTAAGACTCCTTCCTCTGGGTTTTAAGATCCTTGTCCTTCACTTTTGTGAGGATCACCCTTCCTCACTCTGGTCACTGGCTTGTAATTCTCACCCCGAATTTATGGCTCCTAGCCTGGTTCTCCCCCAGACCCTCCCTCATTTCCCCCACCCCTCAGTCCTTCATCCTGTCCCTCCTCTGCTTTTGTCCACACGACCCCCAGACCTGGGGCAGCTTCTCCAGCAGCATGTCCAACTGAGCAGCCTCCTGGTACAGCTGGAAAGCCTCTGCCTTCTTGGCCATCTGCTCAGCCTCGGCCCGGGCTCGGGCCCCTATGGCAAAGGCCTCGGCTTCCCCACGCATCTGAGGAGGGTACAGGACGCCTGGGGTACTGATGGCGGTAGTCAAGGACAAGAAATCCGAGCACAATCCCACTCCCTCCACAAGCCGGCAAGAGCCATCTGCTAACTCACCCGCACAGACTCGGCTTCTGCCTCTGCCTGCATGATCAGCTGGGACCTGGGCAGAGAAGGGAGTGGAGGGAGGAGCTGAGGAAGAGCCCTTGCTCTGGGAGAAAGACTCCACAGGAGGAGTACAGGTAAAGAAGGCCTCAGCAATTCGTCTGGGGGCGCCCAGGTGGTGAAGGAGCCGCAAGGGGCCAGGAAGGGGTGTTTACTTCTCTGCCGCCGCTAGGCGCTCCAGCTTGTAGCGCTCGGCTTCCGCCGGCTTCCGCACGCGGGCCTCCAGCTCCTTCTCCCGGCGGGCGATCTCCTGCTCCTGCACTGCCACCTGCTGGGCCCGCTCCACCACCTGCACCTGGACCCGCTGTTCCTCGATCTGCTGCTTCGTCTTGGCCACCTGGGAAGGAGGGATGCTCAGAGTCAGAGCTGAAGAGCAAGCGGCCAGGAAGCAGGCAGGGAAGCTAGGGCCGGGGCTCCCAGGCGGGATGTAAAAATAGAGCAGGGGGACTTCCCTGGTGGCGCAGTGGTTAAGAATCCGCCTGCCAATGCAGGGGACACGGGTTTGAGCCCTGATCTGGGAAGATCCCACGTGCCTTGGCCACAACTAATGTAGGCCCACGCACCTAGAGCCCGTGCTCCGCAACGAGAAGCCACCGCAATGAGAAACCCGTGCACCGCAATGAAGAGTAGCCCCCACTCGCCGCAACTAGAGAAAGCCTGCGTGCAGCAACGAAGACCCAACACAGCCAAAAATAAATAAATAAATAACTTAAAAAAAAAGACTTGATACCGTGTCAATTCAAAAAAATTAAAAAAAAAATAGAGCAGGCACATGAAGGCGGTCCCAGTAGGCTCAGCCTGCCCAAGGGAGTCCGTTTCCCGTACAGATCCAAGGCATGGCCTGAGGAGCGATGGGGGGTGGCCTGATCTTCCCTATCAGAGCCAATACCAACAGTTAGGGCTGTTCCCCACGTAGTCTCAGCTTCAGGGCTGGATAGGGCTGGAACCCAGCAATTCTCCCTCAGGCCAGGTGAAGTATCCCTCCACTGAACTCCTATCACCTTGTTTCTCCACCAAGTCTCCCTCTAGAGTATGAACACCTGGTGGGCACTTGAGTGCATGGTAGCCATCCTCCACCTCCAGTCACGCTCAAATCCATGCACTTCTCTCCATCTGTGTGGCGGTTACCTTAGTGCAAGCCACTGTCAACTACTGAAAAGTTCTCTCACCAACTTTTTTTTTTCTCTCTCTCACCAACTTTCTTTTGGGGGGCTGTGTGTGTGTGTCATTTTTATCTTTTGTATGTGGTCCAAATTTTAAAAAAAAAGTAAACAGTGATAGGTTTCCTCCCACCTATTTCTCAAGCCACCTGGTTGGTTCACTTTCCCTGAAACAACCACCGTGAGCAGCCTGTCGTGTATCCTTCCCGGGATACTGTAAGCAACTACAAAACCATGTATACATAGAGTTCCTCTTAGGCAGATTTCATTTTCTTATCCCTTGCAGAGTAGAGGGATCAGAAGGCTCTTGCCAAGATGTCGGTGAGGAGAGGTTCAGGGGAGGAACACACTTCTTGCCTCATTGCTCTGGCTCAGATGTGCACCACCTCCCCTGTGGGGCTCATCAACACAAGAGATGGTGCCCCTGCCTTTACAGTGAACACCCATCTGTTCACTCCAGAGGAAGGGTGCTTCTGGATGTGGCACCCTGTACTATCTTTGACCCTAAAAGTTCAAACCTGTTCCAAACTAGACTAGTTGCTCTTGGCCCCCATATGCAGCATCACAGTGTTCCTGTGTTGGAGCCTATCCACCCCCCCTTCTCTCTCTTCTTCAGATTCAACCTCCGGCAGCTCCCACAGAAAGAGTATGTGGGGGACTTCCTTGGTGGCGCAGTGGTTAAGAATCTGCCTGCCAATGCAGGGGACACGGGTTCGATCCCTGGTCTAGGAAGATCCCACATGCTGCGGAGCAACTAAGCCCGTGCGCCACAACTACTGAGCCAGCGCTCTAGAGCCCACGAGCCGCAACTACTGAAGCCCACGCACCTAGAGCCCATGCTCCCGCAACAAGAGAAGCCACCGCAATGAGAAGCCCGCGCACCGCAACGAAGAGTGGTCCCCACTCACGGCAACTAGAGAAAACCCACGTGCAGCAACGAAGACCCAATGCAGCCAAAAATTAATTTTTTTTAAAAAAAGGAAAGAGGGCTTCCCTGGTGGTGCAGTGGTTGAGAGTCCGCCTGCCGATGCAGAGAACACGGGTTCGTGCTCTGGTCCGGGAGGATCCCACGTGCCGCGGAGCAGCTGGGCCCGTGAGCCATGGCCGCTGAGCCTACGCGTCCGGAGCCTGTGCTCCGCAATGGGAGAGGCCACAACAGTGAGAGGCCCGCGTACCGCAAAATTTTTAAAAAAAGGAAAGAGTATGTGGGCAATAAGTTTTTTCAGATCTTGCTTCTCTGAGATTTTCACTCCACTCTTCTATTTGAATGACGATTAGGTTGAGTACAGGTTACTAGGTTGTTATTAATCTTCCACCAGAATTTTTAAGGCATTGTTCCAGGGTATTGAAGCTTCTTGAGAAATCTGAAGTCATTCTGATGCCTGACCCTTTGCTTGAGATCTGTTCATTCTCTCTGGAAGCTTTTAGTTCTTTTCGTTATTCTCAGTGTTCTGAAATTTCACAGTGATGTTCTTCAAGGTAGATGTTTTTCATTCACTGTTTTGGGCACTTGGTGGACCATTTCAATCCAGAAAGTCACATAAACGTGTCCAAATCTTTTCACTGATGATTTCCTTCTGTTTTCTTTGTTCTGTTGGGTCTCCTGGGCTGGCCTCTAATATTCTTTCCCAATTTTTCCATGTCTTGTCCTATTTTCTGGGAAATTTATTAGAATTTCTCTTCCACTGTGATTTTTTTTTCAGTTCTTCCATTTTATTAATTTCTAAAAGCTCTTTTTTGTTTTCTATGTCCTGATTTCCTAGATGTAAACTACTCTCTTATCACTGAGGATATATATTTTTTTAAGCTTTCTTCTCCCTGTATAGTATGTATCCTTCAAATTGCTTTGCTCTGCTTGTGATTTTGGCCTGTCTTCCATGTTGCAGGATCCCTTATATGTCAGGGATTCCTTGCTTGTCTGCTCACAGGGAGGAAGGTCTGAAACACTGAAGGGAAACTCTGGGTATGTGGGTGAGGCTCGTTGGCTTTGAGCTTCAACCTAGGCTGACCTAGGCAGTTCATCTGCTGACGAACCTCAGATTCAGGATCTTCAAGTCTTTCATGTTGGATTGGTCATGTTCCCCAGAGCAGTCTTCTGATTTCTTCTTTGGAAGATGGGGGTTCTGAGAGCCATATGGGGTGAGTGGTTAGGGGAAGTGGTCACTATTCAGTATTCAATAGGCAGACAGGGGCTTCCCTGGTGGCGCAGTGGTTGAGAGTCTGCCTGCCGATGCAGGGGACACGAGTTCGTGCCCCAGTCCGGGAAGATCCCACATGCCGCGGAGCGGCTGGGCCTGTGAGCCATGGCCGCTGAGCCTGCACGTCCGGAGCCTGTGCTCCGCAACGGGAGAGGCCACAGCAGTGAGAGGCCCGCGTACTGCAAAAAAAAAAAAAAAAAAAAAAAAGCAGACAGCCTCTTCAGGCCTGTTACTGGTTAAGTACTTAGGCCCTCACCTGTGTCTGGCTGGCCCCAGGTCATGCCCTCTGGTTTACTCTCTTCAGATAATAAACCCCCAGAAGTCTACTGGGGCAGAGAAGGGAGCACTACCCAGAGGCAGGGAGCCAGAGCGCTCTGAGAAGTCACTTTTCACCTGTTTCTCCTTATTTCAACAGTCTTCGTCACAGCTCCAGAGGCCCCTGGTGCTGCCAGCTCCTGAGCCTCAGATCATTTCATTGTTTTCTCCCCTTCAGCTTTGGGCTCAGCTGTCTCAGACCTCCTTGGTCAATTACCACGGCTTTCCAGCGTCCAAAATGATGTTATGGTTTCTGTTGCTTCTGTTCCTATTCTCTCCAACTTTTTTTTTCTTTAATCACCTTATGTGGATTTAGTGAGGTTTTAAGAGGGAGTGCAATTAGCTGCATTTATGCAATTCATCATCTTTGAAAAACCTTCTAACTCATCTCCCCACTTCCTCTTTTTTTTAAAAAAAAATTTTATTTAATTTATTTATTTTTGGCTGCGTTGGGTCTTTGTTGCTGTTCTAGTTGCAGCGAGCGGGGATTATTCTTTGTTGCAGTGCGTGGGCTTCTCATTGCGGTGGCTTCTCTTGTTGCGGAGCATGGGCCCTAGGCGCGTGGGCTTTAGTAGTTGTGGTTCGCGGGCTCTAGAGCGCAGGCTCAGTAGTTGTGACGCACGGGCTTAGTTGCTCCACGACATATGGGATCTTCCCGGACCAGAGCTCCAATGCGTGTGCCCTGTGTTGGCAGGCAGATTCTTAACCACTGCGCCACCAGGGAAGCCCCCTTCTCTTCTCTTTTGACAATCAATCAATTCTTCACATAACAGCTGTACTGATCCTTGTGAAAATGTAAATTAGACCAGAGCACCTCTCTGCTTAAAGTTCTCCAACAGCTTCCCATTGTGCTTTGAATCTTCTAAGTCTCCATCATGGCCACTCGAACCCTAGTAAACCTGGTCCCACCTGCCTCTCACTACTCACAGCACACCAGCCATACTGGATCAGAAACCTCCTTTCTGTTCCTGGGACACGCTGAGCTCTTTGCTACATCAGGGTCTTTGCATGTGCCAGTCCCCTGCCTAGTCACTTGCCACATATAGCTATTTAAATCAAAATAAAAAATTTAAAAATTCAGTTCCTCAGTCACAAAAGCCACATTACAAGTGCTCAACATCACAGCACAGATATAGAGCATTTCCATTATTTCAGAAAGTTCTATTTGAACAGCACTGGACTAGAATGTTCTTGGCCCACCACTCTTTACATTATTGACTATTTCTCATCTTCAGGATTTATCTCATGTATCACTTCCTCACCGAAGCTTCCTCTGATCACCCCCGACCTAATAGAGTATCCCCCCAGCAAAGTACCACCTATGTATTTCCTTCATAGCACTTCATGTAATTTGAGCCAGTGAAGGTTATTTGCTTATTAGTGGTTTCGTGTATTATAACGTAAAGCTCCATGAGGGCAGGAATCTTATTGTCTCATTCATACGTATATACTCATCTCCAAAACAATGCCTGGCACATAACAGGCATTTAACAGATACCTGTTGAGTAAATCCTTATTTCCCCAGCACCTAGCACAAAGCCTGGCTGGCACAAAATGAGGAACTAATAAAAGCTGAACAGAACCCAAACCAGCCCAACCCTTTGATGTGCAGACAAGCCATGTTGAGAAGAAGATTAAGGACCTTATCCTTGGGTGGGTTAAGTCCCGCCCAAGCTGGTGTTTTCCACTATGTTAATGCTTCTCAAACTCCAATGTCTATCAATACATGAATCACCTAGGGATTTTGTTAAAATACAGATTCTGACTTGGTCAGTTGGGCTGGAGCCTCAGATTTTGTATTTCTAACAAGCTCCCCAGGGATACCGATGTTGCTGGGAGGCAGACCACACTTTGAGTAGCAAAGTACTATGCCACACTCAGGTACCTGTCAAGCCATCCAGGGATTTAACGTCATAACTAAAGATGTGCTGCATTTCATAATTTCACCCTGTACCAACTCTTGGCAAAAACGAATCTCATAATATTGCTGCCCTTTGGGTAAAGGTCTCAGAGTACTGTTGATTCTCGTTAGTTATGGTAGTTCTGTTTTATAAAGTAGCCATGAACACTGAATTAACAAAACACTTATTTTGTTCCTAAGGGAAATACAGGTATAGGTTCCTGTGAGCCTCTGGTCACAACAGATCAATATATATCTTTTTTTTTTGGCCAAGATGTGCAGCATGCGGGATCTTAGTTCCCCGATCAGGGATCGAACCCACACCACCTGCAGTGGAAGCACGGAGTCTTAACCACTGGACCGCCAGGGAAGTCCTATATATCCTTGTTTTATGTGTTTCTGCTTAAAGACACCATAGGTAACATATCTGTTGGTTCATTAACAGTGAACTCATGGCCAGCAGCACTGTAACTCATGCCTGAAGGAAGCTTATCTAACACGCGTCTCCTCCATCAGGCACATCACAGCCTTCCTGCACTTAGGACACTAGACAGCACTTCAGCACTACATTTGGGGACATTTTAAACTGTGAAATCACCAAAAAAAAAAGCACAAAAGTGCAAAAAATGTGGCAGTGAATATACTATGAAAATGACACTGTTTACAGTATGAGCCGAAACAAGAAGGCAGAACATCTTCTTGTTCAACCTCGACTGGGAAGCACACATCAGGCAACTCAAATTTTTCTCCACTCTGCGCATGTTTGCAAACAGTCATCAGTACAAAAAATACTGGTTCTGAGGTAACCAATAAATTTTAGTGATGAGGCAAATTCTCAGTTATGGGATCCACAAATGAGGAGGATTGACTACACCTCCCTGCATTTTCAAGGGCCTCCATGTCTCATTTTGTGGGATTCAAAGCCCACGTTTTCCTTCCTCACACACTTCTGTGATCACCAGGGCTGCTGTGAGCCCATGGAGTACCCCTGTGCAAATTGGAAAAAGGCACCCCTTCCTCTGGGTGGATGCAGACCCATTCACCCAGGCCCAATGTGGACCATGGTTGGATCTTAGCTCTGGTTCACCCCCTCATCCAGGTGCCCTGGCACAGGGCACAACCTGCCTCAAGCCCGTGATCAGCCCTATAGAGCGTATCCTTTCTAGGCCTTTTCTTTGCTTTTCAGCTGAAACGTTTAGGTCTTTTAAATCTTCCTCATAAGGAGGAGCTGGGTCAGAAATGGAGGGTCAGAAATGGAGGGTCAGAAATGGAGGGCCAGAATAAGGGGATCAGAGTCAGAATATGAGAGAGTGGTGGCCTGAGAAGAACGGGGAGGGAGTGAAGTCCAGCCTGGCCACCGGGCCAGCATAGGGGCTCTGACCTGAAGCTGATAGGCCAGGTCAGCCTGTGCTCGGCGGGTGTTGACCTCAATGTCGTATGCAGCCTTCTTGAGCTCGTAGTCCCTCTGCGCCTTGGCCATCTCGATCTCACTCAGGTACTGAGCAGACACCTTTTCTTGCTTGGCTTTGGCCTCCTGTGCATGCAGAGATCAGGCAGGGAGTCAGAGTAGGGAGAGGAAGGCCCCAGGGAGAGAGCCTGATCTCCACCAAGCTCCTCTGTCCTCACCCCAGGCCCGGCCTCATTTATATCCTCTGCCAACCCTGCTCCACCAGCCCCCACGCCATCCCCTCTTCCACCAGGTGCACAATAAGCCCATGGAGACCAAGCAACCCCCAGATCTCTCACCCGGATCCCAGCGTCTCTCTTGGCCTCCGCTTCCCCAATCCGAGCATCTTTTTGGACTTGAGCTGTTCGAGCCTTCCCCAAGGAGTGCAAATAGTCCTGTGGAAGAGTTGCAGATATCACAGTCCTCGGGAAGGTTTAACAGATGGGAGCAGGAAAGCGGGGAGAAGCAACTGCCTAGGTTTACCTGATCGTCGTGAATGTCCTTCAGGGTGTAGCTGACCACGCTGATGCCCATGTTGACCAGGTCTGAGGAGGCCACTTTGAAAACTTGCTCTGAGAATTTCTGCCTGTCCTTATAGATTTCCTAGGATAACACGATGGAGGGAAGAAGGAACGTAAGCTCTCAGATCCTCTGACCACTGTCTCCTACAGACTAGCTCGGTCCTTAGGCCCCTCTCACTCTGGCACCCCCTCCAGATCTTTCCCTGCCCTCAGGCCCACCTCCACAGTCATGTGGGCCATAATAGCCCTCTGGTGGCCCTCCAGCGTCTCCAGTGCGATGTGGGCAATCTCAGCCTCTGTCTTGCCCAGGAACATCTGGCAGGCAGCTGCCAACATTTCCTTATTCTGGCCCTGAATCTTCACCTGTAGCCAGAATAGGGTTAGGGAGGGTGTGGTGAAGGTCTCATGAAGACAGGGAGGAAGCTGGGAGAGTCAGGTGCCTTGGGGATCCCTGGAGAAGCTGAGACTAGCAGAGAAATTTCTCCATAGCAAGAGGTAGGGAAGGCCATGGTCAGAAGATTCTTAATGTCTGGGGACAGAGAAGGTGATGGGGGAGTGGACTTTGGAGGAAAGGCTCTGAAAGCCTCACCTGGGCAATGCCAGTGACTGAGATGGGGACCCCATGGCGAGTGTAAACCTTTTCACTCTTGACATTGAGGGTCAGTGTGTTGAGAGAGATCCTAGGGGAAAAAGAAGGGGTGGACAGTGTGAAAAGGAGAAAAGAGAGAAAACGGAGGTTCCCTTTCCCTAGTTCTCTTGTTCAACCTACCTCTGGATTTGCTGGATGCAGGGCAGGACAAAGACACGTCCTCCAGCCACCATGACTGGGGGGCTCCGGCAGAAACCTGCAAGGTGAGGAGGCAATGAGCTGCGGTGGCCGGTGGCCACGGTGGAGCTGGAATGTGGAAGACGACCGGGGAAGGGAGGGGGAAGCAATCCCCACGAAGAAATCTGGGCGCTGGCAGGAGCAGCGGGCAGTGTAGGCCTTGGAAGGATAGAGGCAGGGAATCACCACAAGTGGGTGGCTTGCAACCATGGGGGTGGGGTGGGCAGAAGGTCTGGCGCTGGGGAGCTGGTGGGGAGAGGGGGAAGGGACCTCTGCGGGGACTTGGGGGTCACTGGCTGAGCAGAGAACAATACTTACCGGAGACCACCATGGCCTCGTTTGGGCCACAGGTGAAAAACATGGCTCAGGCTGGAGCTGGAGGAGGGGGAGAGAAAGCCTTTGCTGATAGCAAGGGGCACTGTGAGGTCCACAGGAGTGAACCCTTTCGCTTTCCTGTCAGTCCCGCCCCGCCTGCAGACAATGCGGCCCCGTCCCTTCCGCGCCCACGGATCCGCTAAGGCTTTACCCTGTGAAATTTCGCAGTCACCCAGCGACTCCCAGCCCCTTGCCGCACCCCACCTTCAGTGACGACGGTTTCTCCCTTATCTGATAAAGCTCTCCCGGCCCTTGGAGACCCCCAGACCCTTGCGCCACCGTCCCTGCTCCTCCACAGCCCGACTCCATCTCCCCACCCCACCCCCCACCTACCTTCCCGGACGCGGGCAGCGGCCTGGCCGTGGTCCGGGGCAGGGCGGGGACGCGCAGGGGACCTGTGAGCCGCCGAGCAGGGGCCGCTCGCGCACAGCCTGCCTGGGAGCTGGGCCCGCGCTGGCGCCCTAGCACCCAACCAGGCCGCACCCTGGCGCTGCGGCAGACGCGACCCCGCCCCCGCGGCGGACCAACCTCCCCCCGCCCCCTCGGCCCGCCCCTTTCCCAGCAGGCCGCGCTCCGGTCCGCCGCCCGCCCGGGCCCCGGCTCACGGGGTCGGATGGGGCGACCCCCAATTCGCTGCCCCTCAGGGGTCCGGAGCCCTGCCCAGGCCGCTCCACGCCCCGCCCCACGGGACGTGACCTCAGTGGGTCTGGCACCCCGGGGCAAGGGAGATTGACTCACCTCGTATTTGCCCCGCGAGAACTAACTGGGAAAACCGCAGACTGGGCAACGTACGACAGCATCCGATTACCGGTTGCTGGGTTCCGTGACTCGGGAAAAAGGGGCTCAGGGGCCCGGGGAGGAGCGCCCGCTGGTGACTTGACCGCGGCTCCTCCGACCCAGGCGCTTGAAGGCCATGGGGAATGGGGGACCATGGCTTGCAAAGAGACACTCACATGACTGCTGACGGTAAATCAAGTTTATTTGTGTTCACAGAACATACCGGGCGACCCCATAGCCGCCCCCTGACAGCCCATCGACCCCGCAGCCACCCCTTGGGGGCAACTTCGAGGAGATCGAAGGCCAAGGACCTTATTCTCAACGGTCCGCCGAAGCCTCACACAGTAGACCCGCGAGTTGAGATGCTGGAGGGCTGAGTATGTCACCCGCTAAACCTACTACGACCCACCACCGTCCTTGACTCCCAGCCCGGGCGCCTTCTCGGACCCGGGTTTCCTCCATCCCTCTTCCCAGCCTCGCTCAGTTCTGGGCGCCGGCCTCCACCAATCCCCCAGAGCCCAATAAATACCCAGAGATCTGCATTTGCAGCAAGGAGCACATCTCGCACTCCTGCATAAGTTAAAATAAATATTACATACACCCCTCCATCACCTAGGGGGACATACATAAATACATATAAATATTATTAGGAGCAATGAGAAATAACGACGCTCTCCTGCCACCCGGCCTAGCCGGGTAAGTCTCCTGCCACCCGGCCTAGCCCCGGCTTGTCGGTGCCTGTCTCTCCCAGGCTCGGGCTGGCATCTCCGCTGTAGTGTTCTGAGTGCGAGTTGCCTTGGGAGTCCCAGTTTGGGATACGCTCTTTCTCCCACCAGGTACACCCAGTGTTTCTTGGTTTTTCAGATTCTTCTGGGGGTGTGGAGAGTCCAGTTAGAAGGCGGCAGGGTGTTGCTGGAGAAAAGTGCTGAGGTCCAAAGCGTAGTCCGAGGGCTCCGAGGTCAGATTAAGGGGCTCGAGGACCGGGGGCACAACGGTGGGCGCGAGGGACTGCGCGCTGGGGGTGTCCTCCGGGACCAGGGGTGTCGACACACCCTCCTCAGCCATCAGGATCTGGCAGAAGATGATGGTGAGCAGGAAAAAGAGCAGCCTTTTGGCAGGGCTCGGATCCTCGACTGGCAGCTGACGCCGGACCTGTGGGGAGATAACAAAGGCAACAGGTCAGGTCGGGGCCCCGGCGTACGGCGGTCCGCCCTGCTCTTCCCCCGGGCTGTCCACTTCGGCGACACTCACCACTCGTGGGTAGAGGACCCTACGGCTGCGCTTTCGGTGCCCGCGGGAGGCGCTGGGGCGCGCAGCGGGGGCCACCGCGGTCTCCGGGAGAGGATCGAAGGTGAAGATCTCGGGGCCGGAGCCCCGTTGGGGTCCCGGGCTGGTGGAGGGGACCGGGGTCGGAGCCCGCAGGACGGTCATGGTGGGGAGGGAGCTTCGAGAATGACACATTGTGCGCAGAGCTGAAGGACAAGTGGCCGCGCAGTCCTGCAGAGCTAGTTTTGTACTCCGAGAACTGGGCGGGCCCTTCTCAACTCCACCCGCTGCTGGGAGCGGTTGGCCGGTCGGCTGGAAATTCCGAAGTTTAAGCAAAGGGAGGGGGTGGAGACTTGGCCAGTGCAACCGTAGGCACCTAAGTGTGTGTCGTGAGTGTGTGATTTGTGAGTGGAGGCGGGTAAAATTCCGGACTGCGGGCACATGTCGGGACATGTGGCTGCTGGAGAGGGGCTCACAGACAGTTTGAGAAGGTTCAGCCACAAGCCCCATCTCTGGAGAGGCAGGAAGGCTTACATAAGGAAGTCTGCCCATCCTACTACAATACTGACCCAGCAAAGTCAAGGAACCACAGTTACAGGTGCACATTCACAAGCTTGTAGGAACACGGAAAACACACAGCATAGGAGGGAAGTCTAGTACAGAAACAGCCAAGATGCCTAAGAGAAATGAACACCCTAGCACACACAGACAGACACAACCCTGCCTGCTTTAGCACACACACACACACACACACACACGCACACACACGCACACACACACAAGCACACACACCACATTGTAGAGGCGGAAAAATTTCTCCTTTCCTTCTAGTTTCTTTGGCTGGTCTAATAGTTAGACATAGGACAGATTAACAGGAGAAAACAAATTTAATTGCTTACTTACAGGAGCCCATGAAGACTGGAGACTCAAAGGCAGGCAGTCGGGCAATTGAGGCTTATATGCCATCTTCAGCTAAGGAATGGGAAAGAGGCCTGAGGCTTGAAGGGGAGGTGGGTAATTCACAGGAAGGTGAAAAGGGCAGATGTTAGCTAATTAGGTGTTTGCCCTGCTAAGCAGGTAAGTCTTTCAGGTGAAAGCTATCTCTGGGCCAGTCCCCCTACCTAAATTATTTAGGCAATTGTCTGCGGGGTTTTGATTTCCTTCAGCTCCAAATAATTCACATGCCAAAGTGGCACATTTCGGGTGGCATATTCTGCTCGCCTTCAATATGCACATCACACCCACACAGAACAAAGGTGCAGAGACTGCACAGGGGCAACCCAGCAATGTGCAGAAATGTTCATACATGGCTGGAGCAGAGGACCACAAAATACAAAGGTGAGAAGTTAGCAGCCATCTGGATTTAAGTTTATGTGAAGAACATTTAAACTGTGAGACATTATGCAAATGTTGTGGTAATGATAATAACACAAGAGAGAATTGACACATTTTCATAACTGCCTTAGAGAAAGCTGCTCATGGATGTAAGGCCAACTGGCCCGAGGCAGGGGAACACAATCAGATTCACAGGTTGCATCAGACCGAAATTCTCCGGACCACCCAGTTCCAGGAACTGACCTGGGGACTTTGAACCCAGCCCAGCCTTCCCGCCTTTCGAGGGGCGGGACTAACGGTCCCCCAGGATACCCGAAAAGACCACCAAATAAGGAATATCCTGCGCCCTCCCAGATTCACCACACCCCTTTCCCTTCTTCCCCTATAAAATCTTGCCCAACCCTCCCCCAGCCGCGACTTCTCTGGCCCCTTTCTCTCCGATCAGAGAACCTCGCCCGGGAGCGCTCGCTTGAAGCTTTCCTCTGTTTCGCGGTGCCGTTTGTTAAGATCCGACCTTACAATGGACACAGAATTTAACATCTTTTGAGCACTCAACAGGGCCAGACACCCTGTTAAAAGGTACTGTTGAGTACTGAGGTAGGTTTCAGCATGTATGCTGCTGAGAGAGCCAAGTGCTTTATCTAAAGCAAACACATCAGGTTCTAAGAAAATGGAAGACTAAGTATAAGGGGAACCCAATAGAGCTGCTGTTTCTGTCTGTCTAATCAATCACATGAGGCATCAGGGAAGAATGGCATTTGAGATGACCTTAAATGGTGGGTGGGATACCACAGAGTCAGATGTGGAAGATGACTGAGAAAGAGAATGGAATCAGCAAAGGCCTTGAGCTGGAAAAGTACAGGATGTGTTTGGGGAATCACAAGAAAAACGATCTCAGGACAAGTTTCCTGTAATGGAGTAGTGGTGAAACCCAGCAGGACCCTGTGGGGCCCTCCTGGGTACCAAAGCCTTTCCGTGTCCCTCCTAGACCTTCCCTGGGTTCCAAAGGACAGATTCAAACAGTTGCTGATTAGGGAAGGAAGGGAATGCAGAAACAGGAGTAGTCAAGAAACAATAGTGCAGGACTTCCTTGGTGGTCCAGTGGTTAAGACAGAGCTTCTACTGCAGGGGGCGTGGGTTTGATCCCTAGTCCGGGAAGAATGCTGTGCATCCAGCACAGCCAAAAACTTAAAAAAAAAAAGAATGGTGCAGATAAATCAGGGGCCTGGTTCCTCCTCAAGGGATATACATAACAATATATCTTTGAGTTCTTCTACAGGAACTAAGTCCCTCACTCAGTTGGAGGATGGTAACTTCAGGCTGAGTGCAAGATTCCTGGAGCACCACCCTGTTACCTCACCACCAACCAATCAGAAGAAAGTCATACACCCCAAATTTTACCTATAAAATCTTTTCCCCAAAAAACTCAGGGAATTTGGGGGGTTTTGAGCACAAGCCACCCATTCTCCTTGCTTGGCCCTGCAATAAACCTTTCTCTGCCCCAAACTCTGCCGTTTCAGTTTATTTGGCCTCACTGTGCACTGGGCACATGAACTTGTTCCATAACAGTACCTTCAAAATCTCATTTCTTCCTCTCCAAGCTCATTTTTACCCCTCTTCTCTTGTGCTGTGCTCCAGCCACCCAGGGCCTCCTCCTTTCAGTTCCCAGGATTTGCCAAGCTCTTTCTCGCCTTAGGTCCTCTGCTTAAATTGCTCTGCCCTGGCACTTGCAGTTTTTGGCAACTTCTCATCCTCATCATAAACAGGAGGGAAGCGGGCAGGGCACAACCTTTAAAAGAATGACATAGTCCTTGAGGATCCGAATTTTGCCTTTAAAAACTCTTCCCTGAAAACCATCAGGGAGTTTGGGGTTTTTGAGCAAGAGCCACCTGTTCTTTTTGCTTGGCGCTTGCAATAAACCTTTCTCTGCCCCAAACCCAATGTTTTGGTTTGTTTGGCCTCACTGTGCATCAGGCACGCAAATCTGGGTTCCACAACAGTGGTAAGTGACGATGGCTGGAAAGGAATTAGGCAGTGAGGAGAGCTTAGCTGTCAGGCCAGGGGACTGGGTTTGACTCTAGACTGTGGAGCTTGTGGGTCATGGAATGACATCAAAGGAGGGCAGGTTCAAAGCTGGGAACTGAGTGGGACAAGGAGTATGCTCTGGATGGGGAAACACTGAGGCAGAGACGGGATACTACTGGAGAGGTTTGGGTATGAGGAAAGGGCCTGAAATGGGCTATGACACAGGGAACACGAGAAGGGGCAGCTTTAAGAGACATTCCTAGCATAAGATTACCAGAATTTAGTGATAAGGCGGGTAGCATTAGAGTCAGGGAGCATGAAGGGACCAAAGCTGTCTCCATGCATTTCAAATGCATCTGCCACAGAGCTTTGTACCAGATCATATTATGCCTGGTACACAGGATGAGAACATGTTTGACCTCTTCCATTAAAGGCTGTGTCACACATGTCTTTGTGTCTTCCATAGAGCCCAGCAGGGTGCCTTGCATGTACTAGTTGTTCAGTAATCTTGATAAATGAAAGATGAAAATGCAGAACTAAAAAATGCACATATAGTATACATACACTGGCTGGATCACCCCAAGATTTTGAGACAGGCATACACTCCTTCAAATCCCACATATGAATTTATAACCTCTTAAGAAAAGTTGGGACAAGTCTTACACAGACACCAAACAAAGAACACCTAAGGGCATTTCTCAGCCAAGGATGTGTGGGGTTGCAAATAAGGGGATGGCCCACAACTGGGCTATAAATAGAGACATTATTGCTGTCTATACTATTGCTTCCTGGGCTTATGTGTTGCTTTATTTTACACCCACCACTCCTGTTTAAGCACACTTGAAACTTTCAGCATTACACACTTCTTCCAGATGAGGCATAAAACACACCTCCTCTGCAAACAAAGACACATCCCTTTCCCACACCTCCCTTTCACATCTGCCATCATCGTTACATTTACACCCAAGCACAGTGAGCCTACCCACCCACCTACACCCTCATTCCAAGGCAACCTGCACACTAAACGATGATCAACATAAATACATGACAATTTACATGTGTGGACAGGCTCACATGCTCACACAGACATAAACTGGGGATGGGAGAGAGAGTGATGATGGAAGAAAACTGCTTGGTGGGAGAAGGGGAGAGTCACCCAAGGTTAGGAATGCATAACTTGTTTATGATGGAAAATTTCTCCAGGGCATTAGGCAGGGGAGGGGAAGTGAAGGGGATGTCAGGATCCTGTTTCACACTACCTCCAATATCTGGAATCTGGGCCTCCAGCTGGACCTAGTTATCCTCACTGTCCTCCCGGCACAGAGAGACCTTTCTTTGTGGCAAAGTCAGAATGGGACCAAGAGAAGAACCAGAGAGAAGAACTCAGAGAGCCAGGGCTCTGCCCCACCCCCTCCCTGCCACACAGGAAGCTGGGGAAGGTTGAGAGTGAATCATTAAGTCAATGACAGGGTGCAGGGGTGACAGCTGGGGGATGAGTTAAGGCCAGAAAGGCCCAGGGGCTGAGACCGGCAGTTGCACGGGTTCTCACTGCCCTAATCCTAGGGAAAGGCCTTTGCCCCTTTCCATTTCCAGCTCTCCTCATATCATCCCTATCTGCCCAAGATCACCAAGTTCCTTCATTCCCCTCCTTTGACCTGTGTTCTTGACCTCCCACTAACCTCTTTCTTAGCCCCTTGTTTGTTTTCTTGTTAATGCTTACCACAGTAGGGAATCATTTTACGTATTTGTTTACTTTTTGTTGTGTCTCTCCCCCGCTGGAATATCATCTCCTCGAGTTTACAGGACCACATCCTCCCTTTCTCCCCATGGTATCTCTGTGGTTTCTCTAGTACTTGGCCTTTCACCCAGTAGGGGCTTAATTGAAATATAGTTTATTTACAATATTATATTAGTTTCAGGTGTGCAACATAGTCATTCAATATTTTATAGATTGTACTCCATTTAAAGTTATTACAAAATAATGGCTGTATTTCCCTGTGCTATACAATACATCCTTGTCGCTTATCTTTTTTATACCTAGTAGTTTGTATCTCTTAATCCCAACCCCTATCTTGCCCCTCCCCCTTTCCCTCTCCCTGTTGGTAACCACTAGTTTGTTCTCAACATCTATGAATTGGTTTCTGTTTTGTTGTATACATTAGTTTTACTTTTTAGATTCCACATATGAATGATGACAGAGTATTTGCCTTTCTCTGTCTGACTTATTTCACTAGGCATGATACTCTCTAGGTCCATCCACATTGTTGCAAATGGCAAAATTTCATTCTTTTTTATGGCCGAGTAACATTCCATTGTGTGTGTGTATATATATATATATATATATATATATATATATATATATATATATATACCACATCTTTATCCTTTCATCTATTGATGGACATTTAGGTTGCTTCCACATCTTGACTATTGTAAATAATGCTGCTCTGAACATGGAGGTACGTGTATCTTTTCAAATTAGTGTTTTTGTTTTCTTCAGATATATACCCAGGGGTGGAATTGCTGGATTATATGGTAGTTCTAGTTTCAGTTTTTTGAGGAACCTGCATACTGTTTTCCACAGTGGCTGCACCAATTTACATTCCCAGCAACAGTGTACAAGAGTTCCCTTAATAAATATTCTTAAATTCATCTCGTCTGAGGAGCTACCCCTCACCCCCAGAGGTGTCTGTTTATACAGCTGTGTCTCTTCAGAGGCCTCTACATTTCCTCTTCAAAGAGGAAGGTGGGGGATACTCAACTGTGGCTCAGGGTGACCTGCCATTGAGTCAGGAATAACTGTGCAGTTGATGGATGGCAAAGCCCTGGCTCTTACCCTTTATAAGTAACATAAGAGTGAGTCATGCCTACTGCCCCACCTGGAATACTACTGCATTGCTAATCACAGGCTAGAATGGGGGACAGAGGTAATGGGAAGGAGGCAGAATGGGCAGAGGAGAGGGAGACAGATATTTGGAAGTGGGTGCTTCTGAGAAAGGGAAGCAGGGATAGAGGGATGGAGCCAGGGCCTTGGGGTCAGGGAATGAAAATTGAAAACTCTCAGCTACACCTGGCATTTAGTAGATGCTCAATAACTATTTATTGACTTGAGGTGCATTTGAGATAGAAGGGAAACATGGGGTAGCAAAAAGAGTATATTATCATCTAGTGGCATTAGAGGAAAGTGGGTTTAAATTCCAGCTCTGGTACTTATCAACTATGAGGTATTGGGCCAGCTACTTAACTTCTCTGAAAATGTTTCCTTAATTGAAATATGGGCCAACTGGCCTCAAGGTTGTTGTAAGGATTAAGAATATGAATAGGCACAAGGTGCTGTATTTTCCCTAGTGGCCATTATTATAGTTATGGGAAGAGGGGCTGCTTTGGAGCAGATGTGGACAGTAGTGAACTAACCCAGGAGTAGGAGACCAGGATGATAAAATAGCCTCCAAGTGCTAAGATCATCGGGGGATACAATTTCTCTTTCTCTTTTCGTCCTCCCTTCTCTCCCTCTCCATTTCAGGTAGGTTTTGTGGCTTTTTCTTTTCTCCAGAGAAGCAGAGACTTCTGCATTCCTAGTTCTTGTTCAGCCAATGAGAATGACTGTAAACAACTTTCCCCTGGCCCCGATATACACACACATTCTAGCCAGAACAATTCTTGCCAGAGGCATGGGGGGGCGGGGGCGGTGGTGAGTTCTAGGCAGCAAGTTAATAAGTGACCCCCAAAGACTTTCATCTGGGCCTTAGGAGGGCCAAGATCAGGCCCTGGCAGTTTTCCCTGACGCAAAAGGATGGCAAGGGTGCCTGGAGGCCCAAGGCAAGGTCACAAAAGAACATGATATGCCCTGCCCTGGATTCAGCTCAGCCTGGCCCAGCCCAGCCCAGTCCAACTCAGCCAAACTTCCCCAGAGGCTGCTGAGAGTGGGGAGCTGGGAAAAGAACCCAGCATCCCTGTTCTGGTCCAACACTGGCTTCCTAGGACCCCAGGGTTGTGGCTCCTCCCTCTGGCCTCAGTTTCCTTCTCACCAGATTATAACTCCGTGAAAGCAGGACTTTATCCATCTTGTTCATCGTTCTATTTTCAGTGTCTAGAGCATACAGACTACCTGAAAAGGCTAGAAACATAGGGCTCTTTAATTCATTAATATTAGAGGTGTTCATGTGGGAGTCTCTCTGTAGATTGCTCCAATGTCAGCATTGGAGAATATGACTGAGATTTAATTCAAAGCATAATGTGGGGGGGTGGGCAGGAAGGGCAACAAATAAAGCATTTCCCCTTTTGTCCTGCCTTTTCAGACACCCTGTATTTACTGAATGAGTTGATCTGTAAAGTCAAGGGCTTAGATTAAAGGCTCTCGAATGGGCCTCCCTCCCCGGCAGCTCCTTGATTCAGCAGCGTCTCCCCTGTGTGTTCGTTCAAAAGTTAGCCAGTGCCTCCCTCCTACCTCCAAAGCAGCTGCCTGCATAGGCCATTTTCTTTGAAGGTTGGTAGGGGTCCAGCCTCCGCCCAGAGAGGCCTCAGTGGCGGGGCGGGTGCTCCTGGCTGGCCCGCCTCCAGCGCGAGTGGGGATCGTGTGTTAGGGCTGGAGCTTGATCGGCTGCCCCGGGGTGAAACCTAAGGCGGTCTTCTGGGAAGGGTAGATGCCCTGTGTGACTCAGAACCAAGTTAGGGAAAAAACAAGCTCAGTCAATTGCTGGCACCCTCCCGGTCTGGCCTGGCTTTGACTATGAGCTCATGAAAGAGGAAGCTGGGCTGGGCTGGCCAGTAGCCCTGCTTTCCCTCATGTTCTCTCTCCATCACTCACGGATTCCCTAGAGTGTCTGGGCCCCATTGCTACCGTCATCCTGGCTCGGGCGGCCCTGGCCCTTTTATGACACTCTCTCTTCCCAGACCATTGGTCAATTGTTTCCCCAGGTTGGAAATACCACCCGACGCTGAAGGGGATTACTCACGAGGGGAGGCTGAAAGTATCGTGTCCCTTGGCTCTGATGATCTCCACTGCCAACCACGACCATTTGGGTTTGCCCCTGTGACTGCTGCATCTCCCACACAGACCAACTGGTGGTAACCCTGGGAGCCCGAATGAAGAGGTTGCTTGAGAGCTAGGGTTCCCCAGTTCAGGAAAGAGACAGAGGGTCCCAAAGTACTGGGCACCTGAGCCACCTTCGGGGCTGATGTATCCTAGTTGAGACCTACTTACCTAATACTTTTGGTATTCAGAACAATACACTACCAGAAAGGCACATTTGATTTCAATGGAAACAATGACAAGGATGGGACACAGAGAACCTTCCTAACTCTTCTCCCTCCATTCCATCTTCTATCTTCTCTGCCTTTCCCAGAGCTTTCATTTTTTTTCTTTTTTCTTTTTTTTGGCAGTGCTGCATGGCATGCAGGATCTTGTTCCCCCGAACCCGTGCCCCCTGCTGTGGAAGCGCGGAGTCCTAACCACTGGACCACCAGGGAATTCCCTCCCCAGAGCTTTCTTGTTAAAAGAAGGACTTGACCAAGTCAGTGTCTGGGTTGGTAACTTCAGTGCCTCTAAACTCTCTAGTGGGGCTGACACTGGCCTCCCAACCCGAATCAGGCAACTTTACAGGCTTCTCTCTCAACTCCCTGACTGCTTTCCCTGCTCCCTGAGCTAGGGCACCATATACGATTTTGTACTTTTTCTCACTCATGCCAAACTCTTACCCATTGGACTCTTCACATGCTGTTTTCTCTCCAACCTCCTGGGGAAACCGTGCCCGTGACTCCTCCATGTAGAATTAGTCCATCTACTTTGTACGTAAATCTCTTGAGGCACCAAACACAGTATATTATAGATATTTGTCTGTTGATCTTTCTGATTGCTTAGAAGTGCACATGGCATTGTGATGCAGCCATTTTGATGCCAGGGACTTTTTGACAAGGCCCCCTAAAGTTATTAAATTGTCAGCATTTAGGGACTTCTCTGCCAGTCCAGTGGTTAATGGACTTTGTGGGCACGGGTTTGGTCCCTGGTTGGGAAATGAAGATCCTGCATGCCGCATGGAGGAGCCAAAAAAACAAAAACAAAAAACAGAGAAATGTACAAACCAGATACTCTCAGCCCATCCCTGTGGGTAGTGCTCATCCTGTCTCTCTCTGACTCCCACCCTTTCACATAGAATTTGGTAGTGCTTGGTGATATTACTTTTTTTTTTTTTTTTAAGCCAGGTATATTGTGGAATTCCCTGGCAGTCCAGTGGTTAGGACTCCGTGCTTTCACTGCCGAGGGACCAGGTTCGATCCCTGGTCAGGGGACTAAGATCCCACAAGCCTCGCGACACAGCCAAAAAAAAGCCAAGTATATTGAAGTATAGCTTCTATACAGTAAAATCCATCCTTTTTAGGAGTACAGTTTGATGAGTTTTGACAAATTCATATAGTTGTGTAAATGCCACTGCAATCATGATATAGAATATTTCCATTGCCCCAGAAAGTTCCTTATGCCCCTTTGGAATCAATACCCTCTCTTCGCTCCTAGCCCCTACTGACAACTGACCTGATTTCTGTTCCTGTAGTTTTGCCTGTTCTAGAATGTCATATAAATAAAACTACAGTAGGCACTCTTTTGTGTCTGGATTCTTTTGCTCAGTATAATATTTCTGTGATTCATCCATATTCTTGCATGAATCAGTAGTTCTTTCCTTTTGATTTCTGAATAGTATTTCATTGTATAAATGTGATACAGTTGGCTTATTCATTCACCATTGAAGGACGTTTGTGTTTTTTTCTTGATTTTGGCTATTACGAATAAAACTGCTATGAAGAGTCACATACAACTTTTTTTGTGGACGTGTGTTTTTCTCTTGAGTAAATATCTAGGAGTAGTATAACTCAGAATATATTTAACTTTATAAGAAATGGCCACGGTTTACCATTTTACACTCTGACAGGACTGTTCTAAGGAAGTTGCATCAAAATGTCCCTGTTGTAAGTTCCTGCATCAAACCTGTCAAGTCAGAACGTTTTCCTTGTCAGAGAACAGGTTGACATGCAGGTTACCTCAGGGGACAGGGATAGGCTGGAATCCGGCAATCTGCACCCTGAAGAACTGGCATGTCATGTCTTTAGGAGGCCACAGCGATTTCAAGCCACGCTGCTGTTCAAGCAGCTCCAGGAGCACACCCCACCTCCCGGCCCACCCAGCGCACCCTGTGGCTCAGTATCTCTCCGTCTGCCGCTCTCCCCAGCCTCAGTGTCTGCCGCGTGGCCCTGCATGGGCCCCGGTGCATAGTGTGAAGTAACACAGGCCCACGCTGCTTGGGCACACACAGTGCCCTGGAGGCACTAATCTGAGCACTACCTAGGAATCAATCCATTAAACCTTCACAAACCTCCACTGTCACCATTGCCTGTATCCTCATTTTACCAAAGAGGAAAATGAGAAGTTCCATGAGGCAGCCCACTTTCTCAAGATTACATAGCGGGAGTTAGATTCGAACCCTAGTCTACCTCATCCCAAATCCAGCAGTGTACCACATCGGTCAGAGAGTGGACGCTGGAACCAGCTTACTCTGGTTCAATTCCATGTTCTATTCATCTAATTTTCGTGGTAAGTCTCTGAGAAGAAGGCCTTTACAACATCCCTCTCACGGGTGAGGATACAGCACAGAAACTTTGCACGGCAGCAAGGGCTAGAGCTGGGATTGAATTCCAGGAAGTTTGGCTCCAGAGACAAAGCAACCAACCTCTACGCTTCCCTGCCTCTTAACAATCCTCATTATTAACATTATAATTTGGCTCACTGCCCTAGCTCGTTGTCCTTGGGGTTTTACGCTGCTCTGATATTTGCGTCCTTGCTTGTGTCTCACTTTCAAACTCTGAATGGGTTATGCACACATGCCCCAGGGTAGAATAACCTTGTTGGGCAGCCCTGTTGGGCATTCTCTCCTCTGGTCATATCGCTGGACTCCTGCCAGCCCTTGGGAGTTGCCTCTAGCTCAGGCAAGGATCCTAATCCAGCAGGGGAAGTCGGGGAGGTAAGGACATCTGCAGGGTGACCCATGCCTAAGAAATCTCCAGCTACTTTTTTCAAGAGGACATGGTATAGTCAGAAGACAAATGAAGGTCTTGAGGTCATCTCAAAAGATCATTTGTTTCCTCAAACAATTTTTTGGCCATGCCACATGTGGGATCTTAGTTCCCTGACCAGGGATCAAACCCATGCCCCCTGCAGTGGGAGCACAGAGACTTAACCACTGGACCACCAGGGAAGTCCCTTCCTCAAAGAAATTTTGAGGTCTTTCAGGTGAGACTAACCATTGAACCCCCTGTCAGGGCTGAGTACTGTGCCTAACTTATATTAGGTACTCAGTAGATTTTGATTGAATGGTAAATTAATGAATGAACAAAAAGACCCAGATTCTCTTAAGTTAGCTCTGTGCTGTCGCATATGGTAACATGGGGCTATTTAAATTTTAATTGATTAAAATTAAATACAATTTAAAATTCAGTTCCTAGGGACTTCCCTGGTGGCACAGTGGTTAAGAATCCGCCTGCCAATGCAGGGGACACGGGTTCAAGCCCTGGTCCGGGAAGATCCCCCATGCCGCGGAGCAACTAAGCCTGTGCACCACAACTACTGAGCCTGTGCACTAGAGCCCGCGAGCCACAGCTACTGAGCCCACGCGTCCTAGAGCCCGTGCTCTGCAACAAGAGAAGCCACCGCAATCAGAAGCCCGCGCACCACAATGAAGAGTAGCGCCTGCTTGCCGCAACTAGAGAAAGCCCAGGCACAGCACCGAAGACCCAACGCAGCTAAAAATAAACAAATGAATAAATTTATTTGAAAAAAAAGAAATAATAATGAAAAAAATTCAGTTCCTCATTTGCATCAGCCACATTTTAAGTGTACAAAAACCTCATGTAGCCGGTGGTTACTATATTGGAAAGCACAGGTATAGTGCATTTCCGTCATCACAGAAAGTTCTATTGGACAGCACCGGGCTAGATGATGAGTGGGGTGAGAGAAGGAAAACTGCTGCATTGTGTAAACATTCACTGCGAGCTGATGGCTTTCATTTGCTTTCAACACTTTTAAAGCAGTCAAGATCAGTCTGCTCTGGTTGGATGAGGTCTCCTACCACCCATTCAGAGCTCTAGAAACAACTTCAGAAATCTATTACTGAAAAACGGAAACGTGTTTCTGATCATAGCCATGACCCAAACTTCTGTGAAAAGGAATACAAGAGGTTGAAGGGGGAACTAAGAGAGTTTTTTTCTGTCATAGTCCACACGGAACCAACCAATCCAGGGTGCTCTGCACCCATTATCTCATTCAGTCCTCCTAGCAGCCCTGTAGGACACAGGAGGGCAGTGGAGATAAGTGGCTGAAAGTCATAGAAATGATGGGGGCTAGTCCCTGAACTCAAATCATCAGTAGATTGACTGTCAAATGTGTTCCAACTACGAGCAGTGGAAGGCAGAAAGATGGATAAACGGGCCTCAAGAAGTTTATAACCTAGTTAAGGGAAAATAAGAGACATATAATAATTATATAACTGTACATACACATATACGTACAAGTATATGTGTATATTTTATACATGTACACACTAATATATGCACATACACCATAACATAATAACTAACATTTGTTTGGTATATTAGAGCTTAGCAAGTACTTTTCCTCATCTGAAGACCCAGCAAATCACCGTGTTGAATGTCAAATGAATGGAATGTTGAGACAGAAAGCCAGCATTTTAGGAATTCAGAGCAGGGTGAGATCACTGCAGGAAGGGGTGATGGGAAAAATTTTGGCTGAGGCATAGAACTAGTAGAAATGCTGGGCAGTCACACAAACCCGAATACAACTCCTGGCTTCCCTACTAGAAACCTGCCAGGATCTCTGCTGCTAATAGTTTTAAAGGAGATAATTGTAAATTACTTTCTAGAAGATAAAATGCTAACTAAGAGTGCTTAGTGGTCTGTGTTTTCTCTCTGGTCCTCCACCCAAATGATCCAAATATTAAAAAAAAAAAAATACTCCCATCTGTTTCATAGTGATTCTAAAACCACAGGGTAACCTGGATACTTCAGATGTGAAATGGTTTGAGTTGCCTTTACTTAAAAACCCTGTGATTATTAACCCAGGGCACTTCCCCGGTGGTCCAGTGGTTAAGACTCTGCACTCCCAATGCAGGGGGCCCGGGTTCAATCCCTGGTTGGGGAACTAAGCCCTCATGCTGCAACTACTGAGCCAATGAGCTGCAGCTAGAGAAGCCCGCGCGTCAGAACAAAGAGCCCGCGCACAGGAACGAAGACCCAGTGCAGCACGTCTAAATAAATAAACAAACAAATAAATAAATAAATAAATAAATTTACAAAAAAAGAGAAAAGCTTAACGGCTTCCCTGGTGGCGCAGTGGTTGAAAGTCCGCCTGCCAATGCAAGGGACACGGGTTCATGCCCTGGTCTGGGAAGATCCCACATGCCGCGGAGCGTCTGGGCCCATGAGCCGTGGCCGCCGAGCCTGTGCGTCCCGAGCCTCCGCAACGGGAGAGGCCACAACGGTGAGAGGCCTGCGAACTGCAAAAAAAAAAAAAAAAAAAAAAGCTTAAAAAAAAACAAACCCTGTGATGAGCATCTGATGGTACAGCTCAAACACCTTATTAACACCTGGAGTTATATAAGGTCAGCTCTGCCCATAATTTCTGCAGTGAAATGCATGAAAATCCAGCCCTGCATTTTTTTTTTTTTTTTGCTGTACGCGGGCCTCTCACTGTTGTGGCCTCTCCTGTTGCGGAGCGCAGGCTCGGCGGCCATGGCTCACGGGCCTAGCTGCTCCGCGGCATGTGGGATCTTCGCGGACCGGGGCACGAACCCGTGTCCCCTGCACCGGCAGGTGGACTCTCAACCACTGCGCCACCAGGGAAGTCCCAGCCCTGCATTTTGACTGGGCTTTCCTAGATTCTCCTTACATAATTGTAGCCATTTCTCTGCCAGTAGTGATTTAGAAATGCCTTTCTAAAGCCCTCTGCATTTGCCTCAGCTTCCTTTAATTTTTCTAAAACTTTTACCTTCCTTTCTTAGCATTTGGATTTCTTTGGTTTCAAGCCATAGAAACTCATTATGGCTAACTTAGAAAAGCTGAGCATTGGGAGCATATTGGAGAGCTCACAGCCTGAAAGGAAGGCTAGAGAGCTAGGCTCAGGGAACATAGGAACTAGGGCAGCTCTGGGGACTCCATAGCAGGAATCAAGTCTTGCCCTCACTACCTGCTGAAATGAATGAACGACAGCTAGTTTTTTTCCATCCCTCACATGCATGTTCATCATTCAAAGCTCCAGCAGAGAGAGTCTGATTAGTCTGGTTTAGGTAGGGGCCTGGGGAAGAACGGACATCTTAACTGAAAGCTCAGTAGGACTGTGCACAGGTAATTCCCCAAAGAATCCAATGACTATTGTCAGAGGAGGAGGAGAGAGTCATTGCTGCATTGTCAAAACCCAAGTAATATCCACTACACCCTAGTTTTCCTTCCTGACCTCCATTTCCTACTTTTTCTAATTATCCATAATAGGAATGACCAATGCACCTTCCAGGGTTGTGGAGAAGATATATAAATATAAATCCACATGTATTGGAATTTTCCTCCAAAGGATTAATGGTTGGCGAAGTTTGGCCTTACCCCTCAGTGTTGCGTGGAAGGATTAAGGAAGCTAATATATGCAAAATGGCTCCCACAGTGCCTGGCGCCTAGTGAGGTTCATTACATGCATTGCTATTTCAGCGCCCCTCAGGAGAGCAGATTGTGATATTTTCAGGAATTTTGTGAGCCAACTGACATAACGTCGGTAGCTTGAAGTTGACCTTGTTGGGAATATTTACACCACGGAAACTGGAAATGCAGCTAATTAGACTCCCCCCAACCTCCAGGCAGTTGTTAAATATTTCTCAGCTCAGCCTTGCATCCACTTCTTTCCTCCCTTCACAAGATGTGAGCAGAACCAAAGTACAGCTCAACCACCTTATTAACACTCAGAGTTATACTAGATCTGCTCTGCCCATAATTTCTGCAGTGAAATGCATGAAAATCCAGCCCTGCATTTTGCCTGGGCTTGCCTAGTTTCTCCTTACATAATCGTAGTCACTTCCCTGCCAGTAATAATTTAGAAATGTCTTTCTAAAGTCCTGTGCACTTTGCTTCAGCTTCCTTTAATTTTTCTAAAGCTTTGACCTTCCTTCCTTAGCACTTGGTTTCCTTTGGTTGTGAGCTACAGAAGCTCATTATGGCTAACAAACAGAAAAGTTGAGTATGTGTGTCAGTGAGGATTAGATTCAGCTGTGAGAGACAAAAAATTAGAAGAGTGGTTTACTAGATATAAATTCATTCTCTCTGATAGAAAGTCTAGATCAAGGCTGGCAGTTCAGGCTTGGCTAGAAGCTCAGTTTGTTGCCTCACGTCTTCAGTACATGGTTTTTACTTCATGATCTAAGATGGCTGTCCAAGCTGCACATTCCAGCCAGTAGGACAGAGAAGGGCAAAGAAACACATCCTTTCCTCTTAATCCATTGACAGAAGTAATGCGCAGCATTTCTGCTTATATGAAATAGGCTGAAGTGAAGTCATTTAACCATATCCAGCTGCAAGGGAGGCTGGGATATGTGTTATTTACTCCAGGAACCCCTGTGCCCAGCTGGAAACTGAGAAGAAGGGAAGGGTGGATACTGGGAGACAGCTGGGTGGCCCTCCCACTGGTGGGCAGGGTTTAGGAAAGTGTAGGAGGGGAAAGTGGGGCTGGTGTGATGGGAATAAGTGTGCTTTGTGGAATTTTGAAGGAGCTGGCTGGAATAGAAAATTAGAAATACTGGAAAATGAGGTTAAGTAAACAAGGTGAAAGCCAGATCTCAGTGAGGGTCCAGGAAAGCAGACAAAAGAATCTTTATCTAGTGCCATTATAAACAGGAGGCATTAAACTTTTGGGTAGGGGAGCTGTATGATCAAAGGCATTAAAGAGATTTTAATCTGGCGTTTACGTGCGAGTCATGTTGGGTGGGGGGAAGGAAAAACAGGAAAGGGCAGGGAGGTTGGAGAGGAGACCAATTTCACAATCCAGGTGTGAGGTGATTATGTGGGGGCAATGGGAACAAGGAGGAAGAAATAAATCTGAGAGGCATTTGCTAGAAAATATGTTAGGACTGATGGCTGGCCTGATAGGGAGTTTCAGGTTGGGGAGGCCAAGAAACAAGTAAACAAGTGAACCTGCCTTGATAGGTGTTTTAGGTTGGGTCACCTAGAGGCAGAGCCTGGCACAGAACTTTTGTCCAAGGGATTGATGCGGGGAGGAGAAGAGCGAGGGGAACAAGATGGCAAAGCCAAGAAGCTAAGCAAGGATGTGGGCTAAACTGTAATCCGAGACCACAGTGAGACTCTCAGCGCAAATCACACCAGAGTCAGCTCCACCTTGAGAGAAGGGGGCTGGTGTTTTACAGCTGCGCATCAGGCAGTCAGTGGCTGAGATCTGTCCAAAGTGTGTGTTGTGGGGATGGCTTGTCTCCCATTCAGTCCAGGCCAATTCTCCAGAAAAGGGGACAGCTGTGTGTGGTTATCAGCCAACATGCCTGGTACCTGGGGGATAAGTAGACCAGCTGGTAAAGATGATCTGGGTGAGGCCCAGATAGCATCCATTACAGTGGGTCCATTTTGGATGTGTTGGACTTGAGGTGGCGAAGAAATAAGGTATTGGCACATGACTAGAGGGAAATTGGCAATACAAGATAGGAGTTCATGTCGATGAACAGGACTGGTTATGGAGGTATTGGAGTGGGAGACTCTGCACACAGGTGATAGTTTCGTCAAGGAGTGAGCCCGGGACTTCCCTGGTGGTCCAGTGGTTAAGACTCCATGCTCCCAATGCAGGGGCCCTGGGTTCAATCCCTGGTCAGGGAACTAGAGCCCGCATGCCACAACTAAAGAGCCTGCATGCCACAAGGAAGATCCCACACGGCAGCAACGAAGATCCTGTGTGCTGCAAGTAGGACCAGGTGCAGCCAAATAAATAAATATTTAAAAGAAGAAGAAGAAGAAGAAGTGAGCTCTTTGAGGGCCATGGATAGAGAGAGGGGAGCAAGCCTTTGGAAAGTAAGTTGGTTACAGCCTAGTGGGAAGGTGGGAGGGAGAAGAGGAACCAATGAGTAAAGCAAAGCAGAGACCGGTAGAGAAGCATGTCCGTGTGGTAGTTGACCTTATATTAAGACTGGAAGTCAAGAAAGAAGTTGAAGGAGAATGAGTATGGAGAAAAAGGTGAGGTGTTTTTGACTTTCGTCAGTTGGGAGGTTGTTGGTGGTCTTTGAGGGGACAATTTCACAGCAGGACAAGGTTAGAAACCATGTGGTCGAGGCTAGTAACGCTTTCCACATTTAATGTCATTCCATCTGACTAACTCAACTCGTCTAGGGTACTTTCTCCTTCAGTTTCTATGCTGCTCATTCTTGCTCCTCCTAAGGTCACTCTATGTTCTGGTTATCTAATGTTGCCTAAAAGATTACCCCAAGACTTAGCGGGCATGACACTCTTTGTTACCTTTATGGGTTCTGTGGATCAGGAGTTTGGATGGAGTGCAGTGGGGGTGGAGATGGCTTGCCTCTGCTCCATGATGTCTGGGGTCGAAGCTGGAAGACTCGAAAGCTGGAGACTGGAACCATCCGTCTGCAGGATCCTTCATTCACACGTATGGCAGTGGATGCTGGCTATTGGCTGGGGGCCTCGGTTCCTCTCCCTTGGTCTAGATTGGGCCTCTCTTGCATGGTGTCTGGGTTACTGAGAAAGAGAACCAGGCATGAACTGTATACTTTTTATGACTTCACTTTTTTATGATCTACATTGCTTTCCCCCTACTCCATTGGTCACAGCAGTCACAGCCCCACCCAGACTCAAGGGGAAGGAACACGATCCCACCCTGGCGTGTCAGTCACGGGATAAGAAGAGTATCGGAGGAGGATATCCATCTTTGGAAAATATAGCCTTTCATCCTCTGTCAGAACTCTCCGTTTGCTTCTTATGAGTGGCCCCATTTATTCAACAGTCATCAGTAATAACAGCAACTGGAGGACCTTCCTGAGGGCAGGGGACTGGCCTGTTACGATTGTCTTCTTTATCTTTATATCCTAAACATTTTGAGCAGTGATAGCCTCACAATAGATTCCTGTGGAAGGAAGAACTCCTTTCAAGTCTATTTTTCTCAGACACTGCATCATTTGACCCTAAACTAGCTATCACGACAGTTGAAGAAACTACGGGGCTTAGAGGGGTAAGTGGGCTACCCTTCAGATGACTAGGCTAGCAAGAGCTCAGCTGTGACATGAACCCAGGTCTTCTGGGTTGAAGTTACTTTTATTAAGAACTTGATGCCTCCAAACAGCGGGACTGCTCCTTCAGTGCCCCTGTCCCCTCCATCCTCACAGTAGCCCAGGGCCAACTACCGGGCAACGGGTAGTGATCCCTCAGCTGCTGACTGACCGTCCTGCACTTGATACACTGATTTAACATGGTGATTTAATATCATTATTTAATATGATTTTGCATCTCTTTTCTCAAGAGAGCAGGAGAGGGCTAAGGCAGACTCTTGTGCTGCACTCAGCTTCCGGGCTGGGTAGAAGGCCAGGACGAAGTTGGTCCTCATCTCTCTGAGTGGGCAGCACCCATGTCAGGAGTGTGGGGTGAGAGGAGATGCCAAGAAGAGTTCTGTTGGGGCAATCAGATGGTGATCTGATGGAACCACATGGGAAGAGGGGGGAAAAGCCTAGAGGGGAAGTGGCTGAGGTAGTTCCTGTAGGTTCAGCTCAGAGGGGAGTGGGGAGCCAATTTCCGCCCCCTCCCCAACTCACATCCCAGCCCTAAAAATGCTTCACAGCCTCAGGAGGAAATCCTGGCCAAGTATCCAGTGTGGGTGGCAGGGGTGCTTATCTAGATCAGGAGTGGGTGGGAGGACATCTTAGAACTTGTATCAGGCCCCAATTTTCCAAATCCTGCCTGTGCCCTGCCACCTCTGCCCCCGAAAACCAATTTTTGACTTTATCTCTTTAGAAATGTCCCCAGGCTAGCAGTTTATTTCTCAGAGGTTGCAGATCAGGAAGGACCTTCAGAAAACACAATTTCCACTTCCACTGTGGGGCAGAAAGCATAGGGCAGCCTAACCCCTCGATGCCCGTCAAGTAACAAAGGACCAGCTACGCTGTGTTGTAGGACTACTGGCCTTACCAGGTCCCCGCTCTCCCCCACCAGCCCCGAAGGGACCTCTTAGACTCCTTCTCTCTCTGGTTTCTCCCCATCCTGCTCCCCTTTGCTAAAATGCTTACCTTCCCTGCTCAGGCCCTTTGAAAGTAGCTCACTATGACTTTTCATATCACCTCCAACTCTTCAGCCTCACCTTCATGGACCTTGGCGGCCCAGCTTCAACTGTATCATTCGTGAGTCACCCCTGCTCTTTTGTTCTAGCCCCATCAACATGCCGGTTGCTCTCCCCCACGTAGGGATTACTCACCGCTTCAGTCACCAGTCCCTCTGGAATGTGCCCCCTCCTCCATGACACCCATTCTCCCCACATCCTTTATTATTTTGTTTAAACTAACAATGTTTTTTTTCCCCCTCCAATGATTAAAATAACGTGTGTTTGTTGTGGAAAATCTGTGAAATGCAAAATGTATACAAACAGAAGAAAATAAAAAGTACCCAAAATTCCACAATCCCAATGTAGCTAATGTTATCATCCCAGCGGATTTCCTTCCCGTATTCTCATCAGAACTCCTTCCTGCTTCAGGCCTCCATGCATGCTTATTATTCCTTTTTATTATTCCTTATTATTCCTAAAAGTCTCTCCCTCTGTCCCCCTCTCTTTCTCTCTTCCCTTCCTAGTTCTGTGAGTCAATCAACTCACCCATATTATCATAAAGGTCACTCTCTGTTAGGTCTCCCTATTACACAGTCACAATACCCAGTACTTTTCCTTGTGGCACTTGCCA
Organism: Phocoena phocoena; assembly: GCF_963924675.1. Taxonomy (NCBI): domain Eukaryota; kingdom Metazoa; phylum Chordata; class Mammalia; order Artiodactyla; family Phocoenidae; genus Phocoena; species Phocoena phocoena. Next base: position 82,537,619 of record NC_089228.1, on the reverse strand, counting down.
CAACTAGAAATAAACCATAATTTTTGTCCTTGTGTGTTTAACGTCTGTCTTGGCCACTTGACTTGACGTAAGGTCCATGACTGGCTTTCTTGTTTATTCAGATGACCCTAGCATCCACCACAGTGCTCTGGATACAGAAAAAACACAATACTTGGCACCAAGATGCCTTCTTGAGTAACTGTGTGTCTGTTCTCTCTGCACTTCAAAATAGTCAATTCCACAAATACAGTGAATCAATTACCATATGCCTGACCTGGTTCCAGGTACAGGATACCCAGTTCTTGCCCTCAAGGAGCACTTCGCCTTCTGAAGGAGACAGACCAGTAAATGCAACATTTGAGTACATCTTTAAGTATATGATGATCAATGGTATTGAGTAACACATAGAGGAAGGGTCCTTAAACCTTGGGGGGAGGTGACACCATGGTTTTATTTTGTCCTTAGTAATGCATTTACTTTGTAGGATCAGAGGATAGTAGAATTGAGTGGTACCATAAGATCAACAGGCCTTATCTCGTCCTACAAGATGAGGAAACGAAAGCAGCGAAGGGCAGTAAAGTGACTTGGCCAAAGCCACTGGGTAGTTGACTGGTGGTTGATTGGGAATTAGACCTCGATCTTGAGATTCCCAGCTCAGTGCTCTTTTCCACTGTGCCTTGGGGGCCTCTGGAGCACCCCCTTCCTTCATCAGCCCCCAAGTCCCATTGATTTTCCCTTGTAAAGATCTCTCCAGTCTGTCCACTTTCCCTCACCTCCCTGTCACCACGCTCCAAGACTCCATCACCTCCAGCCTGTGTGCCTACCCCACCTCCTACCTCCTACCTTATCTCACTGCCTCCAGTCCTGCCCTGCTCAGATCCCTTCTCTGAGTTTCAGCCAGAGTGAGCCTTCCCAGATCTGAGAGTGAGCATGTCTATCCCTTGCTTAAAGCCCCAGAGGCTTGCCACCGAGCTTTTAGGAATATGTTCAAAAGTCTTCTGTTTTTCTCTTCCATTTTACTGAAATATAATTGACATACAGCACTGTATAAGTTTAAGGTGTACAACATAATGATTTGACATATGTACGACATGAAATGATTACAATAGGTTTAGTGAATATCCATCATCTCATATAGATACATTAAAGAAATGGAGAAAAAAAATTTTTCCTTGTGATGAGAACTCGGACTTACTCTCTAACAGCTTTCATATATAATGTACCATAGTGTTAACTGTATTTATCATGCTGTACATTACATCCCTAGAACTTATAACTGGAAGTTTATACCTTTTGACTGCCTTCATCTGATTCCCCCTCCCTCCCACTCCCTGCCTCTGGTAACTGCAAATCCGATCTTTTTTTTCTATGAGTTTGTTTGTTTGTTTTTGACCTATAACTGACCTATGACACTATGTTAATTCCTGATGCGAAGCATAGTGATTTGATATTTCTATACATTTCAAAATGATCGCCATGGTAAGTCTAGTTGTCAGCTGTCACCATACAAAGATTTTACATAATTATTAACTATAATCCTCACGCTGCACATTTATACCTGTGACTCATTTATTTTATAACTGAAAGTTTGTACTTTTCGTACCTCTTAGTCTCTGTCACCTATTCCTCTTATTCTCCCACCCACCTCCCCTCTGGCACCTGCTTGTTCTCTGCGTCTGTGACTCTGTTTCTGTTCAGTTCTGTTTGTTCATTTGTTTTGTTTTTTAGATTCCACGTATAAGTAAAATCATACAGTATTTGTTTTTCTCTGTCTGACTTATTTCGCTTAGCATAACATACTCTAGGTCCATCCATGTGGTTGCAAATGGCAAGATTTCATTCTTTTTTATGGCTGAGTAATATTCCAGTGTGTGTGACACATCTTCTTTACCCATTCATCTATTGATGGGCACTTAGGTTACTTCCATATCTTGGCTATTGTCAATAATTTCTGCAATGAACATATGGGTGCATATATCTTTTCAAATTAATGTTTTTGTTTTCTTTGGATAAATTCCCAGAAGTAGGATTGCTGGATCATATGATGGTTTTATTTTAACTTTCTGAGGAATCCACACTGTTCTCCATAGTGGCTGCACCAATTTATATGCCCATCAACAGAGCACTAGGTTCCCTTTTCTTTACATCTTGGCCAACACTTGCTATTTGTGGTCTTTTTGATAATAGTTATTCTGACAGGTATGTGGTGATTGTGGTTTTGATATGCATTTCCCTGATCAGCAATGTTGAACATCCTTTCACGTGCCTCTTGGCCATCTGTATATCTTCTTTGGAAAAATGTCTGTTGGATTCTCTGCCCATTAAAAATTTTTTTTTGATGTTGAGTTCAGAATTCTTAATATGGTATATTAATCTGCTCAGGTAACATAACAACATACCACAGACTAGGTGCTTAAACAACAAAAATTTATTCTCATAGTCCTAGAGGCTGGAAGCCCAAGATCAAGGTGCCAGAAAGGTAAGTCTAATTCTAAGGCATATTCTCTTGACTTGTAGGTGGCCATCATCTCCCTGTGTGCTCATATGGCCTCTTTCTTCTCTGTGCACACATGGGCAGAGAGAGCTCTCTTGTATCTTTTATAAGGACACCCATCCCATCAGATTAGGGCCCCACCCTTAGGACCTCATTTAACCTTAATTAACTCCTAGAGACCCTATCTTCAAATATAGTCACATTGGGGTTTAGGGCTTCAACATATGAGTTTTGAGGAGCACAATTCAGTCCATAGCACATGGCCTACCAGGTCTTTCTTGATTAGCCCATCTCACCAGCATCCTCTAAGCACCACTATTCTCTCTGCCCCCATGCTTCTGTAACTTGAATTTCTCTTGGTTCCTCAAACTTGTCCAGATCTCTTGCAAATCTAACCGCTCCATCACCTTCCTTTCGTCCTCTGCCTGCCCCACTGCTATTGGGTCTTTGTAAGAAGAAATCTATCTAGCTTTAGAATAAGCAGATATGGTTTTGCCCCCTTTTGACCCGAGTCCATCGAGGCATCACAGGACCTGTCTTGGACCTCTTTGAGAATCACCTACTCTTTTGAGAACTGAAGATGGTAGAGTGTACAACCCCTTTGTGAGCCAGAAACCAGAACTCAATTCCTGCTTTATTGGTGAGCTTCCTCCTTTTGGATCTATATTTTGGCCTTTCAGTTTCTTCTTAGGGAGACCCACTGGACTCATTTCTTGAGGCACATGGCTTCCCTTGCCTGTTAAGCAATAAACTCAGCTTCCCCTCCCCCAGCCCTGATGTCTTTCTATTTTGGTTTGTCACTTGCAAGTCTCAGTTTAAAGGTCTGTCTCTAAGGGAGGTCTTCCCTGATACCCCATCCTGTGTTTAGTTCTCTGGCTCTGCATTCCTATGGCAGCCTGTACTCTCCCTTTTTTAAGAGTTACCACCTCGTTTCTATATGTTTCATGTCTGTCCTTCTGAGCTCTGTAGGGCAGGAGGCATCTCCATCTGGTTGGTTGTGGTATCCCGAGGGCCAGTACGGTGCCTGACACCTAGTAGGCTATCAGCAGATATTAGCTTTTATTAGTAGATGCTCCATAAGTATCCACTGGCCTGCATTGTCCTCAAAGAGTTTCTCAGATAGTGTAGGCATTTTGTTTTCTAAAGTGGACTAAAATGTCTCAGAAGAATCCTCTTTTCCTGTCTTTAAATCTCCCACACTATGACCATTATGGGTTTCTTCATCCAAGAAACATTTCATCAATGATTATTAATTGATCTCCCTACAATAACTTTCCCAACAGGCATCATATTTGAAGAAATAAGAAAATTTAAACAATATGTTATATAGCAGAACCATCTATTATGAATTTATTGTAACAATAATCTATTGAGAATTAACAAGGAATAAAGGAATTCTTCTCTTCCTCTTCTGCACAGTCAGGACTTTGCATCCTTGAAGTTGTGGGTTTCCTGACCGTTGAGCGGTTTGGCTTTTTTGTGTGTTTTAGAAAGAACAGTAAGAATCAGACTGGGTGGGGGTTTAGGAAGCCCATACCAACATAGGCCTTGGTTTTGGAAGGTGCTGGATGTCTGGTCTGAAAGGGAAGGATGAAGAGGCAGGCAGTAACCTACCTCTTGGATGGCATTTGGACCTCTGGGGACTCAGAGAAAAAAGAGGGGATCCAGTTTCTCCAGGACATGTGGAGAGCTGGGCCTTTTCAAGAGCAGCCTCTCGGATGGTATTGGCTGCCAGCATCCGTGAGAACTGCGCCCAGGTGCTCTGTACTGGGTATTTTCAGAACTTCAACAACTGCCCCCAGGTAAGGCCAGATCAAGACTATAGAGAAAAACAGAAAATGTTATGTTGCCCCCCCGCAGCGTAATTAAAAATAAAAGAACTACATGAAACCAAAAACAGCTTTAAGGATGTACTATAGATTTGTAATTTTTCCTAGATGCCTGATTACTTTGACTCCCTCCTGCTCTCTCCATCTCCTCCTCCTCTTTCTTCTTCTTCTTGAACATCAAATTTCCAAAGTTGATGCTTTTTTTCCTCTCTCCTAGCTTTGCTGATGCTATGCTTGGGCGATTAGGAATTGCTCAGGCCAGCCTAGTGGTCTGTTTCTGTTGGACCCCCGAGGCCTGGATGAGGAGCAAGGCAATGCTGACCAGGTGGCCAGAGGAGCAGACTCTCATCTGTTTCCTCAGGATTGCAGAAGCCTCGACTTCCTTGTTTGATCCAAGGGAGGGAGTCTGAAAACTGTCAGACACTAGAATACCATCAGTGATGGGCAGGGTGGAAGGCAGATTTGATACGAGTGAGTCCGTACAGAAACAGGACATTACATGTGCCCCAAGAGCTGTGGATCAATTCATTCACGTCTATTACACATATAGAGCTATACCTGCTTATTTACACATAAATGTTTCTAGACAGACAGAGAAGGGACTAGTAACAATTATGGCTTCTGGGAAATAGGGTGGGGTCTACTTTTTTTTTTTTGAGACAGTTTTTTTTTAAACATTGAACAAATGTTACTTTTACAATAAAAATGTACTTCAAAAATTAAAATGACTCATCAGATTGCTAATATCTACAAATTTCAAACTACAGGACAGCTGGAGACTCTGCTTTCCAGGAGGGAGATCTTGTGACCCAGGCCTGGGTTGTGAAGGGGGATTAGTGATGCCTTCCAGCTGTGGTGTGTCCATTAGGCAGCTGGAGAGGTAGCTAAATATAGACTAGCCTGCGAAGTGTGCCAAGATGAATCAGGGCTGGAGCTAGAACACTCCTTCACTGCGTCCATGAGCACGAACATCGTACCTAAGTTCCAGGCACTGAGAGTGTAGGAGTGAACAAAGCAGATGGGGCTCCTTGGCCCCTGGATTTGGAGTCTAATCACAACTACAATCAAGATATGGAACAGGTGTACTGCCCCCAAGACTCCCCTGTGCTATTCCTCTGTAGTCACATCTTCCCGCCCGCCCCACCCCCCACCAAACCTCTCGCTATTTTGATCTATTCTCTGTCACTTTAGCCTTGTCTTTTTAAAATGTCACATAAATGGAATCATACAGCATGTAACCTTTTTGAGACCAGATTTTTTCACTCAGCATAATGCCTTTGAGATTCATCTAAGCTGTTGCATGAATAATTTCTTTCTTTTTGTTTTTGGATTGTGTGCCATGGCACGGAGAAGCCAAGTAATGCATTTACCCATTTTAACTAGTTTTTGGTAATTACAAATGTAGGCTGCTATGAGCATACAGTGTATAGGTTTTTGTGTGAACATGTTTTTATTTCTCTCAGGTAAAGACCTAGGGGATTACTGACTTGTGCAGTAAATGTGTTAACTTTATAAGAAATTGCCAGGCTATGTTCCAGAGGATGATTTTGCATTCCACCAGTAACGAACGAGAGCTCCTGTTGCTGCCTTTTTGCCAACGCTTGGTAGCACTGTCAACATTTAAAACAATTTTTTGCTACTCTAACAGATTTGTAGTGGTAATTCGTCCTGTTTTTTTTTTTAATTACATTTACTTAAAAAAAATAAATTTATTTATTTACTTATGGGTGCGTTGGGTCTTCGTTGCTGCTCGCCAGGCTTTCTCTAGTTGCGGCAAGCGGGGGCTACTCTTTGTTGCGGTGCCGCAGGCTTCTCATTGTGGTGGCTTCTCTTTGCTATGGAGCACGGTCTCTAGGCACTCGGGCTTCAGTAGTTGCGCACGCGGGCTCAGTAGTTGTGACTCGCAGGCTCTAGAGCGCAGTCTCAGTAGTTGCGGTGCATTGGCTTAGTTGCTCTGTGGCATGTGTGATCTTCCTGGACCAGGGCTCGAACCCGTGTGCCCTGCGTTGGCAGGCAGATTCTTAACCACTGCGCCACCAAGGAAGTCCCTTATCCTAGTTTTAATTTGCATTTCCTTAATGGCCAATAACGTTGAACAACTTTTTATATGCTTATTTGCTTTCCTTTTATCCTCTTTGGTGAAGTGTCCCTTCAAGTCTTTTGCCTACTTTTTAAATTGGGTTGCCTGTTTACTTGCTGTTGAGTTTTGAGAGTTCTTTATATATTCTGGATACATATCCATTGTTGAATACATAACTTGCAAATATTTTCTCCCACTCGGTACCTTGTCTTTTCATTCTCTTAATAGGATCTTTGGCACAGTAAATATTTTAATTTTGATGAAGAATATTTCTTTTTATTACTCATTTTTATTGAGATATAAATGACATATAGCAAAGCGTACAAATCTTAAGTGTACAGCTTGATAAATTTTTGCATTTGTATTCACCCATTTAACCACCATCCAGATCGAGATAGTATCACCCCAGAAGGTTCCTTTAAACATCTATCTAGTCAATATGCAAAACCCCTTTCTTGCCCGCCTCTGAAATAACTGCTATTCTGACTTCTATCACCACAGATAATTTTGTCTAGAAGGTTTCTAATGACTGTGCTCCAAGTTTTGTGACCTACCTGGTTTTGTCTTGGAAATTAGAAGCCTCCCAAACCCCACCTTGGGGAGAGACTCCAACGCCCCTCACCAGATGTGATGCAGAAGTTGGTGAGCAAAGCTGGGCTTCTTAGCATCTTGCCTCTGGCATACCAGCAAACCAGTCTTCACAGCAGAGTCCAAAAACCTGGTAGAAAAGGGTAGACAAGGCTTAGGCATCCTAAAACTCCAGTGAAGTGGCAAGGGTACTGTCCCAGGAATCAAAAGGCATGGGTTCAGCTCCCCCTACCCCTGACATTTACTGCATGTCCTTGAACAAACTACATAAGCTTCCTGTGCCTCAGCCACCTCATCTGTAAAATGGGAACAGTAATATCTACCATGGTTATCAGGCCTGTTCACCAATATTTGAGTCTCTCTTTCCTTCCAGATACCTAGGAAGATTGTACTTTGCCACCTCGTTTAACTCCTACCAATTAACCCAGGAATGGCTATGTGACTTATTTTGACCAATTAAAACGTGTCTCTTCTACATGGAAGTGTTAAAAGCCAGTGTGTGCTGTGCTTTTTCACATTCTCTCTTTCTTCTACTATGGCAAATGGCGACGTTCTAGGTAGTGACTGCTCTGTCAACCTAGGTCCTGAGGTTAGGACAATGATGGCTCAGAGCAGAGCCTCAGTCAACCCACCATTGATAAGTGGCAGGAGTAATAAATAAATCTTGGCTGCATAAAGCCCCTGAGCTTTTGAGGCTGTTTGTTACAGAAGCATAACCTAGCTTGCTTGGATGATATACCGTACTATAAGTTTATTACTAAGATTATATGAAATAAAATGTATGGAACTTCTGGACACACAATAAGGATTGATTTCCTGCCTTTCAAAATCTCCTTTTTATTCTGAACCCAGGGGTACTCTAACCACCTAAAACCCTTGATAAGAGGCAAGAGAACAGACCACCACCACTCAAGCACAAAAGAAGGATGAGAGGAAAAGGATACAAAGCAACAAAGGGTATAGAAATATGACACAGAGCAAGGAAGAGAAACGAAGTGTTAAGGAAGGAGAGAAAAAAGCATAAGAGCAGGGAAAAGAGAGAGGTACAGAGGATGCCTGAGACACAGACAGAGGTGATTCTGAGGAAAACAATGGCTGAGGCAAATGGAAACTCTATCTGTTTTGAGATGCTCATCCCAATCCCAGGCAAACAACATCATCTGTTAAAGTAGCTGAACAGGGCTTCCCTGGTGGCACAGTGGTTGAGAGTCTGCCTGCAGATGCAGGGGACGCGGGTTCGTGCCCCGGTCCGGGAGGATCCCACATGCCGCGGAGTGGCTGGGCCCGTGAGCCATGGCCGCTGAGCCTGCACGTCCGGAGCCTGTGCTCCGCAACGGGAGAGGCCACAACAGTGAGAGGCCCGCATACCACAAAAAAAAAAAAAAAAAAGTAGCTGAACAGGGAATTCCCTGGAGGTCCAGTGGTTAGGACTCCACACTGTCACTGCCAAGGGCCCGGGTTTAATCCCTCGTCAGGGAACTAAGATCCCACAAGCCGCGCGGCGTGGCCAATACAAGCTAGGGCTCTATTAGTTCCTGGTCATCCACTCATCAGTTTTTCCACTCAACCATTACTGATCACCTACTGTGTGCCTGGCACTGTGCTCGTGCCGAGTTTACCGAGATGTGCAAGACCCAGTGCTGGCCTTTCCCTTCAAGGATCCCCCAGTCTGGTGTGAAGCAGTCACCTGAACAGTTAGGATACAATTTGGCCTGATGGAGGTGCCCACAAGGGATATAGGAAAGGGGGAACCAGGGTCTGCCCAGGCGGAGTCAGAAAGCGCTTTCTGGGAGACATGAGTCTAAGGGTCCTGAAGGGTAACTAGGAGTTAGCAAAGGCAGGGTTGGTGAGGGCATGCTGGGCAGAGGGGCAGCAGGAGCCAGCTGGTGGAGGTGAGAAGCGACAGGCAGTTTGGTGTTGCTGGAGCCTTGATGAGAGGCAGTGGGCATCAGGAGAGGCTGGAGAGGGACTCAAGGGCCTATGACAGGGATTTGATATCTTTACCTGGGGGTGGGAGTGGGACTGGGGCAGATTTGGGTGGTTAAGCAGAGAATTGACATGGTCAGATTTTAGCTAAATAGCTCTGCCTGCTGTGTGGACTGTGGGTGGGGGCAGAATCTGTCTTTTTTTTTTTTTTTTTTTTTTGGGTGGGGGTGTTGTGCTGCGTGGCTTGCAGGATCTTAGTTCCCTGAACTGGGCCCTTGGCAGTAAAAACTTGGAGTCCTAACCACTGGACCGCCAGGGAATTCCCAGAATCTCTTTTCACGGGATCTCTTGGGATTCAGCCCAGGGCCTGCAGGTGTACAAGATGGCCTTGGGAATAATCATCCCAGCCAAGTCTTAGTGAGTGCTGCCACAAGCCGGGCAGTGTTCTGTGTGCTCCAAGTAGAGTAACTACTTGACGCTCCCGAGAACCCTGTGATGAGGATGGTATTCTTATCACCCCCCGCTATGACCACGAGGTGACTGGGCACGGAGAGGTTAACTTATGTGTCCCAGCTGCACATTCCAGTACAGGCTGCCTGGCTCCAGGATCAGCCTGTAATCACTCTCCATCTTGCCTCCTCCGGGTCCACTGTCCTCTGGAAGGCTCTCACAGACGCAGAATATTGTAATGGCATCCTGCTTCAAGGTTATGAAATCTTTCACATGAATGACCTCATTCCACCATGCAACAGTAGCTTCTGTGAGTAGGTATTATTACTCATAGCTAAGAAAACCAACCAAAGTGATTTGTTAAAGGTTAGGATTTAGGTGGCAGAGACCCAGACTTGTGTCTTCTGACCCCGAGTCTAGTGTCGGGTCTCACGTTCATTGTCAGTTGATGCCACGGTCAGCCTCCCGGTCAACATGCCATGTGGTTCAAAGGCCAGGGCATTTTCCACTCTTACCGAACTGCCTCCTGTCGAGGAAAATGTTTTTCTGAACTGGGTAAGAGAGTCATAGAGAAGTGTGTTGCTGGCATCAATTCCCTCTGATTGGGCAATGGCTTCCGCCATCTGGACCAGGTGACGTCAGCCGTCTGGATTTCCGCCAGTGTTCTCCCACCCAGGAAACTGACTTCCGGCCAGGCTCCCAGCCGTCTCTGGCCTCCTTGAAAGGCAGACCTTTCAGTTTGCAAGGTGAGAGACTTTAAATTAGATCTCAGGGAGGGTTTTGCTATAGGGAAGGAGGTAAAAATGGGGAAGAGGAGTTCAGAGGACACTGGCTAGGAATGAGCAGGAGCCCCTCTGTGTGGGGTCTGGGGTCTTTCTTGGAGCAAGATGGGGAGGATCCAGGGCTACGACTGGGAGATTTTTTTTGCTTCTTTTTTTGTTATAGTCACTAGTTTGTTGTAGTTTTTAGATTTCATATGTGATATCGTACAGTATTTGTCTTTCTCTGTCTGACTTATTTCACTTAGCATAATGCCCTCCAAGTCCATCCATGTTGCTGTAAATGGCAAAATTTCACTCTTTTTATGCCTGAGTAATATTCCATTGCATATATATATACCATATCTTCTTTATCCATTCATCTGTTGATGGACACTTAGGTTGCTTCCATATCTTGGCATCTTTTCACTTTCTTTCTTTCTTTTTTAAAATATTTACTTGTTTATTTATTTATTTGGCTATGTTGCAGCACGCGGGATCTTTGCTGCCGTGTGTGGGATCTTCATTGCAGCATGCGGGATCTTTAGTTGTGGCATGTGGGATCTTTAGTTGCGGCATGCAGGATCCAGGTCCCTGACCAGGGATTGAACTTGGGCCCCCTGCAATGGGACCATGGAGTCTCAACCACTGGACCACCAGGGAAGTCCCTCTTTTCACTTTCTTGATGGTGTCCTTCGAAGCACAAAAGTTTTAAATTTTGATGAAGTCCAATTTATCTATTTTTTCTTTCGTTACTTGTGCATTTGGTTTCATAGCCAAGAAACCATTACCTAATCCACAGTCACAAAGATCTGAGCCTGTTTTCTTCCAGGAACTTAATAGATTTGGTTTCACATGTAGGTCTTTCATCCATTCTGAGTTAATTTTCTTATATGGTGTGAGATAGGGATCCAAATTCATTCTTTTGCATGTGGATATCCAGTTGTCCCAGCGTTAGTATGCCTTTTGTGTTTTGTTTTGTTTTGTTTGGCCGAGATGCGTGGCTTGTGGGATCTTAATTCCCTGACCAGGGATTGAATCTGGGCCCTCGGCAGTGAGAGCACAGAGTCCTAACCACTGGACGGCCAGGGAATTCCCACTATGCCTTTTTACAGTTGAATAAATTGCAAGTTCCGTGAGAAAAAGGACAGTGCCTGGTTTTGGCCACCATTGTCTCCTCAGGATTCACTTAACCCCATACCTGATACATACGAGATGCTCAATAAATAATAGGCTGAGTGAATAAATATATGAGTGATTGAATCTCAGAGAGGTTAAATAACTTGTATGGATCAGTCAGCTGGAGAGTGGCCACACATTGTTCAAACCCAAGGCTTTTCATTCATTTCAAATGAAGCGATTTCGTGTGTCTAAATTTCTGAAACTTTCTCAGGTTACCGAAAGCTCTTTATCACAAGAAACCAGATTTTCTCAGTTTCCTTTGCCGCCTCTCCCTGTAGCATTCCAATAATTCCACTGTTTGTGAGCAGCCAAACTTCGCAAATCTAGCAAGCCTCATGTCCCTTCTGCCTCTGCCTCCCTTCCCCCAGCCACAGAACCAAAGACTCCACTTCCTTCTACAGGCGTTTTTCTAGATATCTAACTACAGCCTCCTGCTGCGCAATGTTAACGTAAATCCTCATGAGTGATTGGTTAACTGTATATTATGGGACCTGCTTTGATGTGGGAGGCATGTTGGGTGCGCGGGAAGCTTTGAGTGCTCTGGACGGTGTGAGGCACAGCCTTAGGGAAGCCCAGTGTCCTTGCTCTGGTCCTGACATGGCGCCCCCTTTGTGGAATGTGGTTTCTGATTCTGGGTGTAGCTTGCCGTCTTAGAGGAGAATGAAGCCAGGCGGCATAAGCACCAGTTATGGAACATTTAGTTGGACTCACATCTTTTGGGATGGGGACAAGGGAGAGCCCTAAAGAGAGAGAAAGAGCTGTGCCCTTCAAAGTTTCCGAAGTTTAGCTCTAAACTGGGATGAGAGTTGGGTTGAATTACCAGCCCCCACCCTGACAGTGTTGAGTTTGAGCTCCCCCTGTTGGACCCTTTGAAAAATAATTATTTGAACTAGTACAGGAAAAATTAAGACAAAGATGGGGGGGCAAAAGAAAGAACATTTATCGAGACTTGCTATATATTAAGCATTTTACTTAGGCATTTCATTTCACCCTCAAAGCAATCCTACAGGTAGGTTTTATCAATCCTAATTTGCAGAGTTGGAAGCTGAAACTTGCCCAAAGTTGCACAAGGATTCGAACCCAGAGGTCTCCTGACTCCCTAAAGTCATACTCTTTCCAGGGCTCTGAGCCAAGGAAGCCAGTGGGTAGAAATGGCACGTGAGGACCCCTCTCTCCCTTCACTTCACTTTGTCAAGACATCTTAGGGGCCCAGAGATCCTCTGGGAATCCTCCTGAATTGGTGGTATGCTGCAGCCAGCTCAGACTGGCTAGTGAGAGTAATTGTTAAATATTTAGGAATTCTCCAAGCTGGTTGTGAAACTGTGGGTAGTTGGAAATCAGTCATGGTAGGAGGGAGCGTTTACACTGTGGAAACTGGTAACCCCTACAAATCAGGGATTTCCTTCCTACCCCAAGCCCGCCATACGGATTTACCAGCACACCGCTGTAACCGAACTCTCCTCTCCCTAACAGAGCATTAACTTTGAGGCCTAGACTGAGGGCTGAGGACAACAGGGTCTACCCTCAGTGGTCATAAATTCCAGTGGCAGACTGAGGAAGGATTGAGGATGGGTTGGAAAATGAGGAAGTGTGGGCACATGGGAGAGAGAAATGAGGCTGTAGAATATTGGTTATTCACATGTGGGCAAAGTACCACTTTTTTTTTTAACTGAAGCTGTAACTTTACTTTTATTTATTTATTTTTTATTCATTATACTTTTAAAAAATGAAGTATAATTGACTTACAACATTAAATTAATTTCAGGTGAACCAACATAGGGATTCAATATTTTTATATATTACAAAATAATCACCACAAAGTACCACTGTTTATAGTCACATGGATTTGGGGGGAAGGGTTGTAGCTTGTCATTAAGAGCTGTTTTCTTTCAGAGCAGTGGAAGAGGAGATCTATTTCATCCAGAAACTAGAAAAGTGCCCTGGATTGAGAGTGGGGGGCTCTACACAACACAGAGGAGGGGAGATCTCGTCTGTGGAAGGAAAGATGACTTTGAGCCTTGAGATGAGGCCTTGGGTAGGATGCAATTGATGGACTATAATCCTGACCATGAGACTACAGTGGGATCATTTTGCCTGCCCAGCAGTGACCTTCCTCTGGCAGGCCCCCCAGATTACCAGGGTTACAGAGATCTGTGATGAGCAGAATATCACTAAGCACCAGCGAACTGTATCTCCAGCGCCCCCTCTGGGTGCTTTGCGCTTCTATTTGAGGACTCTCTCTTTGTGAGGGCTGGAGTCAGGGGACTTCCTCAGCTGGTTCAGATGCTGCAAAGAAACAGCCACCTCCTATAATAAGATGAGGTACATCCTCTGAGGGGAGGCAGTGGAAGGGAGCATCTCCATGGGGAGAGGAAGGGACTTCCCAGCCCTGCCACATCCCAGAGGTCCCCTTGTCCCTGTCCCTTTATATGCTTATGAACAACCACAGCTGAAGTCATCAGCACTGCAGAGACCTGAAACAATTAAATAGGACTCCCCTAAAGGCTTAGAGTTAAGTAAGAGAAGGGAAAGCAAAGAACTGAGCAGAAGGTAACCCGATAATCTGGTTGACAAGACAGATGCAGCTGATTTATCTTCAGCCCACAGCCGATGGCAGGGATTGCTCCTTCCTGGCTCCTGACTTGCTGCCTCCCTCTCAAAGACATTCCCTGAGTCTTGAGAGAGACATGGAAGTTCCCACCCCTGCCTGTTCAAGTCTCTCTTTCTGCGTTCCACGTCCCACCCTGAGGCCCCCCTCACCTATGCCTGCCTGATGCCAGAATGTCTATCTCTTTTAGAGACCACGTTACTGCCAGGTGTGTGACCTGATCCTACAGGGCACAGAAAGCACGGTCTCCAGGTAATCCCCACACAGCCGGGGCCGGGGTGGAGTGAGGGTGCAGTCATTCCTTCCAGGTGTTGTTGACTCTCTTGAGGTTCAACCCAAGACTAGAGATTGTGGGCAAAGGGACACCCAGATTGGATGGGTGTGCACAGGGCAAGAGCTGTGAGACTGATGTGACAGTGAGGATTAATTAGTCCTTTCTGCAGGACAGACTTCCACCTGCTGGTACAGCTCCCAGGCAAGGCGGGCCTGGGCAGACCTCACTGGCAAGGTGGACACCAGAAAGGGTGTGCATTGGGAGGGAGACTACTAGTTTCTGTTAAGGAGAGGTTGGCACCCATGGAAACAGACAGTCAGCTAACTATTGGCTGGTGCACCACCTTCCCTAACCTCTGAGAGAGGCTGCTCCCACTGCTTGTTCACATCCGTTCATTCAACAAATATTTACTGAGTTTCTCTTAGGTGCCCGGTGCTACTGGATAGAACAGGAAGAGGACAGCCATCTCGCCCCCATGGAGGTCACAGGACAGAGGGATGAAAGACAGTGAACAAGTAATTAAAGGGAGACAGGTGTTATGAAGGAAAAGTCCAGGAAAAGTATAATGAGGTACCTAATTAAGTCTGGGGCGACAAGGGATGCCTACTGAAGAGGATATCATTTAAGATATACCTGAGGAATTAGTAGGACTGAAAATGGAAGCTCCATGAGGGCAGGGACCATGCCTGGCTTGTGTACTAGTGCCCGTGTCTGGCATGGAATAGGCATGGATAGCTTTGGTTGAGAGGATGAAGGAATCTAACTGAATAAAGGGAGTGTGTGTGTGTGTGTGTGTGCGTGTGTGTGTGTGTGTCTATGTGTAGTTAACCCTGCTTTAGCTTAGCTTAGTAAACAGCTTTTATAAAACTGCTGACGCTCTGTCTGATTAATGATAGGTCAGAGAGGGATGCTAATGAGATGTGCACCATTAGAGGCAACTGAGTAATAGAACAAGCCCTGACATAGATGCCTTCCCACTTGAGTTTGAACCCTGAATCTACCACTTACTAGCTATGACAACATGAGCTAGTTGCCCGCCACTCTGGTGCCTTGTTTTATGTAAGTTCTATCTTCCAGCATTGTGAGGATAAAAGACAATGTATATGAATTGGAATGTTATACTATATTATAACATTAATACTATATAACTGTTACTATAGTATAACTATTATAGATATTATACTATAGGTCATATATTATATATTTTATAGTATATATTTTATATATAGTATGGTATAATGACAACTATTAACATAATTAATAACTATAATACTTGGTAGTCACTGTTATTATTTATATATACCAAGCTCATATCCAAAGGGACTTTGATAGTTATGAGACATAAACATGATAAATCTGGATATCGTTAAACAAGAGTAAAATAATAAATTAAGTAGGAAGGGAAGGGAGGATGGGTATGCAGTGCTAGATAATATCTGTGTAGAAAGAGGATGAGCCCTTGGAAGATAAATCAGAAGCCTTTCCTACTGGGGAGGGGCTGCTACACTAGGCATGCTGGCTGCTTCACCAACCTCCCTCCCCACAAGACAATCTTGTTTCAGGGAGTTCAGAATTTTTCAACCTCCAAGGCACATTTGTAGCAAGTTTTGGGTGAGGGATACTGAAATGAAAGGGAGATTGATGTGTATTCAGCCATTGGCCATGCTTCCAGAAAGGAGAGCAGACCCTTTTGTCCTTTACAGAGATCTTTGTGTATCTCCAAATTAGATGATACATAAATACTTTATCCAGATTTTCTGGGACTTTCTTAATCATATTTACGTGGAGAGGCTGCTGCTTCCTGCTATATTCTCTTACCACAAGTTAACCACTGTTCTTACTTTCACTTTGTATCTTACTCTGTGAGAAATTTTTGAGCTGCCTGAAAACGTTTCCTGAAATGGTTTCTCAAGTCTCTTTTCAAAAAGCTGCATTTATTGTGGATTAAGAAAGCTGAACTGCCATCAAGATCAAAACACCCACCTTTAATTTACCACAAATTACAATTCCTAAAAATCATTACTTTTCCACAACTCTTCATATTTTCATTACGTCCATCACCAGTGTTAATGACTGGATTTTTCTTGCGGGGTGACGGGGAGGCAATTTATGCAAAGAAACAAAGTTTTTTGTTTTGTTTTTGTTTTTCTATTTTGTTTGTTTGGTTTTTGGCCGCACCTCGCAGCATGTGGGATCTTAGTTCCCCAACCAGGGATTGAACCCGGGTCCCTGGCAGTGAGAGCACCAAGTCCTAACCACTGGGCTGCCAGGGAATTCCCAGAAACCGAGTTTTTAGAACAGTTTTTTTTCTGGTAGGTTTCTGCCTACTCGACCGCTTGCTGAGAAACACAAAGCTGCTTTGGCTGGGTGGTTAGCTCTCATCTCCCACCCCCAGCTGGGCAGCACCATTCTTGCCCATGCCTCAGCAAAACTGTGTGTTCCCACACATCAGGGGTCTTCACCGACAACTGAAGCAGCTGGAATGTCAGATTTGCAGATGCCACATGTTTACTGTGCCGAATATCCATATCGAGGAAACACAAACAAGTAATAAAGCTAAGTGCTGCATTATTGCTTCATTGATTCACTGAAATAATTCTAGATATGATTAGTTGTATTATAGCTACAGAGTTAAGCCCTATTGTTAATTATGTTTTGGTGGTTTTGGGGGGACAACTTAATAGGGACACAATTCAAATGTTGCTCCTTCACTGAGGACAGACAGAACCCATGCAACATAGTGGGCTTTTTTGCCTCTTGTGTAAATTCCTCTCCCTTTTCTGTCATTATCATTATGTCATTATTGAATCTTCAGGGCATGACCCTTGTTAGGAAATGATGGAAAAAAATGCAATGGCTCTATAATCACCGATTACATTGTGACTTCTTGCATGTAAATGCACCCAACTTTCAGTCTCATTTACTTATGATAAAACTGTAAGAGGTCCAACAGCCTTTGTTCAGCTGAATTTCCTGGAAAAGGATCCAAAATAGTGGATGGCCAGATGACTCGCTGTGAAGGGAGCAATGGCTTTCCATTGCTCACGTCAAAGACAAAGCCCTGACTGGAAGAGCTTGGCATTTTTTCGACATTTTTTGCAAAGATGACAAATTTCTTTAGATTGGCCTCTGTTTAAACATTGCATGGAAGAAGCTTTGTTGATTGTGTCATGGAGGTCTTTCGCCCTCCGGTGACCTCAGACCCCCCAAGTTGAACTGAGACTGCCCCTTCAGCATCTTTGCTACACGTATGAAACTGCAGCTATTCCATATAAATGCCAGTTGTGGAAATAGGAAATAGGCAAGAGATGTATGTGTTCCTGAGAAGAGGGAGTGAGGTTGCCCTTGAGAGCAGGAGGTTGAGAGCATTACCTATTAGGTTTTTGAGCATATGAAAAGGGATGATGTATGAAAAGGACCTAGCCCAGAGTTGCCATATGATCCAGCAATCCCACTGCTGGCCATATATCCAGACAAAACTATAATTTGCAAAGATACATGCACCCTAGTGTTCATAGTGGCACTATTTACAATAACCAAGACATGGAAACAACCTAAATGTCCATCAACAGAGGAATGGATAAAGACGATGTGGTATATGTACACAATGGAATATTACTCAGCCGTAAGAAAGAATGAAATAATGCCATTTGCAGTAACATGGATGAACCTAGAGATTATCATACTAAGCAAAGTGAGTCAGAGAGAGAAAGACAAAAACCATATGATATCACTTATATTTGGAATCTAAAATATGACACAAATGACTATCTACGAGAAAGAAACAGACTCACAGATATAGAGAACAGACTTGTGGTTGCCAGGGGTTGGGGGGAGGGAGAGGGAAGGATTGGGAGTTTGGGATTAGCAGAAGCAAACTACTATATATAGGATGGATAAACAACAAGGTCCTACTGTGTAGCACAAGGAACTATATTCAATATCCTGTGATAAACCAGAATGGAAAAGAATATGAAAAAGAATATATATATATATATATATTCAGTTGTATATATAATCACTGAATCACATTGCTGTACAGAAGAAATTAACACAAGATTATAAATCAACTATAGTTCAATAAAATTTTTTAAAAAAGAGAAAAGGACCTAGCCCAGCACATGGCAGGTATTAAGAACTCAATAAATATTAAATTCTTATTATCTACTTAGCAGTTATAGCACTGTTGGCTTCATGTGTCAGCAACACTTCCTGACTTGTTCATTTCTTGCCCTTCTTGGGGTCCTTTTGTTTATCTTAAAAGTTCTTCTCTCCCCTGAAATAATGAGTGTCCTCTCCACATCACATCTAGGGTTAAAGAGCTCGGAGCTGAAGGACCTCAAGTGTAGGTGTAGTAATAGATAGGGATAATGGCTAATTTCCAGGTCTTTTGACTTAAGAACATTCAGGCCCTGGGGACAGGGTTTACCTTTTTCGAAATGGAATCCCGTACTGCATAGTTTCCAGTTACTCCCGTCCGTGGTGTGGCTGGTGGTGGAATTTGATGGAGCATCACAACCACCTCCCTTTCCAAATCGCAGGCCCAGTCGGGATCAGGGACATCAACTCACTGCACACAAGCAGAACTCGTTCATTTGGCACATCCTGAATGATGCCAAAAGCTGTGCTCCAGATGGGCAAGAGCCTGAATGAGAAGCACCTCAAGAAAATCGCCTGCCTGGAGCCTCATTCTGAGTAGTTGAATGTTCTACCCTCTGCGGTGGGTTGGCCTGGGAGCAGGGGAGTCTTCGGGGCTGGGAGAGAATGGGAGAGGTGGCCTTGTTTGCTAGACTCTTCTTCTGACACATAAAGAGCCAATTGGAGGAGTTGTCCCAACCCCGTGGTTCTGGGCTCTGAAGTGGTTTTTACTTATAATAGCAGCAATGCCCAGGCTCATGCCAGTGGGAAAATAGCCTGGAATCTAGGAGCCTCAGATTTTTTTTTCAGATTCCCTCAAATGTCTCATATCCTTTTTATGAGTTTACTTTTTCTGAATCAGGATTAAAATAAAGTCCATACATTATATTGGTCGATATTTTTTCTTATGTTTCTTTTAACATGTAGGTTCTCTTTCCAATTTCACTTTTTTTTTCCCCTTGAAATGTATTTGTTGAGGAAACTGTGTGTGCGCATGTGTGTAGGGCGTGGTTTCCTGTAGAGTTTCCCACAGTCTGGTTTTGGTTGATTATATGCTTGAGGTACTATGTAACACGCTCCTCTGTCCAATGAATTCCTTGTAAATTGGTAATTTCATTGGTAATTTCCTGGTTCAGTGTTTATATTTGCAGGACTCCTTCTCAGAGAGTGCTGTGAACTTCCAACAGAATGTGCATAATGTCTGCTTGTCTCTCTTTTGGTGATGTTATCAGTCCTTAATCATTATTGACTAATCCATGATTTCATTAGGGGTTGCAAAATGGTGATATTGAAATTCTATCATTCTGCTCATTTACTACTGGATTACTTCTGTAAGAGAAATTCCCTCATCAACCACATGGTCAGGTATGGTTCCTACAGGAAAGGCAAGATAAATGTTGATTTCTCTTTATTAGCAGTCTTCAAATTATTGAGTTTGCTACCTAGAACACTCCAAAAGTGACCAATTAAAAAAATCATTATAAAGTCACGGGTTTAAACATATTTGATGTACTTTAGTTCACTGTAGTCCGTTGTAGTTATTATTCTTATGAATGCTTAAATTGTCCCATCTTTGGCAACATTACCTCCTTTTGATGTAGTCTTAAGAGATTTTGATAGTCTTTGAATTTCTGATATGACAAGATATCCAAGCACACCTTGTACATTTCCTTTTCCAGGCTGAGAACCAAACATTTCTTCAAGGTTTCTATTGATCGGAATGCCAATTAGAGACTATAGTCAGGGTGCTAGAGATGTTCATTGATACTGGGTTGGTCCTTGTTTCTACAGCCTTCTAATGGAAAGAAATATATACACATATATTTAAAGATATCATCCTTTGTTTATACTAATACTTTCAACTCCAAATAGAGACTCTCAGTGTTTTATGTAACTTCATATATCTTACATCTGTTCTTTCTCCCAACCAAATATCTCAGTCCCCAAACACACCAACATTTGCTTTATCTCTCAGTACTGTCACCATTAATTGATTACGTATATCTCACTATGGATATACAGTCAAATTACTGTGGTTTAAAGTTGTTTGAAATAGTTCTCTCTGTGATTATACCACTGAATCACTGTGCAGATAGATTCTTTTGTTTTATCTTGCTTTTTTTTGCAGTACGCGGGCCTCTCACTGTTGTGGCCTCTCCCGCTGCAGAGCACAGGCTCCAGACGCGCAGGCTCAGTGGCCATGGCTCACGGGCCCAGCCGCTCCGCGGCTTGTGGGATCTTCCCGGACCGGGGCACGAACCCGTGTCCCCTGCATCGGCAGGCGGACTCTCAACCACTGCGCCACCAGGGAAGCCCCTACCTAAATTATTTAGGCAGTTAAGGGAGAGGTAAAAAGCTGTTCCCAAGCCTGCTGGATCCTGATTGCCTTCAGCTCAATGGTCCATATGCCAAAGTGGCACATTTTGGGGTGGCCTATTTTGCTCCCCTTCAAGTTGTTGGTTCTTTTCCCTCTGCTTTTGGAAGCTCTTTATACATTAAGTATGTTAGCCATTCGTATGTGATATGTTTGTCATTTTACTTTGCTTATGATAATGTTTTCTCTTGTAAAAGTTTTTGCTTTTAAATTTTTATGTGGTCAAATGTATCAATCTTTTCCCTCAATGGCAGCTGGACTTTTAGTCATAGTTATGAAAGTATTATCCACTCCCAAGTAATAGAGAGATTCACTCATTCCGCCCCACCTCCCATACTTATATGGTTTCACTTAAAAAAAATTCTATATGGAATTTATCCTTTTGTATGATAAATGGACACAATTTTTTTGTTCATATAGAGTTTCAAATCTGATATTATTAACTCCTTCCCCCAGCCTCCCTTCAGCTTGTCTTTTCCTGGACATTTTATTCTTTTCGAGGTTTTCCAAAACTGGACATGGATCAAAATAAACGTCTGTTCAACTCCCTGCATTTGTTTTCATTTTGCTGTCTGTTTTTCTTTCCTGGACTCTGTGATTTCTGCACAGTGTTTTTCCAGCAATTCAAGGAAGTTATGACCTTTCGGGCTTCAGGAAGAGTGGACTAAAGACCCGTTCAGAGAGTGATTCAAGCTGGAGCAGGTTGTGCAGACACCCAGGAGGGCCTCCTCTGCTTGGGGGTGGGGTAGAAAATGGCTTCATGGAGTGGGGGGTGGGCGGAGGGGTGCTTGCGGGTGTGAAGCGCGTGGTAGCTCAGTTTTTGTTGATGATCCATGTTTCTTGTTTCCACCATCTTTGGTCTTTCCTTTTCCACCTCCCTCGCTTCCTTACCTACTTTCAGACAGCTCCTTGCTCTCCGCCTACTTTTCTTGGCAACAGCTTCGTATCCCAACCATTCAGCATACAAGAGGGCGCAAGCTGATGGGCTGCTCCCTGAATATCTGCAGAAACATGTAACTTGCTAACAGAACGTTTATAAAAACTGTTGAATGCATTCCAAACATTTTAAAACGGGAGATTGCACATAAAAATCCAGATTTCTAGATTTTCAAAATTCAGACTATCTGGTATCAAGGGGCCCACAGTCATTGCTGGTAACAATGGAGCTGGATGTTAGCTGTCCCTCTCAGGTCACTAGAGTCTACTCGGTCGGTGTCCCCTGGCTTCCCTAACACTGAGGGAGGATGTCAACTGGCATTTATTATTTAGCTTGAGCAGCTGTTTTTCCTCTAGTAGAAAAATCTGAGTCCCTACCCACATGTTTACTCCAAAGTTGGAAAACAAAGAAACAGCAAGAGCCTTGGTTTTCTTGCCCCCAGCATGCTATGACGTCATTCACATTTCCTGCTCCGACCCTGTGGGGGCTGAGTTTACAACTTTTGCTAGAGACAAAGGCTCAGGTCTCCCTCCCGCTTTCTCTCCCTCTCACCCCTTCTTTCTCCCTCCTCCCACCTTTTGTTCATATGAAGATTAGTATTTAATGAACTGCGGTAAGGTTAAATAACTTCAGGACCACTACTGAAACTGCTCCAATCCTCAGTCTTCAGAAACGGTCTGTGGAAAGTCATCGCATTTTTGCAATAGTATCTCGTGTGTGTACATAGAAGATGAGAGAAGTTACTTTATCAAGAATCTATCTGGCACAACACTGTAAATCAAGTATACTTCAATTAAAAAAAAAAAAGGATCTATCACTTGTCTTGCTGTTTGTGTCATCAGCTAACAACCTATTCATATGGATGAAATCTGAGAAGCTCACGGAGCCTGGCCAAACACAGCTTTCTTTTAGGGTCGTTATCGGCTGGGGGATGGCATTCAGAGGGTAGTATTAGAAACCTGAAAAACAGTGACATAAACGAATTAAGGGTTCAATTTTTCTGCATTTAAAATAACTCTCAAGGTGAGAACAGGGCTCCTAAAGGGAACCTGGCTCCCTCTAGCCTCCTGAGCCATCATCTATAGGGCTGACTCTGTCCTACATCTAGTACCTCATTTCTTAATTTATTTTCCTCCTTGACACTTACCACATTCTGACATACTACGTATCTATTTGTTTATGATCTGTAAGCTCCTTGAGCATAGGGATCATTGTCTGTTTTCTTCACCCTGAAACCCCAGCATGGAAAATAGCATGTATTTGTTGAGTAAATGAATCAATGCTCTCAGGGTGACTGCTAGAACTCAGACTACCACGTTTATGTTTCTGGCAGGAAGAAGTGGGATAGTGAAGGAGAAAAGGGGACCCAAGACCAGAGAGCTGGCTTCAGAAAAGAACTCTTTTGCAAGTCCATTTAGTGACTTAGGCTGACACCCCCTTGGCCAGAACTGTGTCATGCCGTCACTCCTACCTGGACGGGACATTGAGAAAAAAAAATTGTTTAAAGCAGAGGAATATGGATAAGCGAAATAAAACTGGAGTTCTGTTAGAAGGAGGAATGGGAGAATGCATATCAGGTCTCAGCAAGTTGCCCTCTCTGAACGCCTGGAGCTCCAGAGATCATCCACGGGGCTCTTGACCGTGACCCTAGGCCCTGGACTTTCTACTTTATTTACTCTTATGAGTGACATCAGCTTCCTTGAACTTCACCACAGTGATTCCTTAATTCTATACTTACTGATTATTTGTTGGGTTTCTAAGACGTAGTTATACATAATTCCAGGAACTGTGAGTAGTAAGAACCGCCTCCCCCAAATCTGTCAACTATTCTATTTCTTAGGCACCATTATTCTTACTGAAACATTCAGTGGCTTAAGCTCTACCCTACAGGTTCCTGACTGCATATGTGCACACAAGTGCGCACGTGTGCCTGTGTGTGTACATGAACCTGTGTCCACACATCACAAAAAAGAAGAGGGTGGCAGCCTCTCCACACCCCTTCCTCCTCCCTTCCAAGGCTGCTGGTGTCTGGAACTGAAAATGCTTTCATGTGTAGAATGCAGGCTTATGTACCCCAACAGGTAACTGGAGGAGCAGGGAGAGTTGGCACCTAGGGCCCTGCCTATGAGCTCACTAAGGTGATGAGGAGGGCTGAATTCCAGTTTGTGCCCAGCTCCCTTGGGCTCTCACCACGGCATAGTGCAAGGGCTGTTTGCCCAGAGGAAGGGGCCTTTTTTTTCTAGTTTATGAAAAATGTGCTCTTCGTTGCCAAGCATGTATGCTTATCATCTGCTTGTGCCCAGAGGACGTGCCTTTTCCTATTTAATTCACTCAGAGGAGGAGTCTTTAAAATGCACCCAAAGGCTCCCCGTGGGCTGGCTTCAGCACCCTCTCCTGTATGGAGGTCAGTAGATTTCGCCCCTGCTTATTCTGAAAGCCAGAGATCTGTGACCACTGCCGTCCCCCGCTTCCTTCTTTTCTCCATCCAGTCGA
The DNA here is from genome assembly GCF_963924675.1 of Phocoena phocoena. Taxonomy (NCBI): domain Eukaryota; kingdom Metazoa; phylum Chordata; class Mammalia; order Artiodactyla; family Phocoenidae; genus Phocoena; species Phocoena phocoena. The sequence continues at coordinate 82,513,510 of NC_089228.1, read as the reverse complement.
TGTCGGACTACTGAATGAAAGTAATCTGAAGACAGACACATTCTGTTCTTCTCTTGAGACCAACACCTTCTATTAAAAAACCATCTCCCCGTGTGCTGCCGTGAGTGAGATCCAGCCGAGCTCACATGCGGTACAGCCTATGCTGTGCTCCATTGAGTGGTGAGGAATATCCCAGCCTAGTTCACACTCATTTCCAAGTCACCTCTGCAGGTGTCTGACCTCAGCCTCCCTCATCTTAGTTCTATTTTAGAGAGTGGCATCTTCTGATGCTAGCACCAAACTGGGATGAGCTGTTTCTGGAGCCCCTGTGTACTAGCCACAACTTCCAACTTGGAGAACCTGTGAATGTATGAAATAATCTGATCGTAAAATGCTCAATAAATAAGGAAAGTACAGAATAGTTATAGAGCAGACTGGTTTTTAAAAAGTGACAGGTTAACCTGTATATCAAATTAAGTCTCATAGAGAAGCTCGCTGTATAACAAAAACGTGAAGGTGGAGCTTCTCTGGGTGAAGAGGGTGAAGGAGATGAGCCCTCCCCACAGTACATCCACCCAGATACTCGTAAGAGCCCCTCAGGTGCCTCTGTGATTCTCCAAGGATCTGTTGAGCATGATTTGCAAAGGTATAGGTAGTGGAAAGGACCCAGGCTTGGACTTAGGAAATGGCATGAGTTCTTGCTTTGTGGCCTAGGGCAAGTGAAACAGCCCAGTCTCTCATGTCAGCCTCATGTGACCCACGGGAACAGAACAAGTCATGCAGGAGCCCAAAGTTCAAATGGAGAATTACTCAGAAATACCTCCTCCTCGTCTAAGTCTACTCGGAACGTCCTTTCTCAGCAGCTTCCTCCATCTCATCATTTGGCCGTGGATCTTGACATACTCTGGGAGGCAGAGCTGATTGCCACTTCAAACTCCATTATCCCCCTCTCCCCCAGCAATGGAACCTCAATCTGGTCTGGGCATCTGTCCTGTGGGAGTCTGATGACAACTAGAGCTGATCCCTGATGATTAGGCTGTCCCTTTAGTTGCATCTGTATATACTCTGGCGCTTGTGGGGTATGGAGTCCGAGGTAACGGGTGCCCAAGAATCTGCTGTAGGTTTTTGAAGCTGAGGAGGTGGGAGGAGGAGACGTGAGAGCGATTATGGGAAGAGGGAACTGAGAAAAGTAAGAACGTTCAGTGCTTGTTTTGTGCTTCTGTACACTTTTGACCCTGGGGAATTTTAAAGGACTTTTTCTAACATTTATCTTAGATGGATGGAGTCATTTGATAAGTATCCCAGGCACTATGGCACTATGTAGGGGTTGGGAACAAACAGTAAATGCTACAGAGTTCCAGCCTTCAGAGAGTTTTTTTGTTTGTTTCTGTTTTTAATTTTTTTTTATTTGGCCGCACTGTGCAGCATTTGGGATCTTAGTTCCCCGACCAGGGATCGAACCTGAGCCCCAGCAGTGAAAGCACTGAGTCCTAATCACTAGACCGCAGGGAATTCCCCTTCAAGGAGCTTTCTAAGTTTGTTTTTTAGCCCCACAAGGGCAAGGTGGAAATCCCAAGAGAGGCACTTTGACTGAGGCCCCAGGGAACACCCAATGCCCGGATGTGTGGACAGAGACACAACTCCCAGCAAAAGCAGAATTCCTTTAGAACTCTGCTGACTGTGAGGAATAAGTCAAAATGGCAAACCTGCAGTATAACGTCCTGGCTCATTTCCTTCTTTATTTTAGCCTCGCCACACTGCTTGGGGATCTCAGTTCCCCGACCAGGGATTGAACCCGGGCCATAGCAGTGAAAGTACTGAATCCTAACCACTAGACCACCAGAGAACTCCCATTGGCTCATTTCTTATACAGAGGACAACACGGAGGGTTTGCTGAAGACAGGAGGAGAAAGCAGCATATTGGGAACCATGTTGCAAAAATGTAAACTGCTCCCTGGCGATTGCTAAGATCTTGATGACCTGATAAAATGGTGTATAAGGCCGAGCAAACACACCCTTGTGATGAAGCCAGAAATTTCATCCACAGTGAAGGATGCTACCAGAGGCAGGGTCGGGGTGGGTTGGGGAGGATCAAGATTGTTACCGTGTATAAACAACAAGGTCCTACTTTATAACACACGGAACCATATTCAATATCCTGTGATAAACCATAATGGAAAAGAATAAAAAAAGAATGTCTCTATGTGTATAACTGAGTCACTTTACTGTACAGCAGAGACTGCCACAACATTGTAAATCAACTGTACTTCAACAACAACAACAACAAAAGACTGTTACTGAGTCCAAGCTCCTACTGCTTGCTGCACAACAGGCCAATAAATCGAGAGATGAGTTGCTGGGGCAAGGAATAGCGACTTTATAAAGAAAGCCAGGGGCTTCCCTGGTGGCGCAGTGGTTGAGAGTCCGCCTGCTGATATAGGGGACACGGGTTCATGCCCCGGTCCGGGAAGATCCCACATGCCGCGGAGCGGCTGGGCCCGTGAGCCATGGCTGCTGAGCCTACACATCCGGAGCCTGTGCTCCGCAAAGGGAGAGGCCACAACAGTGAGAGGCCCACGTACCGCAAAAAAAAAAAAGAAAGCCAGCAGACCGAGAAGATGGCGGACTGGTGTCCCAAAGAACCACCTTACCAGAATTAGAATTCAGGCTTCTTTTATACTAAAAGGGGAGGGAGTTAAGTCCTGGTTCCAGCCAGACTTGGGGGGTGGAGTGGGGGGGAGGGAGGGTGGGGATGTGTTAACTTCTTCCTTCCTGCAGCCATTCACAGGTGGATCAGATCAGGATCTTTCCTATGAGCTAAACAAAGGTATTTTAGCTTACCTGGGAGGCAGAGTTCCCAGAGATGGGCCATCGTGTATAATTTAAGCTCATAGGCAACATCCCTTTAGTGATTAACTTGTAAGAGAATACAAAGGTTCTTTCCTATTACAAGATTAGTGTCTGGAAAAATAGCTGGGAGGCTATGTCTCAGTGAGTGGTGATGAACGTTTGAATGAAGACAGCTGCCAAGGGTATGTGGGGACAGATAGGAGACCGATTTCCAGGCAGGAAAGACTGATGTAAGGGTGAAGGAGTGGAATATGACTCTGGAGAGAATACCTAAGGCCTGTGTTCTTTCTTCACATACCATGTTGCCTTCCCATGGAATGGGGACCCCGCCTCAGTCCAACTCTTCCACTTTATAACAAAAGGAGGACATTAAAACCCAGGAAATGGGGACTTCCCTGGTGGCGCAGTTGTTAAGAATCCACCTGCCAATGCAGGGGACATGGGTTCGATCCCTGGTCTGGGAAGATCTCACATACCGCGGAGCAACTAAGCCCGTGTGCCACAACTACTGAGCCTCGCTCTGGAGCCTATGAGCCACAACTACTAAGCCCGTGTGCCACAACTACTGAAGCCCGAGTGCCTAGAGCCCACGCTCCACAGCAAAGAGAAGCCACCTCGACGAGAAGCCCACTCGCGGCAACTAGAGAAAACCCACGCACAGCAACGAAGACCCAACGCAGCCAAAAATAAAAGAATTAATTAATTAATTATTTAAAAACCCAGGAAATGGAAACCCTCATCTATGGCTGAGCTGAAAGTTGGGGGAGGAGCCCAAGTAGAAGCCAAGTCTCCCTTTCCTGATCCTACCCCTTCCACAGGTGCACATTAGAGCCAGCCAGGCCCTTTCCACACACCTGTGCCTAGGCCACACCCCCTCCAGTGAATCAGAATCCCAGGGCTGGGACCATGAGCTATTCCAGGGCAGTGCACACGTTTCTCTTCCTGCCGTGACCATGATAGCACGTTCTGCCTGGACCACACTTTTTCTCTGATTCATAACTGCATTACATAATTGCAATACATTACGTATTACTACCGATAATTGGAGAGGTGCTGAGTGCTTGGATAGAGAACTATATGCAAACAAAATCCTTCTTCATAGGCCCATTAGTGGTAATAAACTAGAACTAATTTGTAAACATCTCATTGCAACTGCAGGAGAGGGAAGACTTTGGAGGATGCTCTCCAGTAAAAAAGGGTTAATGGACAATCAATCATTGTTCAGTCAGCAGTTACCAACCTAAGTTTTGTAAAATTGATCATCTCTTTATGAGTTTATTTTAGTAAAAATAAAGAATATTTTTATAAATTTATTTATTTTGGGCTGCGTTGGGTCTTCATTGTTGTGCACGGGCTTTCTCTTGTTGCAGAGCACAGGCTGTAGGTGCACGGGCTTCAGTAGCTGTAGTTCGCGGGCTCCAGAGCTCAGACTCAGCACTTGTGGTGCACGGGCCCAGATGTTCCGCGGCATGTGAGATCCTCCGGGACCAGGGCTCGAACCCGTGTTCCCTGCATTAGTAGGCAGATTCCCAACCACTGCGCCACCAGGGAAGTCCCAAGAATATTTTTAAAAAAACAAAATCTTAAAATTAAAAAAAATTGTGGTAAAATACACGTAACATGAAATTTACCATCTTTACTATTCTTAAGTGTACAGTTCAGTACTGTTAAGCACGTTCACATTGCTGTGTGACCATCACCACCATCCATCTCCAGAACTCTTTTCATCTTGCATGACTGAAGCTCTGTACCCATGAAACAACTCCCCATTCCCACTACCCCTAGTCCCTGGCAATCACCATCCTACTTTCTGTCTCTACAAATTTGCCTAATTCTTAGAGGTGGAATCTTACAGTATTTGTCTCTTTGTGGCAGCTTATTTCACAGAACATAATATCCTCAAGGTTCATCCATGTTGTAGCATGTATTAGAATTTTCTTTTCTTTTAAGGCTGAATAATATTTCATTGTATATGTAGAGACCATTTTTTTTTTTTTTTTTTTTTTGCGGTACGTGGGCCTCACTGTTGTGGCCTCTCCCGTTGCAGAGCACAGGCTCCGGACGCGCAGGCTCTGCAGCCATGGCTCACGGGCCCAGCCGATCTGCGGCATGTGGGATCTTCCTGGACCGGGGCACAAACCCATGTCCCCTGCATCGGCAGGCGGACTCTCAACCACTGCGCCACCAGGGAAGCCCTAGAGACCATGTTTTGTTTACTCATTCGTTCATTGATAGACACTTGGGTTGCTTTCACCTTTTAGCTATTGTGAATTGTGCTGCTATGAACATGGGTGTATAAATATATCTTTGAAATTCTGCTTTCAGTTATTTTGGGTATATCCCCAAAAGTGGAATTGCTGGATCATATGGTAATTCTGTTTTTAATTTGTTAAGGAACCACCACACTCTTTTGCTCCACTACTTTACATTCCCACCAACAGTGCACAAGCGTTCTAATTGCTTCATATCCTCACCAACACTTATTTTCTGTTCTGATAGTAGCCATCCTAATGGTGAGGTGACATAAAACCTTTCTAAAACACAGGTTTGCTAATGATTTTGATCTCCCAAACCCTTAACTTTTCATAAAGTCCTAAGTTCCTTAATCACAATATTTTCATTCATGAATATTTTCAGGAAATGACCCCCCCATAGCTAGAGAAGGAATACTGTATAGTCATTTTATCAGTCTTTACCAACTAGAAAGGTAAAAATTTTAATTTATTTTAATTTTCTTTCATTATTAGTGAAGTTGAACTTTTCACTATAATTGTTAATTAGTTATAGTTTCTCTGCTGTGAATTGTGTCTGAATTTCTTACGTGGTACAATATAAAAATAGAAATAACTATTGAGTGCTTTCTATGTGCCAGCTAGTGTTCTAAGAGTTTTACATGTAGTAACTCAGTTAATCCTGACCCACCACCATGAGGCAGGTGCAATGATTAGTCTCATTTTATGGAGGAAACAGAAACACGGAGAAGTCAGTGAACTTATCCAAGGTCCTATCCAGGAAGTCTGGATTCAGAGCCTGTGCCCTTAAATACAAAATGGCCAATATTTTCCTAACCTATTTGTTTGATGTTTTTTCTATTAACTAAAAAAATTTATCAGTCTACTCCTTTCATTTGTTGGCACTTTTTTTTTTTTTTTTTTTGGCCATGCCACATGGCTTGTGGAATTCCCCGACCAGGAATTGAACCTGTACCCTTTGCAATGAAAGCGCAGAGTCCTAACCACTGGATCGCCAGGGAATTCCCGGCACTTTTTTTTTCTTTCAGCCAGTCTAGAACATCCTGTCCTTTTCAGATAATAGAAAAACAAATTGATTTAATATATGTTTTACATATGTATGTATTTTCCAAACAATCATTTATCCCAAACTATTTATTGAATTATATTTTTTGTTCCATTGTTTTGTGATGGTATCTTTCTACTGGTCTTTATTTCCTAATTGCTTGGGGGTTTTTTTTGTTTTTTTTTTTGTTTTTTTTTTTGCGGTACGTGGGCCTCTCACTGTTGTGGCCTCTCCCGTTGCGGAGCACAGGCTCCGGACGCTCAGGCTCAGCACCTATGGCTCACGGGCCCAGCCGCTCCGCGGTACGTGGGATCTTCCCGGACTGGGGCACGAACCTGTGTCCCCTGCATCGGCAGGCGGACGCTCAACCACTGCGCCACCAGGGAAGCCCTAATTGCTTGTTTTTTTTAATGAACATTATATGTTCAATCATCTCTTTGAGAATGCTGAAGTCTCTTTCTGGTTTTCATATTCTTTTCACTTCACCTGGCATGAATCTGTCTCTGGAGAGTTGATGTTGCTGACTCCCTTCCTCAGTGTTAGTTTTTGTGCATTTTGGAATTTTAGTTTCCAGGTCATTTCCAGGTTTTCTATCTCTCTTCTCCGGTTCCTCACTCCTCCCTGTCCAGTGACTGAGCAGTTGCCCTCCTCAGAACCCTGTCCAGAGTGAGGTCTTATATGGCAGCCAGGGTCCCTGCCCTGGCCTGACCCTGAGGATGACTCAGGTCCAGCCCCATGACAGAAGAGGCTGGGTTAAGGTCATGTGTTGCGCCATTTGCTCCATAGGCCACAGTCCCAGGCAAAGTCAGCAGCAACTTATTTCAATCTATTTTCTTGAAGAAGGTGGGGAGAGGTCAGTCACAGCTCCTGGATTTTTTACCTGAATTGATGACTCTGTTCCCCCACCTCAAGCGGGCAATTCAATTCTTTCTCATCATTCAACGGGACTTGAATTAGCAGCTGCCTTTGACTGTATCCAGACTCCAAAAGGCCACAGCATCAGCCCTGTTCATCTTTTGCATTTATATTCAATTTCTGGGAATATCCATGGGGATATTCTCCACTTGTTGAATATGGATTTTGTATTTTCTCTAATAGTTTATCCACCACTGCTTTGTACGGGAAGCCTTGGGCTGTGTATTCTGTTTCATTCGTGTGCCTGTGTCTTTATGTACAAGCATTCATTGTAGCTCTCTGCTATGAGTTAGGAAGCCACTCTCACAAGTTCCTCTAATCGTGTCCTGCTAGATTTCTTGAGGCTGGAGCAGGTAGAAGGCTCTACAGCCATTACCTGAGATGAGAGTGGAGGAAGTGCTACTGTCCCCCACCCAATGTGAAGACGCATCGGAGAAGCCCTGGGGTAGCTGCTCTGGGACAGGAGGAAGGTTTCTCTTTGAGAGCTCCATGCCACCATGTCATCAGGGGTCTCAAGCCAGGGTAGATCCAGTACCAGGGAGTATATGAGAGCAAACATTGGTGGCTTGACATGGTCCCTAGATGGACAACCAGAAGTTTCAGCTGTGGTAGGATCCCTGCAGAACATAATGGTGTATATGGTGCCAGGATGCATGTGCGGAAATATGCACCATGTCCTTAGGACCCCGTGAGTAATTCGTCCAACATTCCACACGCACCCCTGCCTGCAGGCAGGGCAAATACGTGGCCCCAGCTCCTGCCCCCTCTCCTGCTGCACCAGAATACTTCTCAGTGCCATGGGCACAGTGATCTAAACACGGAGCTGCGTACAAAGTGGTGCCTCTTTTGCGATATAAACAGAACCAGATCTGCGGCTTGAGTGCTCTCTTGGCTATGAATTCAGGGGTAGGGAGAAGCAGCCTCTGCCCCACCCAGAGGCCCTGGCTCCCTTTCCAAAGGCTCGGCCTGTGATCAGGCCCAGTGGGGCTGAGGAGCAGACACGGGCAGGCTTCCCTAGCATCAGACACACTGGGCTCCCCGCTTGGCCAGACCGTCTCCTGAGGTGCCCGTGCAAGTTTGCCCCAGAAACCCTTTCTTCCTGGGACGGGGTGTCACCTCAGGACAGAGAATGCCAGGAGTCCTAACTTGGCCCTGCAGCAACTGAAGTCTGCCAATCCAGCCTGAGACAGCAGGTTGTGCTTGGGCTCTGGGCCTGAGCTGGGACTTGCAGCTCCGTGGGGAACCTCTGGGAGTGCCACCAGGGGGAGCCCTCTCTACATCTTGGGCGTCTGGGTCTGCGTTCAGCCTCCAGAATGTAGGTGTCTACACACACGACTTAGTTTATGGATTGAATCATGCCTCCATTTTCGCAATTTATGTAGTCAACCTCATCTCCTGCCACGGTTCAGGTTCTGTCTCGCTTCAGATGTAGTTATGTAACACTGTAGTCACAATCACAGTGTGGGGTCGGGGAGAAACGGGAGGGGTAATGTGTGTCTTCACTCCCCAGATGCCACTCTGTCCACCTCACCTGGCAACCAAGGTCCTGAAATTGTCCTGAAGCTTCAGAGGCCCAGGCAGCGGGCGGAGAGGGGCACAGAGGTGGCGTCTGTGTGTGGGGCGTCTAGATTGGCTGCACCGTCCTCCAGCAGGTACCTCCACTAGGATGGAGAGGCCTGGCTGCCAGCAAATCCTTCCTGTTCCCTTTGGGTGCTCTGGACATGGCAGGTGGGGCTGCAAGTGGTTCAAGGAGGCTCAGGGAAGACATGCCGGGTGAGGAGAGAGTGTGGCCGCTTCTGAGGAGGGCAGTGCTGACCAAGCTTCGGGTGCACGGGAGGGAGACTGGGGAGCGGGGTGAGGCAGAGAGGCTGAGGGGGAAAGGCGAGGCCAAGGGGGCCTTTCCAGCTTGAATGCCACAAACACCACCGTAAAGCTCCCTGTAGAGCACCTCATGTTCCCTGCCTGGGTCACAACACTGGAGGGTGTTGCCATTAGAGGCCATCAGGTAAGTTGGAAGGAATTTCAGGGTCTTGGGGGCCTTATTATTCTCTGGTGCAGGCTGAGAAAACGCCAGGCCCTTCTAGAAAAAGAACCATATTCAACATAGTGCTGCCCACGTTGTAGGTAAGAGATGGGAGAAAGGAGGGATCGAAGTGGAGAGAGGGGGTGAGAGGTAGGGCCTGCTGGTCCTCTCTGGCTCCTAAGTTTCAAACCCTAGTCCCCTGAGGGAAATGAATGGATTCATGACATAAGCCCGGCACCTAGACACTAAGAGCCACCTTCTTGACCCGATGCGAAGGGATTCCCTCGGACTGGAGGGCAGAGGCGACTCACTGAGGCTGTGGACATTTGTGGGTCCTAGACGATGGGGGTCCTTGGGCTGAGCCCTGGGCCTTGGGCTGAGCCCTGGGGAAGGGGCAGAAAGGGCAGAAAGGTTTGTGGCGTCAGAGGGAGACCTCTGTCGTGCTTCTTTGGGCCTGTAGCCCCTGAGAAGGAAGCACCATGTCAGCACGAGCTGTCGGCAAGGCGGGGCCTCGGTCACCTCACGGCGAAGTCCTGTGCCTCAGCCAGAGGCAGGAGATGGGGGGCGTCTAGATTGCACCCCACACAGATGCACCACGTCCCCCAGGGAGCATGCTGCAGCCTACACTGGAAACCACCCCAATACCCTTCCACAGGAGAGCGGGAGGGAAAGTTGTAGCAGATTCATGCAGTGGGACACTTCTCGGTGAAGAAAACAAATCATCCTACAGCCCCGTGTGACAATGCAGTGAAGCTGCAGACAGAAAGTTGAGTGGAAGAAGCCAGACCCACAAGGGCACGTAGGGCACCATTACATCTATAAAAAGCCCAACTCCAGAGCTTCCCTTAGGGGAGGGTAGCGACTAAAAGGGGACATGAGGGAGGCCCCTGGCATCCTGAGAATGTTCTATTCCTTAATCTAGGTGCTGTTTGCACAGATGTGCTCTGTGTGAAAGTTCATGGGGATGTGTGTGCCTTTATGGATGTTATATTTGTGTAAAACCTTTTTTGAGATTTAAGGTCAAAAAATGAGACTACAGAATGGAGTGAGGAGATGGGAATGGTCTACTATTATTTCAGTGCCCACGGTGCTCCATGCCTTCTTCATAAGATCTTTGCTCTTGTCTTATCAAGAGGAGGGGAGGCAGGGCAGAACTTAAATCATGAAGGACTTTCAGCTCTTTCATTCCTGACATCTTCTGTGAATCAATATTTTTTTTTGATCAACTGTTTCATGGCATCCTAAATTATCTCATGCATTTTCCAGCTCCTGCAAAAACTAAAAGGGATTAGATGGGGTTTGTGTTATTGTGAGCCCCCAATTTGCTGCCTCCTTCATAAAATACTAGCTGGACTCTTGTATGTGAGCACCAGCACGTGTAAGGCCATCGGCAAGACCTGTGGGCTGCTCGCATCAGCCTGGCAGACACTGCTGATCAAGCCTGAGGTCTCCTTGGTATCATCTCCAGAGCCCCCAGTTTCACTGGTGCCATTGCTGCGGCAGGTCTCAACTCACCTGGACTCACCTGGAGGATGGGGACTAATTCTATCCACTGCTAGGGATTAAATAAAGATGGCCACAAACGCTTTTGGTCACTTCTCCCACTGAGAAGTGGGGTCTCCTTGAATCTGGGTGGGTTCTGTGGCTTTTCGATCAACAAAAATTGGTGGAGGTGATGCTGAGCCAGTTTCCAGACCTAGGCAACTTCCACTTCCTGTCTCTTGGAACACTCTCTGGGAGCCATGAGCCGCCATGCAGGAAGTCTAAATTCCCTTGAGGCTGCATGCTGGAGCAGCCATGCCCAGCACTGTGGTCACCATAAGCAGAGCCCGGTTATCCCCACCAAGGAGACAGAAATGTGAGGAAAGCTGTCTTGGACACTTTGGACCAGCCCCTCTGCCAACTGAGTGTGACCCCAGTAGACACTGATAGGAGTAGAACTGCTGAAATGACGGATAAAATCATGAGATATGAGGCAATGATTGCTGTTTTAAGCCACTAGATTTGGAGTAGTTATGAAGCAATAGGTAACTGGAACATTTGAATTTCTACCTGGACCACAGCCTTTGTGTCCTTGGCTCTGTAAGAATCCATCTCCTTAACTCACTTTGCCAATGTGGCTATAGCATTTGACAACTCTTCATTCCATTAGAATTCTTTTAGCTGCCAGGCTTGTGGCAAGATAATTTATTGTGGAATTATTTTTTTGTTCTGTTTTTGTTGCTCTATGTATATTTCCCTCACTGAGAAAGTTATGAAGCTCTTGTTCTCAATTCTGAGCTTCTGTTTTGGGCATGGAGAGAGTGGGTGAGTGTTGGCATTTGGATTATGTGCAAACACCTAGGCTAAGAGAGACAGAAGTGGGCTGTGAGCATGTGCTGAGCAGAGACTGAGAATCTCTGAGATCTGGAAATTTGGTGCCCTCCCCCCAGTGAGTAGTAGAGACCCAGGCCCCTAATTTTTGCCCAGAGCACACCCAGGCTGAACAACTGCTGGCAAATGCCCAGAGAGGATAGGCATGGTTTCTCCTAGGCTGGGCCATATAGGCCAGGGGAGACTCTGCAGTCAGTGATATGGACATCTGTAAGGGGTAGTGCTGGGCCTGACCCAGAGGCCTCCAGGGTTGACAGCAGCCTCTGAAATCAGAGGCAGCAACAGAAACAATGGCTGCTGCTATGGACTGAATGTTTGCGTCACCCTCAAAGTCAGATATTGAAACCTGAAACCCCAATGCAATGGTATTGTAATGGATGGGAGGTAATTAAGTTTAGATGAGGCCATGAGGGTGGAGCCCTTAAAAGAAGAAGAGACCAGAGGTGTGTCTCCCCGCCGCCACCCACCATCTTGTGAGGACACAGTGAGAAGGGGGTCATCTGCAAACCATGAAGAGAACTCTTACCAGACACTGAATCTACCAGCACCCGATCTTGGACTTCCCAGCCTCCAGAACTGTGATAAAGAGATGTTTGTTGTTGAAGCCACCTAGTCTGTGGTATTCTGTTACAGCAGCCTGAGCTGACAGCTACCACTAGTTAGTAAGGACCTGTCTTGCTCTCAGCTTTTCTGGCACTGCATAAAACCCCTGAGAGTTTATAGTCTCATGAAGGGAGGAGGGAACCCCACTAATGACCAGGGTTCAATTTCCTTCCAGTCTGGCAGTTTGGGACACAGAGCAGATTCCATTTAATTGAGAAAAAAATAAGGAATGTGATATTTCATGCACATTTTATAACCCCAAATAATAAATGTAACATGCTTCTCAAGCCATCCAGAACATTTAATGGCTTTCTCTTTATTGCATTGTGGGCTCCCGTGCCCATTGAACTGTTGGTATTTTCCTTGGCAGGATTTTCGTGAAATATCTCCAAGATTTGGATTTTGTTTTTCTTTTTAAATAAAAAGAAGGGCATGGAAACAGAGAAGGGGCTTGCTCAGAAAAATAAAACCCAAATATTGTTGACGCATGTTCTTTATTTCTCACTTACTGAATATCTGCTCTCTGTATTCTTTGATTTTAACAAATCATGTATGGATTTTTAAAATTTCTAATCTTTTTAGTAGCTATTACATTTATATAGTTTAAAATGAAAATTACATCAAAAGGTACATGAGAAATGTCACTCTCACTCCATTCCCACCCTCTGTTTTCTCTCACTTTGCCCCTGAAAGTAACCGTTTTTACTATAATAGTGAAGTGGGGCTTCCCTGGTGGCGCAGTGGTTGAGAGTCTGCCTGCTGATGCAGGGGACACGGGTTCGTGCCCCGGTCCGGGAAGATCCCACATGCCGCGGAGCGGCTGGGCCCGTGAGCCATGGCCGCTGAGCCTGCGAGTCCGGAGCCTGTGCTCCGCCATGGGAGAGGCCACAACAGTGACAGGCCCGCGTATCGCAAAAAAAATAATAATAATAGTGATGTATTTATCCTTCTGATGTTTCTTTATGCAAATGTACCTTTATTTTTTCCTTTCTTACTCAAAAAAGCATATTATACATATTCTCCTCCTTCCTCTTAACATTTTAACTACTTACTCTGGATATCCTTCCCTGCCAGAGCACATAAAACTCTTCCTCTATTTTTTTGACAGTATTCCATTGGTAGATATACCAGAGTTGGCTGTTTAATAAGTCCCCCATTGCTAAACACTTGGGTTGTTTTTGGTTAGTTATTATTACAGATAATGCCACAATGAATAATCTTATACCTAAGCAAGTTTACGTTTGTGTGGACAAATCTATGGGATGGATTCCCAGAAGGGGTCTTCTGGGTCGAAGGGTAAATGCATTTCTAATTCTGGTACGTACTGTAGGTTCTGCCACACAGGACTGTGCTGTTTGCACTGTTGACAGCGATATATGGAGGCGTCTGTTTCTTCCTGGCCTCACTCACACAGTGGGATGTCAAACTTTTGAATTTTTCCCAACCGATGAAAGATTCATGTAAGCTTAACATGTATGCACTTGGACTAATTCTCCTTCCTGCATTTCCCTAAGAACATCCTCAGACTTTTCTTTCACATCAGACCCCTTAATTAGCTCCATCTTTTCAAGAGGTTGGCCGTTTTTATATTTCCTTCACTATCGTCACAGTTATGAAAGATTTCTGCCAGGGGTGGTAGATTGAGTAACCATGGTCTCTGTTGGTTATTGCAATAAAATCAATAGCTACAGGTGGCTTGAATTGTTTTAGATGGAATTGACCTCAGGTTAAAAAAAAATAATGTTATTTTGTCACTCTTTGTATCATTACTTTCTAAGCTTAAATATCTTTTATGAAATATTTGTATAAATATTTGCATTTATTTAATATTTAATAAAACAAAGTTAAAATATTTTGTAAACAGAAAGTCCAAGCCTTCTTGAATAAAAGTTGAAATATTAAAAGGAAAAGAAAGGCCTCCATCACAGCCATGTCTTTGGTAGACTCCACCCCCCTCCAGTAGGCTCTCTGTTGTATTGTTTAGGATACAAATGACCCCTGTCATGCTGGGGTACCTTTCAGCCAAGGCATTGGCAGTAGAGAGGCTGCTTCTTCTCTTGTTTTGCCTACTCCTCTGACTGGTCACAAGATTTGTTCATTTAAATGAATTCCTTATTGTAAAAAAAAAAAAAGTTGTCTTATATATGATATAAAGAACTCTAATCAATTAGCGTTAAAATACAAGGCAGAACTGATTCCCCACAGCAGTTTACGCATGGCTGGGGGTGGGGGTGAGCCCGAAGCGGCTGGAGCAGGAGAATTTGGAGGCCGGGAGGCGGTGCGCAGCAGAAGGCTCACCTGTCTGGAATGGAGGAGCTGTTTTCACTTTGGAGATGAGATGCCATATATATGTTTTAAAGGAGTCTTTTATAGCAGATTAATAAGTCTGAATTTCCATCTTTTCCTCCAGCGTGACAGGAGTTTCTGATGACTGTGCAGGACTGTGGGTGTGTGATGGGCATTGAGACAACATGACCTGATTCAGGAGTGCAGTAGTCAGGATTCTCTGTTCCAGAGAAACAGAAATACATATATTCTCTCTATATATTCTGTATTGGTAGGTGTAAAAACCCCATCAGAGGACTCAGTTGAGAATGCCTGGGTCAGCCTCTCATGCTGATGCATCAGACCTAGAGTCCACTTAGATAAACTTTTTCTTTCTCGGAATTAATGACTATTTTGAAAACTTAGATTAAAGACAATGTTTCCATTTTGGTCTGATATTCAATATCTATAGGATGAGTTGGAGGGTCTGGGAGGGAACACGATGTCTGAGGCCACACTATACACCAGGCAAACAGAAGAAATGCAGGAGGGATGGAGTTGCTATGAAGCCATATGTCAATGATAAGGGTACCTGGTGTCAGCACTGTCCTCTGCCATCCTGGGGGAGAAGCATTACTCAGCAAGTTTCCATCAGAGGAACCCCCTTGAAGTAAGATTCCAGGATATAAACAGATTCTTTCCTTTTTCATGTAATGCAGATAATTATACTGTAGCAGAGGGTGGGTGGCCTTCAATTCTGATCAGGAGGACATAGATCAGATCTGGCTCGTTTTCATGAACATTTCCATAAAATTAAATAAGGAAGTTAAAACCCCCCACTAAGGGCTGGAGGTTATGATCGCTTTGCTCCTGAACGAGCTAAAATAAAATTGGAAATGTGGCTGATAATTGCATCATTGCACTGTCCTGGCTGGTGGGTGGCAAGAAGCCAGCAGTCAACTAAAGCCACGGTGAGAATCGACTGAAGGACATCTGTGAGGTGAGAAAGGAAGCCCTACTGAGAAAGGAACTATCTCAGGCTGTGACGATTGCTGAGAAGTACCACAGTGCGTGAAAGAGATAGGATGTCCCAGTGATAACAAGAATCCCCAGAGCAACGAAAATCTGTTGGTAGGTGGGTAGTACTAGGCATTTGTAGCTCAGTTCCATACAGCCTAGAGGAGGAGCAGTTTTTCCCAGCACAAAATAAAAATGGGAAAGTAGAATGTTCTCTCGAATTCACAGCATTTCAGCAATGTATATTTGAGCCTGTAGCAGGGATCTGTATTGTACAATAGTCACTCGCTTATTTGTTACGCAGAATCCATTCATTGTTTTGTTCATGGTAAAGGAAACATCAAGATGGCAAACTTCTGATGAAAATTCAGGTTAATGAATATCACACACACACTCATACACACAATGGAGGAAGTTCTGGAAAAAAATGGAGGCAGTAGGAAATGTATCCTGAAGGCATATAGGTTAAACTTATGCAATTTTACTGTTAGCATTTGCCAAAATCTAGATAATCTAGGAAAATCAGAGAAACAAAAATCAGAGAATCAATAAGCAAGAAATTGTAAAAATGTAGGAATGTGTAACAAAAAGCATTGGAATTTGTTTCTTTGGGTGAACCTGCCTTTCCTTTGTCTCCAGCCTTTATGAGATCACACAGATGGGGGCATCCCAGCAACACCATGACAAGGAAATAACACAAATGACTGGAATACTGCAGCACAATTCTGACACTAGTCACCCGGAGTTAGCATTAGACTCCCAGGTTAAGGGCACAGTCCTCAACAAGACAACCCTCACTTCAGATGCCAGTCACAAGTTTGGGGGTCCCCAGGCCACTTGCTTCAAATGGCTACACATCTGGGGAGTTCCAATGACACCCCCTCAGGTTTGATAATTTGCTAGGACAACTCATAGAACTCAGGAAAATGTCATACTTGCAATTACAGTAAAGGATACAAATCAGGAGGACCAGCCAAATGAAAAGACACATAGGGCAAAGCCTGGGAGGGTCCGAAACACAGAGCTGCCATGTGCTCTCCCTGTGGAATCAGGGAGCATCACCTTCCCCACACATCCTTGTGCTCACCAACCAGGAAGCTCCACCAAACTTCAGTGTCCAGGGTTTTCTTCTGTAGGCATGACTGATTGAATCATTGGCCCCATGATTGAATTCAATATCCAGGTCCCCTTCCATCCCTGGAGGTTGGCATGGCTCAAAGCCCCAACCCTTTAATCACATGGTTGAGTTTTCTGATGACCAGCCTTTCATCCAAAGTCATCTCATTGGCACGAACTCAGGTGTGATCCAAGGGACTCATGAATAATAAAGATACTCCTATTACTGAAGAAATGCCAAGGAATTGGGGTCTTTTCCAGGACCCAGGGACAAAGGGCAAATTCTTTACTGTACAATAGGGACATATAATATAGTTGGCCCTCCATATCTTCGAGTTCTGCATCCGCAGATTCAACCAACTGCGGACCGTGTGCTATGTTTACCACCTGAGGTTGGTTGAATTTGCCGATGTGGAACTGGCAAATACAGAGAGCTGACTATGGGATTTGAGCATCGCCAGATTTTGGTATTCCTTGTGGGTCCTGGAACCAATCCCCTGCAGCTACTGAGATATGACTATATTATAAAATAGAGATGAGAAATCCTGACATATCTTGAGAAGTCTATCACAAGAGCTTAAGTATTTACCAAGTGCATTATGAAAAGAAATCAGCCAAGTGCAGTGTCTTATCATGGAAGCATAGGATCCAAGCATCCAGTTATTGTAGGAATTGAAATTGGTTGTAATAAAGGCTCAGGCATTGTAAAGGAATTAGTATTACAAAAGATGAGAGAAGTTGAAGACTATGTCAAGATGCAAAAACGAAAGATTTGTCACAATTTACTTATCTTTTGCTTTCTCTTAGGGATAGAACAAGACTAAAGATTAACCCAGGAAGCATATAGTAAAGTTGGCTTCCTCCCTTGTACAATTCCACATTAATATTCATATGGAATTGATTTTGAGTAGAGAGAGACAATCCTAATCATTAATGTATTTCATATGGTTAGAACCAATGTACCATTTATGTAATGTAATAAAGCTTTCTTTTCCCTCTAGCTTGAAATGCATATTTTACCGTACACCTGTTGACCTAAAACAGACTGCGAGGTACTTCTCCAGCAAAAATAAGTTTACTCTGGATCAGCAAAAAACTGCAATTCAGAGCCTGTAACCACAGCAAGAGGAGAGCAAGTCCCTGCACAAGAAGGGGAGGAAAACCTCTTTTAAAAAGGGGAAAAGTAAATTGGGAGGGCTATAGTAAACAGTCCACTGGAGGAATTGAGAGTTCAAAGTATAGTGGCTTGTCATTGGTTGAGTTGTGACAGCCTCTCATTGGCTGAGCTCTTGCCAGGAAGAAGAGGAAGTCTTTCTTTTTCCTGTTGGGCTTTGCTATTGTCACAGGGTGTGAGAGCTCCCCCTTCTGGCCTCCTGACTATTTTAATTGAAGTTTCCGTTTATCAATTTTTTTTTTTTTTTTTTTTTTGCGGTACGCGGGCCTCTCACCGCTGCGGCCTCTCCCGTTGCGGAGCAACAGGCTCCGGACGCGCAGGCCCAGCGGCCATGGCTCACGGGCCCAGCTGCTCCGCGGCACGTGGGATCCTCCCGGACCGGGGCATGAACCCGCGTCCCCTGCATCGGCAGGCGGACTCCCAACCACTGCGCCACCAGGGAAGGGAAGCCCTCAATTTTTATATACCAAATTCTTATATACAACTTAGGTCTCTTTCTGGGCTTTACGTTCTGTTTCATTGATTAAGCTGTTTTAGTACCAGCAACACTTGATTTTAATTATTGGGTCTTTCCATTACATTTTAACATCTAGTAGGTCTGATACCCTTTCATTCTTTTTCTTTTCCCCAAAAAATCTCTTGAAAATTTATTACATTAAAAATCCTATTATTATTGTAATTACCTTATATTCATAGATAACTTGGGAAAATTGATATATTTACAATAAGGAGGATTCACATTCAAGAATAGGGGTATTTGCATTAATGTTTATGGTCCTTCAAAAACATTTGTAATCTTCTTTCCAGGGATGTGAATGGATGTGTTTCTTTTGAGTGTGTTTCTTAAGTATTTTCTATATCAATATTGTGAATGTGAATTTTCTAATTATATATTCCAACAGGCTGTTGCTGATAAATAGAAAATCTATTGCTTTTATATATCATTTTGCAATTGTCCACGTATCTGCCCTTAATAGTTTTACAGTTGATACTCTTTGATTTTTTAGGAAGATAATCAAGTCTGCAAGTAAGAATACTTTGATCTTTTCCTCCTTTCCAATATATCCAATATATATTTAAGCTCTTTACTTTTATATTATCTTATTGTATTGGATATGATTGTCTAGGAAGTGTAAATAATAGTTAATGATAGTGGCCATAGTGGGAAATTTGCCTAATCATAGGAACGTTTCAGTATGTGTTATGTTGTTTGTTGATTCTTTAGCATGATAAGGAAGTATCTTTCTATTCTTAGGTTCTAAGAATTCTTTTTTTATATACTTATAGGATTAATTGTTCAATTTTATTAACTATCAGTAATCTAGATGATCATGTGGTTTATCTCCTTTGGCTTACAGGTGTGACAAATTTGTATATATTTAAAAATATTAAGCTATCTTTGAACTCTTGGTTAAAATATCTCATACTAAAATTTCATCTTCTGGATCGAGACTCTGGAAACCTTAAAATTTCTTCCAGAAATTCTATATATCCAGTCAGCTCCCAGAAAACCTCCTATAACTAACCTCTCAAAAAGAAGACATTTTTTTCCCCTTTGTTCTTAGTCCAATATCAAAGGAAACCTCCAAATTCCAAGTAGGTCAGGCTACTAATACACACAAATCAATTCTGATAAAATCATCATACAATAAGTGACTGTTGTTTACTAAGTGATTACTCGGTGCCAGGCATTGGATTAAGATAAATATTTTACTTAAGCCTTAAAATTACCCTTAGTTTCTCATCAAAAGTATACTGTAGTTGAGACAGGAGGGGAGGGGACAGAGCACAACCTTTAAAAGAATGACATAGCCATTGAAGATATGACAAAAATTGGTTAGAACCTAGTAGGCCCAAGATGGCAGCAAGATTCACCTTCCAATAGACCTTGAGCCTCATTATAAGCTCACTGTAATACACTAGGATGCTAAATGGAGTAGGACCCTATGGCCCTTCCCCCACACCCACTCCTACCCCATGTCCTCAGTCTGCCTTTTGTCTGTAGAAAAACTTTAGCCAAAGAATAAGTTTAATCAGAGAAGTGAGAAAAATGAAGAAGCAAAGGAAAGTAGTCAAACAGGACAAAACACTAATAGTTTAGTCATTAAGCAAAGTCAAGGACTTTTAGTTCCTCCTCAAGGGCTATAGGTAATATTCTGAGCCATATTCTTTGAGCTGTCTTGTAAATACTGAAAACCCCACCAGGGAGAAGAATTTAACTACATGATGACCAGACTGTAGCCATGACATATGTGGCCACAATTCCAAGAACTGGCCTCGAGGAAATGGGAACAACCGACCCTGGAACTGAAGATTAACTGTACCTAAAACAATCAGGATGACGCAGGTCAGACCAGCGATGACCGATTTCAAGACGACGGTCAGAGCTGACGGTGCTGTGTCTGCGTGGAGCCCCCTCCCTCCACCTATAAAAGCTCTTGCCGGGACTTCCCTGGCAGTGCAGCAGTTAAGACTCTGAGCTCCCAATGCAGGGGGCCCGGGTTCGATCCCTGGTCAGGGAACTAGACCCCACACGCATGCTGCAACTAAGAGTTCACATGCCACAACTAAGACCCAGCACGACCAAATAAATAAATGAAAAGAAAAAAAAAAGATAATGAAAACACAACAGGCTGAAATTGGACATGGCTAAAGCAATACTTAGACCAACAGAACAAACTCAAAGAAGCAAGAAAGAATGAAACACTAAGATGAAATAGAGAACAACAACTTATATAATAGAGAATATTAACAAAATCCAAAAGCTGGTTTGTTGAAGTTTCTTAAGATAGACCATTACCTAACCAACAAGAAAAAAAGAGAAAAGTTACCAAAAAAGTAAAGCTTAAAAAAAAAAAAGCTCTTGCCCACTGATGGGGGAGGGGGTTGGCCTTTGGGCAGGAGTCTGCCCCTCAACCCCCTGCCCTCGTTGTCAGCCTCCGAAATAAAGCAAACTTTCCTTTCCACCAACATTGCCCCTCTAGTATTGGCTTTAGAGAGGCAAGCAGCCCAGCCGGACCCCACTTTTGGCAACAAAATGACACACCCAGAGGTGCTATGACAGTTCCAAGGCCAACCATAAAAGGCCAAAGAGTGGCCCAATTCCTGGAAATCCCTGCCCCTTCTCCAAATAGTTGGAATATTCCTCCCACTCATTAGCCAATGAAATTACCCAGCCCATAAAAACTAAGCACCCCATATTTCCGGGCCATGCGCACCTCCTGAGACAGACCGCATTCTGTCTGTGGAATGTGTACCCCTGCTTTCATTTTACTATGGCTCTGTTCTTGAATTCTTTCCTGCCTGAAGCCAAGGACCCTCACTTGGTGGCCCTTCCCAGGAACTTGCCGGAGACCTGGGACATGACCATCCTCTCGTGCCCCATTTTCCTGCAGATGCTTTACAAAAAATATTAATAAATCTACTTACCTATCACTTTGCCTCTCGCTGAATTCCTTCTGTGCCAAGACATAAAGAACCTGAGCTTCATTAAGTCCTGAGACGAGCTGTGTTAAAAAAAAAAAAAACTCTGCTTACAATGATAATTTTCAAACCTACACAAATGTAATGACAAGAGCATAGTGAGTCTTCTTGTATCTGTCGCAAAGCTTCAACAACTGACAAAATTTGGTCATACTCATTTAATCTACCCAGACCACATTTTCCCCCCTGGGGATCTTTTAAAACAGATTCCAAACATTGTACCATTTCATTTATAAATTCTTCAACATTATACCCAACTCATATTGAGTCCCTGCAAGCTGACAGCATAATGCTAAAGCGCAATTCATTATAAGAGATTCTTTTTTTAAAAAATAAATAAATTTATTTATTTTGGGCTGCATGCGGGCTTTCTCCAGTTGCGGCGAGCGGGGGCTACTCTTGGTTGTAGTGCTGGGGCTTCTCATTGCGGGGGCTTCTCTTGTTACTGAGCACGGGCTCTAGGCTCGCGGGCTTCAGTAGTTGTGGCTCGCAGGGTCTAGAGCGCAGGCTCAGGAGTTGTGGCGCAGGGGCTTAGTTGCTCCGCGGCACGTGGGATCTTCCCAGACCAGGGATCAAACCTGTGTCCCCTGCGCCACCAGGGAAGTTCCTACTAGAGATTCTATAAAGGTTTAAAGCAATGCAATCCAAATTCACAGGGCAGTGAATGTAATTACACAATCTACAGAACTGGAGGAACTACATACTCTTCGAAGAATCCTACATGGACTTTGTTTCACTTAACTGAGTTTCTGATAAGAATTGGGAGGGAGGGAGTGATGTTCAAGGTTATGTATTCTGGCAAAAACTTAAGCGTGCAAATTATTCTTGTTGGTTAAGAGAGATCCACTAAGCAGAAAGTAGACTTAGTATCCTTGTAGAGAAATTATATAGCCTAACCAGAATTCATAACACCTAGTCACTGCACAGGCAAGTGACTTGAGCTCTTCGCAGGATTCTCTGAGATGAACTGTCTTTTATCAGAATGGTGTCTCTTAAAAGTGGACAGCCAGAGTGAAAGAAGCCACATCCCATCTACCCCCAAAGTACCTTCTTATGATTTCATTTATATCAAAGTCTATTAACCTATAGCGACAGCAAGTAGGACAGTGGTTGTTTGGGAATGGGGGTGGGGAGGGGGAGGAGAAAGGGAATTACATAGAACAAGAGAAAACTTTGTGGGATTGTGATGATGGTTTCACGGGTGTATACGTTTGACAAAACTTATTGAAGTCCACCCTTTAAATCTGTGCAGTTTATTTTTTGTCAATTATACCTTCATAAATATATTTTTTAAAGCGAATAGCCAAGGGATTTCCCTGGTGGTCCAGTGGTTAAGACTCCACGCTCCCAATGCTAGGGGCCCAGGTTCTATCCCTGGTCAGGGAACTAGATCTCGCATGCCGCAACGAAGATCCCGCATGCGGCAACTAAGAAATGGCGCAAAAAAAAAAAAAAAGAATAGGGACTTCCCTGGTGGTCCAGTGGTTAAGAATCTGACTGCCACTGCAGGGGATATGGGTTTGAGCCCTGGTCAGGGAACTAGATCTCGCATGGCGCAACGAAGATCCCGCATGCGGCAACTAAGAAATGGCGCAAAAAAAAAAAAAAAGAATAGGGACTTCCCTGGTGGTCCAGTGGTTAAGAATCTGACTGCCACTGCAGGGGATATGGGTTTGAGCCCTGGTCCGGTAAGATCTCACATGCCGCGAAGCAACTAAGCCCGTGCGCCACAACTACTGAGCCTGCGCTCTAGAGCCTGTGAGCCACAACTACTGGAGCCCGCGTGCCTAGAGCCTGTGCTCCGCAACAAGAGAAGCCACCGCAATGAGAAGCCCGTGCACCGCAACGAAGAGTAGCCCCTGCTCAATGCAACTAGAGAAAGCCCGCGCAGCAACGGAGACCCAATGCAGCCAAAAATAAATAATAAATAAATAAATATATATATTAAAAAAAAAAAGAATAGCCAAAGGGCAGAGTAGTGGAAAGTAGATGCCATTTCAAGATGCTCCAGGTCCGGATCACAAGGGTAACTCACAATAAGAAGAGACAGGAGTCTGAGAGCTGACATCCATGAGCCCACAAATTAAGGAAATGATGCACTCTTTGGGTTCATAAACTGCTCTTTGGTTATAGAGTCCTAAGCAGCCAGTTGGTTGAGTCAAGGGTGGAGATGTGAGCCCTGCTGGCTCAAAAGACTACCCTGGAGATATAGTCCTTGCCTCCAAGGCTTTCCCAGGTGTTCTGCGAGCAGTCTGATAAAGCTGCCAGCTTCTTAAAGCAACAGGACATTTTTTGTGTACCTGGACCTTGTCATGCTCAGGTGAAGCTGAGAACACGGTGTGTTTGTTTCTGGCTTGGTATCTAAATATAGAAGCTAAAAAAAAAAAAACCCCAAACGGGCATGGGAATTATCTGGTACCCAAATCCCACCAAGAATTGCATTGGGTGTCTAGTGGAATTTAGCCATCAGGCGGGAGAAGATGCCAGCCAGTCACTACGATCTAGAATTTTGCTGTCAGCTCGGGACTCCAACCTGGACAACTGAAAGTTCAGGAAGGATTGACCAATTTTTGTATGACAAATTGGTCCAAGTAGTGGCTCAATGCACGTGGGTAGAGGGAAGGCTGCTCTTGCTGGTTTCTACCTACTTACCTAACAGGCTGCTTCAGAGGAAGCACACCCCATTGACAAGGCCAGGTGTTTCCATTACTAGAGTCTTGCCCCTTCATGCTTTGCAGTCCCATCTCAAGTCCTTCATTTCTCCCACTGGGAAACATTGGGGTTGCCCAGGGTTGGCATGGGTTGCCCAATCCTACCTGTCCTGAGCTTCTTCCTCATGCCTGAGGGGCTTGAGGCTGTCCTGAGAAATGCAGAAGACTACTGCTGCATCCTCCACCTTTGGAGGATGGTTGAGGTACCAGTCTAGACTTGAGCCAGTCCTCAGGGGCTGACTAGAAGGGGTATCTTACCCTAGACAATGTAAGTTGGAAGGGCTGGAAGGGTGGGCCCCAGATAAGGCCTGGGAGAGAGCTGAGAGTCAAGCCAGGGAGCCCGAGTTCCCATGCAAATCTAGGATAGTAGAAGGAGCTCAGTCAGGACCAACCAGGAGAGGAGCAATTTGGGGCTTGTGCCACTATATCTACAGGCCATCAGAGCATCAGTCATCAGGGGGGAAAGCTGGTTTAGAGCTACAGAGGCAGGGTGAGCCCCACTCACACTCCTGCTGCTGGGCTGTGGCTCCCTTAGAGTCACCAGGGGAAGACTCTGAAGAGTTCTGGGCACTTGGGGTGGGGGGCTGTTTCATAAAACCCATACCATTGGGTCACAATTTCCCATGGCCCTCGTATTTGGTGATGGCCGTGATGCTTGATCCTAAAAAGATCCTGGTGGCTCCTACTAATGGCCGTCTGGTATTTCTGTATCTCTCAGCAGATCATTATTTTCTCTGTCACTGGGAGTTGTTCATGGCATTGTTTCACTTTGCCAGGAAAAGCCTGACCACAACAGTTATTAGACAGTGGGTCCAGTGCTCCCCTTGTGGGGCTGATGCCCCATTAGTCATGGCAGACTTTTTTTTTCTTCCTTGACATAGATTTTTACTTATTTTTCTTTTTATTGGGGTATAGTTGCTTTACAATATTGTGTTAGTTCATACGTACAGCAAAGTGAATCAGCTATACATATACATATATCCCCTCTTTTTGGATTTCCTTCTCATTTAGGTCACCACAGAGCATTGAATAGAGTTCCCTGTGCTATACAGTAGTGGCAGACTTTAAAGCCACTGCCTGGATGCTGCTCTGAGGGTCCTCAGCCTTACTGAGCACTACACCCCTGGCCCAAGTTCCTGATCATTCTTGCAAATGTTCTAGGCTTCCTCTTTTTGTTCTCTCTTCCTTGGTGTCACTAATCATGGGAGATGGGTGGACTGCTCCTGTCCACTGCTCCTGACTTGAGGGGGTGAGCTGGAACTGCCGTCTCTTCATGTGACCCCCTGAGGGAGATCTCTAACACTTACACATGGATATTCTCCTTTGCATTCTAACATTTGCTATGAAACTTACTGGCATGGTTCTGGAGCTCTCCACAATTCTAAACCCTGTGTAGGTGCCACCGCAAACATCCTGCCCCAGAGCCCAGTCTGCATGGATGCCAGGGACATTGCTGGTGCAGGACCTATAAGCTTTGTACCAGCCTCCTTCTCTTTCTCCTTTCATGACTCTGTTAGTCCTCCAGTGTATCAGGGAAAGTCCCAGCCAGCATATTAAATGGCTAATTCTCTAGACCTGGCACAAGACTACGAGAAATCATCTTTGGTCCAAAGGCTTTGGATATCTGGTGACTCGTTATAACCATTACATTGGTACAACTATATACTGAGTAAGAAAAATCATGGGGCATAATGGTGGAGACCACCAGCTACACACCAAACCCCACTCTTCTTGGGGTACACATACTACATTTCCCAGACACCCTTCTAAACAGGTTTGGTCACATGACCAAGGTATCTCCAACGGAGACCAAGTTACCTCCAGTGGAATGTGAGCAGAAGTGTACATACCAAACTCCAGGCCTGGTCTATTAAAAACCTCCCGTGTTCCTCCTCCTTTCTCTTCCCCCTTCTTCTGGCTGATTGGCAGCTTGACACCAAAGGTGACCTTGTAAGCCATAAATTGAAATTGGCAAAGCCACTATCAATCCAAGTTCCTGATAGACCATCAGGAGGAGAGCTGCTCTTGGAATGCAAACCTCAGCGGTGTTATATAAGAAATAAACTTGTGTTATGTGAAGGCCCGAAACTTGTGTGTGTGTGTGTGGTGTGTGTGTGTGTGTGTGTGTGTGTGTTTTAATTACCACAGCCTAGCCTACTCTAACTAATAGAAGGTGAGATCAGGAAGCAATTTTATTTTCATTTCTCTTTGTCCCTTTAAGCCCATTTTGTGGGACCCATTCTCCTTCTGCTCCTTGATGGACATTTAAAACAGGTTCCATGACCTTCTGGTCATTGTATGTAATCAAAGTTCACCTGGTCTAATTTCCTCAAAAGTTTAGTAATTAAATGGTCTGGTTTCGTGTAAAGGTAAAACTTCAAACTTTATTTAAACTCAAGGCTTCTTCCCTTTCTTTGTGCCATATACAGACCAGCTGCCTTCACTGGGAATTGAAGTGTGCAGTGATCTCTCATTTCCCATTTCTTGCTTTGTGGCAGAAACTGCTATTGTCCCCCAATATTCATTCACCTCTTCTTCCTTACTAATAAAACTCCCAAATTTTTAGTGGACTTGTAGCCACCCTGAATAAAGACTACATTTCCCAGCATCCCTTGAAGCTATGTGTGACCATGTGACTAACTTCTGGGCAAAAGGGTCTGAGTGAAGTGAGTGAGGAACTTTTTGATACTGCTCTGGATGGCCGGGATGGTGCTCCAATTCCCCTTTCCCTCTTCCTGCTGGCTGGAATAAGGACCCAGCGGATGCGGAGATGGGTCATTTCAACCTTTCAGGTGAGAGCAGCATTCCAGGGAAGGGCAAAACAGCAAGACAGAAGGACCCAGGGTCCCCAACATGGTGGAATTACCATATCCAGCTCAGGAGTCCTTATGCTGGAACTATTCCATGAGAAATACTTTAACTTTTGTCTCTTTTTAACATAGAGTTTTTTCCCCCAGCAGCTGCTCCTGTATACTTACTATACAGGCCATCCTTTATGGGTGCTTCTGTCTTTCCTCCATCATCTTGCTAACTCAACTTGGACCTTGGACCCCAACAGGGTTGGAGTGGTGAGAGGGAGAGGCCAAAAGGTGCCAGGGGAGGATTTATTTGGCTAGAACTCCTGTGAGATGGCATAAGTCATCCCTGGGTCTTTAGGAATAGGTGATCCTTCCTTTCATTAGGCACTTTTGTGGATACTTTTGGAGACAACTCCTTCCCTTTGCTAAGATTTCTCACTCCCTGATTGTTCGATGTGGTCAAATGCCCTGCTTAGGCTAGTCAACTATATTTCTTTCTCCAGCCTCTACAAGTCTGGCAGGACTCTCTTAAGCTCACCAATCCCTCCAGGTGACACTTTTGGACAGGATCTAACATCACCCTGCGTCAGGCCCCACATCTGGTCCATAGGAAATGTCATAAATCCAGTGCTGGTATCTGGGAAGGCTGGCAGCCTCTCAGCCCAGCAGCCTCTCTTGTTCCACCATCAGGGCAGCTAGCCAATTTGGTTTTTGATTTTCAGAATGAGCCAGCCACCAGCTCTCCCAGTCCTCCACATTGCAGGGAACACACAGTAAACTCTCTGAAGGATACTATGAAGCCCCTTTCCCTGGGCTTGAAGGAAAAGAAATGCCTGCCTCAGATTTCCTCAAGAGGCTGAATAGTTACCCTGTTCCTACTCCCATCTATGGTCCCACCTTTATGGGGACATTCCCAGGCTTGGCACTGTAAAGGTGCTCTGGCACCGTCCCTCATGATTCTCCTCTTGAGAAAGAGATTCAAACTCTTTAGAAGTCATTTCTCTTGAATAAGAGCTCATTTGTCTCGTCTGTTTGCTTTCCAAATACCAACCTCACCCACTTACCTCATATCTTCCAGGGCATCACAGAGGAATTAACATGCCCAGAAGCTCTAGTGAAACTGCATTCTATTCTCCTTCTGTTTGAACTTCCAGTCTACCTTACCCAAGGCCACCTGCAGTGACTCCACCAGAGCCACTGTCACTGCCACTATCCCCAACAGAACAAGGGGCTCTCACCCCAGAGGTAGTAATTAGTCTGTGGTGCAAGTAGTATCTCAAGGTTGAGTTCAAAAATGTAACCTGAGTTTCCCTGGGTCTCACTAGCCTGCAAGGACATGCAGATGGGGTCATCTTAAGGTAAGAACCCAAATTTTAGCGTCTCTTCCCAACCCCTGCAAAGTCCCCTTCTCTGCCGAAGTATTTCTAGGGATCTGAGGGAAGTCTCACATGTGCTCATAAATTTAGCCATCCAGGGATATTGTAACTGTCTCCATCTCCTGCTGAGCATCACACGCACTGAACTGGAACCCTCGAGACACCAAATCTGCAGGGTGTCTATGCCCAGTGGTCAGATGCCTTTCCTCTCTTTTGTGATCCATTTCATTAGTGGGGCATCCAAGCAATGCCTGTAGGCCCCAGGGTCTTGCAGAGCTTGTAGGACCACAGCTTCCGGATTGACATTCAGCCTTCTTCATGACTGGGATGGAGGCAGGACTGGACTAGGGATGGTGGCAAACAACATCCACTTACTCTTTTAGTCAATAGATATTTCCTGAATTCCTCTTCCATGCTAGTCACACGGTGAACAAGATAAATGTGGTCTCTGCAACCAAGGAGTTTACAGCCTGATGCAAGACCAAAAACCAAACCAAACACACACACACACACACACACACACACACACCCACAGAGCCAGAAAAGGCAGTTAAAATTTAATGTTCAAGACTTTGTTATTATTGGGTCAAGTTCATTGTACTTGGCTACTGCTTCTGCCTGGGTGAGTTCTGTGCATGAAGCCTGTCAACCTTCAGGCAAATAGACGCTGACAGCCAGACAGCCGGCCTTACCTAGGGCAGCACCACCCCTCCTCACCATGCTGCTACAGGGATCCACTGGGGCCCAGGGCTGGAGGTTAACCCTTACTGTGCTGCAAGTGTCTGATTTTTTTTTTTTTTTTTTTACACTCAGCGACAACCAAAGGAAAACACTTATGGCACCTCCCCCATCCCACACCATGGTTTCCAAACTTTCCATTCCCTGCAGCAAAACTGGTTAAGAGACTGGACAGGCCACTGTGATAACTTCAAAAATATAAGAGGAGGCCAGGGATCTGTTAATCCTGGGGTAAGAGGGGTCAGGCCAGTGCAGACCAGACATGGGGAGGTGAAAAACTTTGAGAGAAGGTAAAGGGAAGGGCTATTTGTGGAGAGAGAGGGGTTGGGTTGAAGAAGGAGGTATTGGAGGAATGGAGGGCAGTCTTGGAAGCCCATCTTCTGCTGGTCTAGGGAACCAGAGATGAGAGGGAGAAAACCTGGAAATGAACCTGGAAACTAAAATTCCAAAATACACAAAAAGTAACACTGAGGAAGGCAGCCAGCAACACCAACACTCCAGAGACAGATTCATGCTGGATGAAGTGAAAAGAACAGAACAACAAGAAAGACACTTTAGTATCCTCCAAGAGATGACTGAACATATAATGTTCATTAAAAGAAAACAGCAATTAGGAAATAAAAACCAGCAGAAAGGTGCCATCGCTAAACAACTGAAGAATAATATAATTCAATAAATGGTTTGGGAGAAATGATTATTTGGGAAAATACATACATGTAAAACATCTAATGTAACAAAAATCCAAATATTTTCTATTATCTGAAAAGAAGAGGATGTTCTAAGCTGGCTAAAAGAATAAAATGGTCCAATAAAAGAAAGGAATAGACTGATAAATTTAACCACAATTTTGTTTTCATTTTTATAGTTAATGGAAAAAAATTAAAAGCAAACAAATAAATTAAGAAAATATTGGCCATTCTGTATGTAAGGACACAGGCTCTGAATCCAGACTCCTTAGGTAGGACCTTGGGTAAGTTCATTGACCTCTCCATGTTTCTGTTTCTTCTATAAAATAATAATTGCACCTGCCTCGCGGTGGGTCAGGATTAAGCGAGTTACTAAGTTACTACATGTAAATCTCTTAGAACAGTAGTTGACACATGGAAAGCAGTCAATAGCTATTTCTATTTTATTTTGTACCATGTAAGAAATTCAGACACAAACAATTCACAACAGAGAAACCATAAATAACAATTTAGTGAAAAGTTCAACTTCACTAATAATGAAAGAAAATTAAAACAATTCAAATTTTACCTTTCTAGTTGGTAAAGACTTTAAGATGACAATAGAATATTCCTTCTCTAACCATGGGGGTTATGTTCCAAAAAACCTCCTTGGATGAAAACATTGTGATAAAGGAATTTAGGACTTTATGCAAAGTTAGGGGTAGGAGAGATCAAAACCTTTAGTAAACCTATGTCCTAAAAAGGTTTTATGCCACCTCACCATTAGGATAGCTACTATCAAAACAGAAAATAACAAGTGTTGGCAAAGATATGAAGCAATTAGAACCCTTGGGCACTTTTGGCGGGAATGTAAAATAGTGGAGCCACTACGGGAAACAGTGTAGTGGTTCCTTAAGAAATTAAAAACAGAATTACTATATGATCCAGCAATTCCACTTTTGGGGATATACCCAAAATAATTGAAAGCAGAGTCTCAGAGAGATATTTATACACCCATGTTCATAGCAGCATTATTCTCAATAGCCAAAAGATGAAAGCAACCCAAGAGTCCATCAGTGAATGAATGAATAATCAGAACGTGGTCTATATATAAAATGAAATATTATTCAACTTGAAAGGAAATTCTAATGCATGCTACAACATGGATGAACCTTGAGTATATTATGTTCAGTGAAATAAGCTGCCACAAAAACGTAAGATTCCACTTATAAGAAGTAGTCAAGGGCTTCCCAGGTGGTGCAGTGGTTAAGAATCCACCTGCCAGTGCAGGGGACACATGTTCGAGCCTTGGTCCGAGAAGATCCTACATGCTGCAGAGCAGCTAGGCCCGTGCACCACAACTACTGAGCCTGTGCTCTAGAGCCCGCGAACCACAACTACTCAGCCCGTGCGCCTAGAGCCCGAGCTCCGCAACAAGAAGCCTGTGCACTGCAACGAAGAGTAGCCCCTGCTCGCCACAACTAGAGAAAGCCCACGCGCAGCAACGAAGACCCAACAGAGCCAAAAAGAAAGGAAGAAAGAAAGTCAAGGCACTTCCCTGGCAGTCCAGTGGTTAAGACTCCGTGCTTCCACTGCAGGGGGCGCGGGTTTGATCCCTGGTCGGGGAACTAAGATCTTACACGTTGCGTGGCACAGCCAAAAAAATAAATAAAAGTAAAAAAAATAAAATTAGAAAAGGAAAATAGTCAAAGTTGTAGAGACAGAAAGTAGGATGGTGGTTACCAGGGGCTAGGGGAAGTGGGAATGGGGAGTTGTTGTTTCATGGGTACAGAGCTTGTCATGCAAGATGAAGGGAGTTCTGGAGATGGATGGTGGTGATGGCTGCACAGCAACGTGAATGTACTTAACACTACTGAACTGGACCCTTAAAAATGGTAAAAATGGTAAATTTCATACTATGTGCATTTTACCACAATTTTTTTTAATTTTAAGATTTGTGTTTTATGTTAAAAAATATTCTTGGGCTTCCCTGGTGGTGCAGTGGTTGAGAATCTGCCTGCCAATGCAGGGGACATGGGTTCGAGCCCTGGTCTGGGAAAATCCCACATGCCGCAGAGCAACTAAGCCCGCACACCACAGCTACTGAGCCTGCGCATCTGGAGCCTGTGCTCTGCAACAAGAGAAGGCCGCGACAGCGAGAGGCCCGCGTACCGCGATGAAGAGTGGACCCCGCTCACCGCAACTAGAGAAAGCCCTCGCACAGAAACGAAGACCCAACACAGCCAAAAATAAATAAATAAATTCATTAAAAAAATATATATATATCTTTTAAAATATATATTCTTTATTTTTACTAAAATAAACTTATAAAGAGATGATCAATTTTACAAAACTTAGATTGGTAACTGCTGACTGAACAATGATTGTCCATTAACCCTTCTTTACTGGAGAGCAGCCTCCAAAGGCATCTCTCTCCTGCAGTTTCAATGAGATGTTTGCAAATTAGTTCTAGTTTATTACCACTAATGGGCCTATGAGGAGGGATTTTGTTTGCACACAGTTCTCCATCTAACACTCAGCGCCTTTCCAATTATCAGTAGGAATATGTAATGTACTGCAATTATGTAATGCAGTTATGAAACAGAGAAAAAATGTGGTCTAGACAGGATGTACTATCATGGTCACGGCAGGAAGAGAAACTTGTGCACTGCCCTGGAATAGCTCATGGTCCCAGCCCTGGGATTCTGATTCACTGGAGGGGGTGTGGCCTAGGCACAGGTGTGTGGAAAGGGCCTGGCTGGCTCTAATGTGCCCCTGTGGAAGGGGTGGGACAAGGGAAGGGAGACTTGGCTTCTACTTGGGCTCCTCCCCCAACTTTCAGCTCAGCCGTAGATGAGGGTTTCCATTTCCTGAGTTTTAATGCCTTCCTTTTGCTATAAAGTGAAAGAGTTGGACTGAAGTGGGGTCTTCATTCCATGGCAAGGCAACACGGTATGTGAGGAAAGAACACAGTCATCTTCCTCACTCTCCCCTTACATCATCCTTCCTGCCTTGAAATCTGTGTCCCGTCTGTCCCTACCTGCCCCTTGGTGGCTGTCTTCATTCAAACGTTCAACACTGCTCACTGAAACAGTTTCAACAGCCTCCCAACTAATTTTCCAGACACCAATCTTGATCCTCCCCAACCCACCCCGACCCTGCCTCTGGTAGCATCCTTCACTGTGGATGAAATTTCTGGCTTCATCACAAGGGTGTGTTTGCTCGGCCTTATACACCATTTTATCAGGTCATCAAGATCTTAGCAATCGCCAGGGAGCCGTTTACATTTTTGCAACATGGTTCCCATTATGCTGCTTTCTCCTCCTGTCTTCAGCAAACCCTCCGTGTTGTCCTCTGTATAAGAAATGAGCCAATGGGAGTTCTCTGGTGGTCTAGTGGTTAGGATTCAGTACTTTCACTGCTATGGCCCGGGTTCAATCCCTGGTCGGGGAACTGAGATCCCCAAGCAGTGTGGCGAGGCTAAAATAAAGAAGGAAATGAGCCAGGACGTTATGCTGCAGGTTTGCCATTTTGACTTATTCCTCACAGTCAGCAGAGTTCTAAAGGAATTCTGCTTTTGCTGGGAGTTGTGTCTCCGTCCACACATCCGGGCATTGGGTGTTCCCTGGGGCCTCAGTCAAAGTGCCTCTCTTGGGATTTCCACGTTGCCCTTGTGGGGCTAAAAAACAAACTTAGAAAGCTCCTTGAAGGCTGGAAGTTCGTCTCATTTACCATTTATTCCCAACCCCTACATAGTACCTGGGATATTTATTGAATGAATGACTCCTCCATCTAAGATAAATATTAGAAAAAGTCCTTTAAAATTCCCCAGGGTCAAAAACGTTAGAAGCACAAAACAAGCACTGAATGTTCTTACTTTTCTCAGTTCCCTCTTGTCATAACCGCTGTCATGTCTCCTCCTCCCACCTCCTCAGCTTCAAAAACCCACAGCAGACTCTTGGGCACGCCTTACCTCGGACTCCATACCCCTCAAGCGCCAAATCACATCCAGATGCAACCAAATGGGACAGCCTAATACTCAGGGATCAACTCTACTTGGCCTCAGACTCCCACAGAACGCTTAGCAATTCTCATCACAGAATGGGATGCATATTTTAGTCCAATAATGTTAATATTAGCACTAATTCCTCATCGATCTCTTCATCCACTCAGAAATTCAATGGCTCAATAGCGAGGAGTTTGGAGCAAAGGTAAGTACATGTTAGATGTGGGTAAAGACAACCCACTTCCAATTCTTACTCCCAGGGAACTTTCTATACACAAGCAGGGAAGAAAAATCCAGAACTAAATAGGGTCAGGAGGTCCATCTTAGGAGTTTTAAGATTGAGAAAGGGATTTAAAAAAAAAAAAAAAAGAAAGGGATTTGCCTGTATCTTGATGATGTGAAAACCATATCAAAATATCAGCTGTCACTTAGAAAGGAGATAGCCCCAAGTCCTGGGCGGCAGGTGCCTGGGAGGGGGTAACTAGTGCACACCCAGAGACTTGGTGCTGTTTATATTTGGCCTTGAAAACCTTCAGAACCAACCTTCCTCAGGGTTTTCTGTGAAGGTAAAAAGTCTCCTCAACTCCCAAATAGCACCTAAAGGAGATGTGTCCTTGCCCCACTTGCTCCAGGTGAGGAAAGGATCTCGTGAAGAGCACCCCAGTGAACAAACAGCAAGACCCAGCCCCTTGCCTGCCTCTCACCCTGTCCTGGGCCTTCCCCACTGCACACCGCCCTCCAGCTGTGCAGCCCAGACACACCCAGCTGAGGCTCCCGCTTGGTTTGAAGGTCATCCAGAGTTGAATACCAGCCCAGAATTTCAGCTTCCTGTCCAGGAAAACAAGCTACATAATTTTTTTTTTTTAATTTTAAACTATTAGAATTTCAGATTTCCATTTTCATTTGCTTACTTTCTAATTGTTCCGTTGTTTGGAAGACAGAAATTTTCAGTCCCTGCCTCTGTTAAGTCTCTATTTTTATTCTTCTTTTTTTAAATGGAGATATAATTTATGTATAGTGAAATGTTCAAATACTTTTTTTTTTTTTTTTTTGCGGTACGCGGGCCTCTCACCGTTGTGGCCTCTCCCGTTGCGGAGCACAGGTTCCGGACGCGCAGGCCCAGTGGCCATGGCTCACGGGCCCAGCCACTCCGCGGCATGTGGGATCTTCCCAGACCGGGGCACGAACCCGCGTCCCCTGCATCGGCAGGCGGACTCTCAACCACTGCGCCACCAGGGAAGCCCTCAAATCCTTTTTTAAAATTTTATTTATTTTTGGCTGCGTTGGGTCTTCATTGCTACGCATGGGCTTTCTCTAGTTGTGGTGAGTAGGGGCTATTCTTCGTTGCGGTGCACGGACTTCTCACTGCGGTGGCTTCTCTTATTGCGGAGCATGGGCTCTAGGCGTGCAGGCTTCAGTAGTTGTGGCACGCAGGCTCAGTAGTTGTGGCTTGCAGGCTCTAGAGCTCAGGCTCAGTAGTTGCGGCGCACAGGCTCAGTTGCTCCACAGCATGTGGGATCTTCCCGGAGCAGGGCTCGAACCCATGTCCCCCGCATTGGCAGGCGGATTCTTAACCACTGTGCCACCAGGGAAGCCCAAGTCTCTATTTTTAAAAAAATATTTATTTATCTATTTGGTTACGCTGGGTCTTAGCTGCAGGAGGTGGGCTCCTCAGTTGTGTCTCACTGGCTCCTCACTTGCGGTAGGCAGGCGCCTTAGTTGCAGCTCGCCAGCTCCTTAGTTGTGGCATGCGAACTCTCAGTTGCCACATGCATGTGGGAATCTAGTTCCCGGACCAGGGACTGAACCCCGGGCCCCCTGCATTGGGAGTGTGTAGTCTTAACCACTGTGCCACCAGGGAAGCCCCCTCTTTTCTTTTTAAAATTAATTAATTAATTTATCTTTGGCTGTGTTGGGTCTTCATTGCTGTGCACGGGCTTTCTCTAGTTGCGGCGAGCGGGGGCTACTCTTCGTTGCAGTGTGTGGGGTTCTCGTTGTGGTGGCTTCTCTTTGTTGCGGAGGATGGCCTCTAGGCACATGGGCTTCAGTAGTTGTGGCTCATGGGCTCTAGAGCCCAGGCTCAGCAGTTGTGGCGCATCGGCTTAGTTGCTCCGTGGCACGTGGGATCTTCCTGGACCAGGGCTTGAACCCGTGTTCTTAACCACTGCACCACCAGGGAAGTCCCTCATGTGATTCTTTTATCAAGTGAGAGTTTCTTTCACAGTTTGAAAAATTTCACTGTTTGTATGTAGAATGTTTTGGAACTCATGTTATGACGTCAGTTCAATAAATTAAATGGCTGATTCCATGATGGGGAGGATAGATCTCTGCAGAAAAGTTTCTTCCTCTACCTCCCACCTCCAACCCCTACTCGTCAGACCAGGGTTTTCATGAAGCACAAGCCTCACTCCAGGTGGGAGCCCTGCTGAGGCTGGAGGAAAGCTTCCAGATGGTGACTAATACACTGCATTTGGCCCCTGGTTGTGGGCAGTGGCAAGTGGACAGGCGAAGTTTGAAGGCTATTTTCCAGAGACATGATGTGAACTTCAAGCCTCAGCTGACCATCACATGGCTGTCTGGTGGTGGCAGACTATTTATTTCATGAATGGAAGGACTCGGGCAGTGCAGAGGATGACATGGGCCACGTTGTCTGTATCACTATTGCCCTCGGGTCAGGGGGCAAGTCATTATGAAGCCCTTGCCAGTGGGTTCCCTGGAGTCTAGGTGAGAGACACATGAGATGTCCCACACCCATGGATGTGTCATAGATAGGAGTATAGTTTACGGCATGATGCTTAAAATTTTCGAAAATATCACTTTTGGCACCCTAGATGGGACACAGTGGTCTGTTTCAGGAGCACAGTGGCAGAATTTAGCACTTGTGTGAGCCTCCTTTGATTAAAACATTATCAGCCCCCGCCCACCCCGACCTCTGATCGCCCCCCCACCCCCCCCACACAGGGTGGTTCTGGGTCCTAGGCAGGCATTAAGAGTCTGCTGTTTGTACTCAGCTTAGCTCCACCCATGGCTGAAGAGCTGTGAAGTTCACGGTGGAAGATCTCCAAGAAGCGCGGTCTTAGCTGCCCCTGTGATTCAGCGGGCATGATAAGTTATCCAACCGTCTGCCAGTTCTGGTTTCCTAGTATGTATATGATTTAGAATTAGAAGCACATAAAAAATAGCCTTATTACTGGGACCTCTGCCTCTAATTCCACTTTGCCTTCATATAATTCTTTACAGCATTATGCAAATCTAATCATGCCCAGACCCAGTTTTAAAAAACACTTTCCAGAACCTACTGGATAAGACCCAAACCCCTCGGCATGGCAGGCAAGTCCCTTCAAGAAAGCCTGTCCAATCTCATGAAAGCATTTTGTAGAGGACATTTTGGCATTCACAAAACGGCCATCCCAACTTCCTTGCTGGCAAAGCTTTTCAAATTTTATTTTATGGTTTCAGTGCTGCCCTCCCATATATTCAGAGAAG
Source organism: Phocoena phocoena (assembly GCF_963924675.1). Lineage (NCBI taxonomy): Eukaryota > Metazoa > Chordata > Mammalia > Artiodactyla > Phocoenidae > Phocoena > Phocoena phocoena. Next base: position 82,476,635 of record NC_089228.1, on the reverse strand, counting down.
ACGGTCCCTTCACGGCCGAGAGAGATATATTACTATGATTGCTCTAAATCAGCCACACCATTTCCATTCCTTTTCCCATGATGGATTTAGGAGTGGGGCTCTGGGCCCAGTGAGACATGGGGGGGTGTTAGTGGGGAGGCGGCGGGGGTACTTCTGGGAAAAGCTTTCTACCTCTGTACATTGCTGTGGAGGATGTGGGATGTGGTGTCTGAAGCTGAGGCGGCCAACCAAAGTCTGAGACTGAGTCCTGACACACTGAGGATGGGAGAGCAGAAAGTTGGAAAGAAGCTGGTCCTTGATGACATCATAAAGCCACCAAATTAACCAAGAACCTTTCTTTCCCAGGAAACTTCTTCACCCAGAACTTTTTTTTTTTTCTTCTGTTTTTCTTTTTCATTTGTTTGTTTAAGCCTTTTCTGGTACTTGCAGCCACAAGCATTCTCACTGATAAACCTGCCCAACATCATCTTTTATAATTCACCTTTCCTTCTACTTAAATCCTGCAGTGGTCTCTCTCACACCTTCACATTCTACACACTCTCACCTCAATTTTTGGTTCTGTCATGTAAATTCTTCTTGGAGTTTTCCCCAGGTGCTGCCCTATGACCGCTTCACTTTGTGACCCCTCCTTCCCTCCCTCAGTCTCAGCAGCCCCGAGGTCCCCAGCTCTAACTTCCTTGCGCTGGATCTTTGGGGGAGGGTGGGGATTTGGACTTTAACAGAGATTCCAACACTACAGGTTTCCTTTGGAGACTCCTGAAGGCCCAGCTCGAGTTTAGCCCTGCACTGAGGGCTAGAACTTGAGTAACGTATGGACCCTTTTGGAAGACATACAATTCTCATGGACTTGACTTAAATTATTTTTATAAAAAATGTGTGCAAACACAGCTAACTATGAACCCTTCCTGCTTCAGTACTTAAGCAGTCATAAACCCAAAACAAAGTTGCAATAAGTACAAACAAAAGTGGAAAGACAATTTAAACTAAAAGTAATTTGATGTGATGAATAGTGTCGTTTTTTCTGAAATGAAGTTGGTGCTGGCAATATGAACACATAATACCTCACTGGCTCTTCTGAAGTTGACACAATATTCCACCGTGTGCCCAGCATGATTCAGTTCTCCCCCTACTTGTGTCTGCTCAAATAACGAAGAAATCTTTGTCAGTACGTGTCCCCTGGACTTCACTTGGTACGAACGCAAGCCAGACAATTAAAGAAGTGCTAACTTGACGACAAGTAGGTAAACACACAACACAAATGCAGGCACTCACATGCAGGTCCCTAGATCAGTTACACAGGATCCAGAACATGCTTAAAATACTTTCCAAAAAATTAGCAATGAAACAAAAACATGGAATTTAATAACTTTCACAGAGCATTCATGGAACCTCAGTTTGAGAAACACTATCCTAGCACTGACCTTGACTTCTGGTGTGACCTTGGGCGAACTGTTAGCCATCGTTCAATCTCTGTACATTGTGTACAAACAAGAATAATTTGGACCACTAGTATTCTTGGGAGATGAAGGAAGTTAGAGGAGTTAAGGACAATGTCCCAAGATCTTCAAGGACTTTAAAGGAAGGGGTGAGGATTTATGACAGATCCCTAGAGTTGGACAAATAACGATAGCTCAGACACTCCAGTCCAGCTTTGACTTTGGAGTCAGAAGGACTTGTGTTTGAACTCCACATCTGCCAATTGCTGTGTATGTGTCTGTGGGCAAGTTACTTGATTTCTCTGACCCTCAGTTTCTGCCCCTGTAAAAGTGGAAGTATCTCAAAATACTGCTGCCAGAGCTGCAGTGAGGGCCAAATACGATGACTTGGGCAAGTGCTGAGGGCAGAGCCTGGCACCTAGCAAGGCTCAGTAATCAGCAGCCTTTATCAGGAAGAGGACAAGGGTTGCTGAGAATGCCACAGGCTTTGGCAAAGAATGATAGAAAAGAGAAAGTGAAGATTCTATGATTCTGTCCATAAATAACAGTATTTCTGCTATGTGACTGTCAGCGTATTTCACACTAATGAGCCCCGCAGCTACCCTAAGCTTCCGCTCAGCCTTTCTCTTTTCTCCCTCCCTGGCTGCCTCTCCAGAGCTCTGCCCGCCCCGGTTCCACGTCCAGGCTTGAAGCTCCTTCCCTCCAGGTTTTCACTTTCTCCAGTAATTATCGTAGTGTTGGTCACCTGTGCAGCGAGCGCCCCCCAGTGGTCTTTCTGTTCATTACAGGGACCGTGGGGCCTACAAAAGACTGAAGAAAGGTGCGGTTTCCAAGGGGGCAGGACCCAAGAGGCTCAGGCCTTTGCCTAGTCCAGCCACTCAGGAAGCCGTTCTGGATCTCCCTCCTAGCCCCTGCCCCCTTTTGGAAGAGAGAGGCGGATAGAAGTCCTGGGTGGAGAGCAGTAACTTGCCACAGAGCTAAGGCAAGTTACAAACTCTCCGGGCCTGATTCCCTTTTTTTTTGCGGTACGCGGGCCTCTCACTGTTGTGGCCTCTCCCGTTGCGGAGCACAGGATCCGGACGCGCAGGCTCAGCGGCCATGGCTCACGGGCCCAGCCGCTCCGCGGCATATGGGATCTTCCCGGACCGGGGCACGAACCCGTGTCCCCTGCATCGGCAGGCGGACTCTCAACCACTGCGCCACCAGGGAAGCCCCTGATTCCCTTTTTAAGAAGAGCCCTGCCCCCATCCACCTCAGAGGCCCCAAGGAAACAACCAAATGATAGGTGAAAACACCGGGAGAGAACCGAGCATGTGCTTTTCTGTAGGATCTCACCATTTCATCACGGCTTTGCTGGTTGGAGGGCGGGGGGCGGGAAACCCCGGGCGGATGTGGACGAGATAAAGGGGGAATGAACTCCTCCCTCCTCCTCAGCCATTGCTCTGCACTGTGTATCCAACGTGCTGCTGCCAGAAACCACTTTTAAAATAACACCCATCTAATCATGCGTTTCCTAGCTCAAAGGCCCAAGGCCCTTCCTCCTCACCTTCAGAATAAATGAAACTACTAATGAGATTATCCCACCTCATTCTGCCTCTCTGGGGTTAACGCATACTCTGTTTTCCAGCCACAGCTGCGTTTTCACATAACCATGTTTACGGCTCCCTGCTATTAGCCAGGAATGGCCTTGCTTCCTTTCTGCAAATCTTTGTCTGACTTAAAACCCAGTTCCAGCTCCAACTCTTCCATGATGCTGTCCTTGATCTTGCTCTCACTCAGGAGGACCTGGCCTGCCCCTCCTCTGGGTTCCCACAGCCTCTTCCAGCTCTGACTATAGTATGGGTAAGGCTGTCTTCTCTGATTATATACATATACAAACACATATACACATACACATATGTGTATTTATACATATACATATTTATACACACATATACATATACATGCCTTGCTCCCCCTCCAGACTGTAAATGCCCAGAGTGGGTTGTGTTCCTCTATGTATCCTTCATAGCTCTTACTGTCAGAACCCTGCCCTGCACATACCCTTCATAACTGTGGAATGAATTGGGACATGGAACTCAGGGACCCAAGTGACACATGAGAAAGCCACAGATGGAGATCATGTTAGTGGGGTTTGGATGGTTGTTTCCATCAATGGGGCCTGTATGCCATCTCACATTATCATCCCAACAGATCCCTGGGGGTCTATTAGCTCCATCTTTTGGTGTCTATTAGCTCCATCTTTTGGTACTTTGCTTCCTCTAATGTGAGGCCTCGTTACTGCTCCCTCCTGGCCCTCCTTTCTCCAAGCCTAATCAGTCCCCTTTGGCTTTGGGAAGCATATTTTCCAGATCAAGAATTGGAGTACATTGTCTGACAATGATATTTGTACTTCAGAGGTGACAGGTCAGAATATGTTTGAATTGGGATTGTTCTGGAAAACTGAGGGTGCCTTTTGGCCTTGGGTACTTCCTATGCTTTGGTACAACTTGCGGGGGGGGGGGGGGGGGCGGGGCACTCACCAACTAGGAAACCGGTATTCTGGTTCTCCCCGGAGTGCAAAACCCTGACAGAAGAAATGAATTGTTAAGGATGCAGAAGGAGACCTCTTAAGGACCACTGTTAATCTCTTCTCCCACCTCCTGTCTGTTTGTCCCTCTTGCCTGGATTCTCCCCCTCAGCAGGACCTAATGCCTGCTGCCTAAGCTCTCAGCCACAGCCAGCCACTGCTGCTTTCTCCCGCGCTGCTTCCCTGCATCTCCCTTTGTCTAGGGTCTTTGTCTGCGGTCTCCCTGCGGTTCACAGTCCTCCGCCTCCCCTCCCTTTCTCCCTGGCCTGGCTGCTCCCTCCCTCTCTGCGGGGGCCGGGAGGCTCGGCGAGGGGAGCGGGCTGGGTTGCCATGGTCACGTCGAAGCCCGCCGCAGCTGGCCAGGGCAGCTGCTCCCGGGGCTCCGGATGGGCGGACAAAGCCAGGCGGCCTTGGCAGCCCCAGAGCCGGAACCCTAAAGGCCTGAGACTGGGGGGACTGGGACCCAGGATAACCCTGAGCTGGAGGTGAGAGGGAGAAAGCGAGAGCGGGAACAGGGAGGGCAGGAGTGGGGAGTGGAGTTGGGCCCTCCCCTCTTGGGGAGGGACCAGGCGGTCCAGGCTGGAGGTGTGGTGGGAGGAGGGGAGTGTGCCTGAGCCAGAGGGGTGGGGAGGAAGGAAAGGATGGGGAATAGAGTTGGGGACCGTGGTGTGGCAGATGGGCCGAGGACTAGGATGTATCCAAGTAACCAACCAAGAGGTCTGGGGCCTCTGTGTCCTGCCTTCAGAAGCAGGTTTGCTTCGATCTCTGGAGTTGGGGCCTCTGTCTCCCCTGGTCTGTCCCTCAGTTGTCCCTTCCCTTCTCAGCCCTAACTCTTCTCTTCTCCCCAGTCCCTTCGTTTCAAGCCCCGTGCCTCCGTCTTCCTCTTCTCCCATCTCTGGGTTTCATTCCAACCGCTTCTTCTCCCCTTTGTCCTTGTTTGGCGTCCCCTTGAGGCCCTTCTCTTTCCTGCCCTCCTCTCTGAGTGTCCCCCCACCCTTTCCGCATCGTCTCCACTCCAGTTCACTTGCTCACCCAGCCCTTTTCCCCAAACTCCACTCTTCCCACCTTTTGCCGTGTGCCCTCTCATCCCTTCCCTCTGTCTGATCCCCAGTACCCCTCTGCCTCAGCCTGAGTTTATCTCCTGCCTCTCTGAGTTCCATCACCATGGCCCCATCTCTTTCCATCCCCCTGGCTGCCCACAGCTGAGCTCTGCCTCGTCTTCCTCCCTGTGCTGTATCATCTCTTCCTCCTCCTGCTCCTGGGCCTCAGTTTCCCATGTGGACTTGGTGGTATCAAGGCCCAACTCACACCTGGGGCCTTGTCCACCCCCTCACTCTGCCCCCCACCCCCCAGTGGATTCTCACTCTCCCCAGCTGCTGACCCAGAGGCAGCTGCATCCCCCAGGAAGGGGAGAGCAGCTTGTGTGGGGGGCCCATCTGGCCCATCCTCTCTCTCACTGGTCCTGCTGGGCTTCCCTGTAGTGGCCCAGTAGTCTGCAGGCTAGAAGCTGCTCTCTTCTACATGCCTCTCCTCACATTTTTTCAGCTGTTCCTCCTCCTCTTTCCTGGGCAGCAGAAGGCCATTGGCTTGAAGGGGAGGGAAGCCCTGAATTGGAAGACACGGATGGGGGAGGGGTAGAGCCCCCCTTTGGGGGCTCAGGAGGACATGGGGGCCTCTGGAGCTGTGAGTGATTCAGGAGATGTGGGATGGGCTCTGAGGACCACGGATGGGTGGCTGGATACACTAGGTCTTTGGTACTACTCTGGGGGCCCCTGAATGGCTGGGACTTCCCTCTCTGGCCCCTGAGAGTCTCGGCTCAGAGCCTGGCATTCCAGCCGGCTCCAGCCCCCTTTCCTCTGTCACTTGACTCCACAGGGCCCCAGCCCTGCATCCCTCCCACTCCTCCAGCTCTGGGCTGGGTTGAGGTGGGCATCACCGACTAGGAATTTCTCCTGGGGGAGAAGGAGCGAGGGTTTCAGGATTCTATGGTTTCTTACACTCTCCGCAGTCGACCCCTCTGTCTGGCACCGCCATGCCACCTGGCCGGGGTCAGCGTGGGCCTGGGCTGTGGAATGTCCCACTGGGGTGTGAGGGGCTGTTCCTCCTTCCCTGACGGGTCTGGCTGTAGCTCAGCCGGGCCGCCGGCCCGGGGCTTCCCGGGAGCACAGCCCCTGGAAGGAGGGGCTGAGAGTCCGCCCAGGTGAGGTTACTTGGGAAACCTTGGCCCCACCCCCGGCCTGGCTCCACCCCCGGCCCAGCCTCTCCGGGCCCAGCTTCCCCAGCTGCCCTCTCCGGAGGGGTAGGTGCACCGGGGGAACCCTGGGGATTTGGTGGGAGGGGACGGTGGGAAGAGGCAATTTTCAGGGTGGCCATGGGGCTGCCTGTTAGTGAGTCCCTTAGCAGTTGGGGCGCCCTAGGGTTTGTGTGTTGACCCGTGAGTTGGAGTACGTGCCCATATGTGCCTTGGCCTCTCCCAAGGGCCAGCCTCTTCCTGGCAGTGCTTTTGTGTACTTGTCTGGGACTTCGTGTTTCTTTCTTGGGACTGTTGTCTGGGACTGCACGTAGGGTGAGTTTATATCTATCTACTGTGAGGTGCAATGGGGCAGAGATCTGCAGTGGCGTGAGACCTTACCCTGCAGGTGATTGGTAGGTGTGGGGTGTGGAGAGAGGTGGTGGGGCCCCAGGTAGCGCTGAGCGGGGTGGCACAGTTCCCACCACAGCCCTTCTGTCCTGCCCACCTCACCCAGCAGCTCTCCCGCTCTCTTTCTCTCACATTGGGTTTGTACCTCGTCTCTCTGCACCCAACTTCTCTGGATCTCGCGTACTGTTATTTTTTGTCTGTGCGTGATTTTCTCTTTGCCCCCCTATCCTCCTCCTCATCCCCACCACTCACCTTGTCCGGGCCTATCCTTGCCAGCGGTCAGAACCTCCGACCCCACCAGGGCAGAGCTGGCTGCCCTGAAGAGAACTCCCGGACTTTGAGCAGGGAGCCCAGGGGAACCAGGACCTCGGAGTCTGGACCCCAGGGTCCTTGAGAGGACTGGGGAGGGCCTTGTGGAATTATGGGGAGGAACTGGAGGTGGACGTAGAGAGAGGGGTCTGTTCCTACGGCTGGGTTGGGGTGTAGAGGACCAGAGGCTCAGAGGGTGCCAGAGAGAAGCAAGGTTGGCGGTGTGAAGAGAGTAGGTCTAGGAGGCCGGGTTGGACAGGTGAGCCCTGCTCCCTTCCCCCATTCAAACTCCTGCTGCCGGACCGGGCGCCGGGCCTGTGGGAACTTGCTCCTTCCCTGTGCCCTGGGGCTGCTCCCCTTCACCTCCCTCTCCAGGAACTGAGCCCAGAAAAGGGGGAGTAGGGAGGCGGGCCATCCCCTCGTGGGGCCTGGGAGTGGGGGAGGCCCTGAGCGGTTAGCCGCTGGCCCCCTGCTTGGGCCGTTCTTCTTTGTGGGGATCCTGGGGGGGGGGGCCGTGGGCGGGTGGAGGGGGATGGGCACGCAGCGTCGAGCCCGCGGCGGGGACTGAGGCACGGTTACCTGGGGGAGGCCGGGGCGCGCGGGAGAATGCGGGGTGGGCGTGGCGGGGCGGAGAGGAGCGCGGGGCCGGGAGAGCGGCGCCGGGCGTGGGAGCGGCGGGGCCGGTTCAGCCCGGGAGGGGGAAGGGAGGGCAGCGGCCCGAGCGCCCGGCGAGCGGGCGGAGGGGGGAGCAGGGAGGGGGAGGCGGCGCCTGGGTCCGAGCCGCCCCAGCCCTGGCTCCTCTCCCCGGAACAGGCCCCCGACAGCTGCTCTCGGGAGCCGCCTCCCGACACCCGAGCCCCGCCGGCGCCTCCCGCTCCCGGCTCTTGGCTCCCTCCGCCTCCCCCTCCCCGCGCCCCGCCGCCACCAAGGAGGCCCCGCTTCGGGGTCGGACGCCGGGGTCTGCCGTGAAGAGCGATGAGAGGTAGGAAGAGCGGCGGGAGGACCCCTGCGGGACGGAGGGTCGGGGGCGGCGGCCTGGGGCTCCGGGGGCGCGCGGTGGCCGAAGGATGAGGGCCTGGCCGGGAGGCAAGATGTTCCCGGACTGGACTTCGTTGTCCAGCGCCGCTAAGTCTGTCCCTGCCCGCCTCCACAGTGCTCTGGTTTACTGTCTGAAAATGGGGGGGGGAACCCCCCGAGCTCCGAGAAAGTGTGTTCCAGCCTTGAGGAAGGACCCCCTTTACCCAGTATGGAGGAACTGAACCCCAGGAAGACAGGTGCTCATATGTGGTCCTACTGAATCATCTCCCGGCCTCCTGGAGAAGTGGGCCTGTCCTCCTACTTGGCCAGTCTCTGCGGGCATCTACGAACTGTTAAGCCTCCATCCAGCCAGCTCCCAGTTGGGCAGCCTGGCCTCAGCCCAGCAGAGAGAGGGCCTGACACCATAACCTGCCAGTGACAGTCGTTCATCCACGGTTGGATGGTCAGTTGGTTCTGCCAGGAGTTACTGTCATTGCCCAGGGAGCACTATCCCCAGTGACCCTTCCCCGCTCCCTCCTCTCCAGCCTTCACCCTACAGGTCCCCTGCTGGCTGGACATTCCTTTCCAGCACCTCTACCCCCAGCCAGAGTCTGGTGCTCAGACTCGCTGTTGCTGAGGGCACATAGTGTGTCCAGAATTGAGTGGTACAGTGGAGATGAAAGCTGAGCATATGGGAAAATAGAGAAATGACTTTTTTTTGGTCACTCCAGCCACCCAAGTTTCCTTCTGTTCCCCACTCTCTTGACTTCCCTCTGGCTTGGTCACCGTGAGTATTAGGGGTGGGCCCCAGTTCTCTTGGGACCCTGTGCCTGAGGACCTGAGTGTGTGTCTCACACTGTCCTCTGTAGGAGCATGTTTGTCAGTTCATGTTCACAGGTGTCTGAAGGTGACTATTAACTAAGTGATGGGATTGAACTTGAAAGAATGCCGAGGTGTGGATGGAGGTGATGTGTGCTTGAGTGTCCGTCCATGTTTGCCTTGGCTGGGGAGTCTATGTGTGTAATGGATTTATGAGGATGTCACATGTGTCTGTCTCTGAAAGTCTGTAAGACAGTTGTGTGTGTGCGCGCATGTGTACAGAGCTGTGTGAGTGTTGTCTGGGGTGAGGGTTGGGGGTTGGGAGAAGAGGGCGAAGGGCTTGTGGCAGAGTGTTCCAGCCCCTGGCTTCCAGCCTCCTGCTGCACCCTGGGGCGGCACACGGGGGGCCTGATTGACTGATTGATTGTAGTGGGGTTGGGGTAGGTCTTCTGGGCCTGTCCTTGGTGTTTGTGACCCAGTGGAGAGAAATGGGGTGACAGGGTGTCAGCGAACAGATTGCCCCAGACGTCTCTCTGTGTGTTTCTCTGCTTGGCTCTGTGCCCTGCGCTTCGAAGCCCGCTCTGTTTACCTCCTGCTTTGTGTTTCTCGCCCTGTCTCCCCCTGCCTTCTATCTTCTGCCTGTCTTTGTATGTCTGCCCCGGGCTCCTCTTGCTTGCTCCGTCTGGCTCTGATGACTCATCTGGGATAGGCATGAAGGTTACCCAGGGGAACAAGGGCCCTGCTGTTCCCGAGAGAGGTGGGGGTGGAGAGCAGCACCCAGGAATTCCAGGCCGGCTGCCTGGGGCTCCGGCAGCTTGCTCCCCTGTGCCAGCTCCCAGACCCCCAAGGGACCAGGCGTGATGCTTCCGGTTCCAGCTCTCCTTTGATACCTGGGTCCCCCCATAATTCAGTCAGCCCCCTCAGCTGCTGCTTTGGAGCTGTGGGGTCTCAGCTGCCTCTTACATTCCTGCCCTAGAGCATTGTGGGAGCAGCTGGAGGAGGACAAAGGGATGGGGGAGTATCCCCCCACTCCTCCTACCTCCTGGGGTGACCTGGCTTCCCCGTCTTTAGATCCGCCCTCATCTCCCAGGCAACTCAGCCTTTTCCTCAGCCCTGGGCTCTTCCTTCTGAAGCAGTCCCCTTCAGAAACTGGGAACTGGGGGGATAGGATGTCGAGGTCTTAGGAAGGGAAGGCAGAGCAGGGAGAGGGGATGGAATACTTTGGACCTGATGGCAGAGAGGATCAGGGTTTGAGGGGTGGCACTAGGGATCCCAAAGGATTCCAGGGCCTGGAGAACTCAGAGCAGACCTCTGCTGGGAAGAAGACAGGTCAGGATCGATTTTCCTGGGGCTGGGGCTGGGGCTGGGGTTGAGGCTGGGGAGGGTAGATACCTGGGTTCATAGGGAGTTGTAGTTGGAATGGTTTTCCGGGGGCAAGCTGCCAGGGGCCCAGGGATTCTCAAGCTTTAATAGGCACAGGTCACCTGGTGATGGTGTTAAAATGCAGACTCTGATTCAGCAGGTCTAGGTTGGGACCTGAGATTCTGCATTTCTCCCAAGCTCCCAGATGTGGCTGAGGCTGCTGGGTCGGGGGCCAGCAGGGCTACAGAGGACACTGAGATTGGAAGGTTGCTGGGGTCCCCTGCTTCGCTTAGAATTCTGGTCTCCTAGGTGGGGAGGGGACCAGAATTTAGCTAGGTGTCTGGCACATGGGAAGCATTCTAAAAATATAGCTGATGCTGTTAAACGGTGACTGTTGTTGTCATTTCACTGCTATTATCCCCAAAGCAGCCCATCCTGTCTCTTCATTATTGGCTGTGAGCCAGTCTCCTTGACTGCCCTTTAACTAACCTCCCCCCTCATTATGTCCCCTGCAGAGATGTTGCCCCCACCCCCGTAGGCCCAAGGGATCAAGAGCAATGGGGCCAGGGGCCCTCTCATTTCTACTGCTGCTGCTGATGCTCTTGGTGGCAACAGGAGATGCTGACATGAAGGGACATTTTGACCCTGGTGAGGAGACTGGCTCTTGGGTCTCTGAGGGATGGGGCTTGGGAGACCGAGTTGGGAGCTTTGACCCTCCGTATGCCTGTGTTCACCCAGCCAAGTGCCGCTATGCCCTGGGCATGCAGGACCGGACCATCCCGGATGGTGACATCTCTGCTTCCAGCTCCTGGTCAGACTCCACTGCTGCTCGCCACAGCAGGTAGCTGGCACACCTGGGCTGTCCCGGAGGGAACCCCTGGGGATTCTACTTGCCCTTCCGACACTCTGCCCAAGCCAAGAGGCTTCTGAGAGGGTCGATGCCAATGAAGCCCCCCATAGTACTGGGCGGGGGTGTTAAATACTGGAGACAGAGGCAGACCTAGGGCCAGATGTTCCCTGTGACTTCCTGCGCCCTCCCAGGCTGGAAAGCAGCGATGGAGATGGGGCATGGTGCCCTGCGGGGCCAGTGTTTCCCAAGGAGGAGGAGTACCTGCAGGTGGACCTGCGGCGGCTGCACCTGGTGGCGCTGGTGGGCACCCAGGGGCGGCACGCAGGGGGCCTGGGCAAGGAGTTCTCCCCCAGCTACCGGCTGCGCTACTCCCGGGACGGCCACCGCTGGATGGACTGGAGGGACCGCTGGGGCCAGGAGGTGAGGCTGGCAGCGACAGTGCCCAGGGAAGGCTGGCTCTCCTCTGTCCCCCCGCTGTACCACCTATCCACTGGTGACTCTGCAGTGTGCGCCCTCTCTAGCCCAGACATCTCCCCTGAGCTCCAACTAGTGTTGCAAACCTGACCACTTTCCACTTAGATGTATTATGGTCAACTCAAACTTACCATAAACTTCTCAAGCTGAACTTGCGCCCCATTCCCATCCCAGACCTGCTCCTCCCCCAGCATTCTCCAGCTCAGGAAGTGGTACCACCATAAGCTAAGATGATATCCCTGATTCCTCTTTTTCTTCCACCTCTACTGCCAAAGCATCAGCAAGGCCAGTCTGTTCCACCTCCATGATATTTCCTGAATCTGCCCACTTCTTACCACCTCCACCTCTACCCCTAGGCCAGGACCCCACCATCCCCAGCTAGATGAATGCAGTAGTCTCCAAACTGTTCTCCTTGCTTCTTTCTCTCCTGAAGTCAAATCTCCACCTGGAGGCTACATCTAGGGTACCTGAGAAAATGCAAAGCAGATGACTCACACCTGGCTCACAGTCCTCTGCTGGCTTTCCTGCTGCCAGAACAAAAGCTGAGGTCCTTTGTGGGTGCAGAAGCTTAGCCTGTGCCGGCTCCTGTCCACATCCCTTACCCCTCTCCCCATTCTCGCTCCACCCGGGCCCTGCTGGTTTTCTCGCTGTTCCTGGTACATGCTAGGGCTCACCCCACAGCCTCAGGACACCTGCACTTGCTGTTCTCTGTGCCTGGAAAGCTCCTCCCCGAGCTGTCCACAGGCTCTCCTCCCTCCATTCAGTTCTCCCCGAAGGTATCACCTCCTCATAGAGCCTTTTCTGACTCCCCACCCCCAGCTGCCTCTTGTTTGTCACAGCTGTTTCTCCTACTGGACTGTCCTACAAGAGAGGGACTGATGCTCACCCCCAGGAATGTGCCCGGCTGGTGCAGAGTGGGTGCTCAGCCAGCATCTGCTGAGTGAACAGAGGGAATGGGTGAAGGAAGAGGGGAAGCCAGAGCAGGGGTGCAGAGCCGTGAGGGACTGGATAGAACCTGGGCACAACAGGACGAGAGACTTAGAGGTCAGGACAGACCATCAGGCCCAGAGAGGTGTCAGAGGGCTCTGCTGCAGCCCCGTGTCTTACAAATGCCTGGCTGTACTCCACGCCTTGGGTGCTCGGTGCCACCCTTCGTGGGTCTCTGTGGCCACTGTGGGCTGGGCCAGGGAGCAGCTGGTGGCTGGGAAATTACATCTGATCTGGAGCCTTCCTCCCCCATCCACCCCTGCATCCTGGCCCACAGGTGATCTTAGGTAATGAGGATCCTGGGGGAGTGGTGCTGAAGGACCTTGGGCCCCCCATGGTGGCCCGACTGGTTCGCTTCTATCCCCGGGCGGACCGAGTCATGAGCGTCTGTCTACGGGTGGAGCTCTATGGCTGCCTCTGGAAGGGTGAGTCATTCAGACCCCTGAGGATTCATTCCTGTCCTGGGGACTGGGGAGTGGGAATGGGGGAGAGGGGCATCCAGGATCCTCTGTCCTGTTGGGAATCTGTCACTCTGAGTGAGGAGGGGACTGGCCAGCATTGCCTCCTCCATGCCAGTGGCCTGTGGAGGGGTTACGAGAGAGGGACCTGAAACCTGCCCAGGCCTGATGCAGGGGTCGGGGATGGAGGCTCCGTGCCCCTAACGCCCCTCCTCCCCCTGCCCCAGATGGACTCCTGTCTTACATGGCCCCTGTGGGGCAGACGATGTACTTATCTGAGGCTGTGCACCTCAACGACTCCACCTACGATGGACATACCACACACACCGTTGGCGGGTGAAAGAAGCGGGCCCCGCAGGACATGGAGCCTGGGGTGGGAGAGTGGATGGAGTGGGTGGGGGAGGGGGTTGTCTGGGCAGCGAGAGGGAAGAACTGCAGAGAGCGATGGCTTAGGTGGGGCTCAAGGGACAGGTCCAGGATTGAGGGATAGCACGGTGACCACTAGCTAATGTGACCCTTTGTGCGAATTAGAGAAAGGCCTGCCTCTGCTAAGACACTTAAATCTGTTGCAAACTGTCACAATAAATACATTGTAGGTTGAGCGGTGTCCCTTAGAGGCGGTGCCTTTGTATAGCATGTGACTTCAAGGTGCCCTAGAGAGTCCTGGGTGGGGGTAAGAGAGAGCTGTGTGAGGTTGGGGCAGGGGTGGGCAGTTGCTGGGCTACGCTGGCCAGGCCACTGGAGGATGGGGGTTGTAGAGCACCCAGATAGGTGACACTTTCTTCTCTTCCACCCTCTTCTTCCTCGGCTCCCCTCCTCTCTAGGCTGCAGTACGGAGGTCTGGGCCAGCTGGCAGATGGCGTGGTGGGGCTGGATGACTTTAGGAAGAGCCAGGAGCTGCGGGTCTGGCCAGGCTATGACTACGTGGGATGGAGCAATCACAGCTTCCCCAGCGGCTACGTGGAGATGGAGTTTGAGTTTGACCGGCTGAGGACCTTCCATGCCATGCAGGTTAAGTGCGGCCAACTCCCAGGGAGGGCTCTGAGACCAGGGTGAGTGCCCTGGGGTGCTCGCTCGGGCTCTCCTGGACTTGACCTTGTGTCCTTCCTTCCTTCCCCCAGGTCCACTGTAACAACATGCACACGCTGGGAGCCCGCCTGCCTGGCGGGGTGGAGTGTCGCTTCAAGAGGGGCCCTGCCATGGCCTGGGAGGGGGAGCCCGTGCGCCATGCCCTGGGCGGCAGCCTGGGGGACCCCAGAGCCCGGACTGTGTCAGTGCCCCTGGGCGGCCGAGTGGGCCGCTTTCTGCAGTGTCGCTTCCTCTTTGCTGGGCCGTGGTTACTCTTCAGCGAAATCTCCTTCATCTCTGGTAAGCCCCTGGTCTCTGCCCAGTTCCCAGCCTCTGGGATTACTAACCCATAGTGCCCTCGAATAACCACTCCCGGCACCAGTGAGACTTTACAAGTAAGGCTGCCCTAAATAATTTGAACACTTCCCTCCCCCTTTCCCCCTGCCTGTCTCAGTCTTTCGTTTATGAGCCCCTCACTCACGACTGATGTTGAGCAGTATGACTGTGGTTGTTAAGATATTGAGATATTCTGTGCTGGTTGAGAAGTAGCCTCTTCTCTAAGCCTCCTGACAGCCAGGATCCCCCCGCACCCCGGGCTCTCCTCAGGAGTCCCGCTTCTCCCCACAATCCAGCAACTAAAAGATTAACATCCAGCACCGCCACAACCGTCCAGGACCCTCCAGGATCCTGTCCCACCGCCTATCCTGGTTGGTTGGTACATACACTGAGTATCAGCCCTGCTTTTACTCCCCACCCAATAATAGAATTCCCTCGGTCTCATGCATGTGTGCCTCCCTTTCGTCGCCTCCTCCCTATCTGACCTCCCCTTTTTTCTTCCTTCTCCCCAGATGTTGTGAATGACTCCTCCCTGGCTTTGGGGGGCACCTTCGCACCAGCCCCCTGGTGGCCACCCGGCCCACCTCCCACCAACTTCAGCAGCTTGGGTGAGCTGCCCTGGGGCCCCCGCCAGGGCGTGTGGGTCCTGTGTCACCAGTCCTCCCTGGGCCCCCTCAGCCTGGGTGGGAAGCCACCCGTGGTCCTGACCCTTCTGCCTCCACCAGAGCTGGAGCCCAGGGGCCAGCAGCCTGTGGCCAAGGCCGAGGGGAGCCCGACCGCCATCCTCATTGGCTGCCTGGTGGCCATCATCCTCCTGCTGCTGCTCATCATCGCCCTCATGCTGTGGCGCCTGCACTGGCGCAAGCTCCTCAGCAAGGTGGGCAGAGTGGCGTGCGGACCCTTGGGCTACTGGGGGTGGGGCAGCCTGGGGAGGGATGGGCAGGATGTGGGCGTGGAGAGTGAGGCCAGCGTGTGTCGGGACTCCTGCGTTAGTTAGGATCCAGCAGGGACCATAGAGCACAGTCGGATGAGAATAATTTGAGGGAGGCTTAGTAAGGAGACCACGTAGAAAGATGTGGGCAGGGTGTATGTACATCACGAGAAGCAGTGCCGTTCCCCAGGCCTGGTCACTACCATCCCTGGGTCTGTGGGGTGAGAGGAGGAGGCAGTTACTGGAAGGCGGGAGGAATCTAGGAGGAGTGTGTGGAGAGGGCGCCTGAGAGGGGCAATGGACTTTGGTTCCAGGATGCAGCTCACCTGGGTCCATCCCTTGGGGAGGGGCTGGGAGAATAAACACCCTGACCTCACTTCCTGTCTGCCCTCCAAACTCCTGCTGGGGCTCCTATCTGGCCAAGCCAGACCCAGCCCATTGACGCAGTCCACACTGATCGACCTCTTGGGGCAGGAGCCCAGCGGGAGAAGGTGGCGAGTGGAGCTAGGGGAGCGACTGGAAGAAGTGCGGCACACCCTAAGCCCACGTCTTCCAGGCCAGAGTCCAGTGGTGGGGATACACATTACAGTTAATAGTTATGGACTGGTAGGATTTGGGTTGGAATCCCATTGTGGGACATCGGGGAACCCACTTAAATGCCCTTGAGTCTTTCTTTACCTGAAAGATGAGTTAGCAGTACATATGACTACAGGACTTCGTGAGGACTGAAGGAGGGAACACGGGTGTAGGGTTTAACCAAGAGCTGGGAAGTGCGCGCCGAGCAGTAGCTGCCCTTAACATTCCCGTTCCCCATGACAAGGCCGAGCGTCGGGTGTTAGAAGAGGAGCTGACGGTTCACCTCTCTGTCCCTGGGGACACCATCCTCATCAACAACCGCCCAGGCCCTCGAGAACCACCCCCTTACCAGGAGCCCCGGCCTCGTGGGAATCCGCCCCACTCTGCTCCGGGTGTCCCCAACGGCTCTGGTAAGACCTTCCTTGTTCCAGTCCCACCTCCGTCCTCTGCCTGTCTTCTCAGTGTATCCTTTTTCCTCTCCTTTACCATTCCTTTCTTTTACTGTCTTCCCCAGTTTCAACTCATTTTCTTATTTCTGTGTCCCTGTTCACAGCCTTCTATATTACTCCATGTCCTTACCATATAATCTCCCTCAGGAATTTTCCATGCATTACTCACAGTCCCCAGTGCTCTCATCTTGTTTCTGTGCCCCACACACTTCCCTCTCTCATCTCTGTTGTGCCCTCTCATTGTGTCTTTCTGGCTCCTCCCCTCTCTCCTAGACACACTATGTTCATTCCATCCATCTACCTAGATTTATATATCCACTCATCATTCATCCAT